>NC_069782.1:1690000-1990000 GCF_027406575.1 Nycticebus coucang
GCCGACACGGGCAGAAACGAGGGAGGCAGAGAGGCTGCCCACAAAACAGCCTTCCCAGCGCCAACCAGTTCACGTTCAGGCTTAATAACCGGGAGCCGAACTGTTCACATTCAAGGTCTGGAGAGGGAAAGTGGATGAGCCTCTGTACTCTGCAGAGCCTGGGACATTTGATGGAATAAGGTCGAACCCTCAGGAAGTTAACTCTGGTCCCCGAGGCAGGTGCTGCCTCTCACACACACAAGAAAACCAGAAGGTGTTAAGGGGCAGCTCCAAATGTGCAGCCACCAGGTCCCAGGCTGGAGATCTGAGCCCTGACTAATGGGCTCCAGGCCAGGGTTGCCTCCCATGCGCCAGCAGCGTGCAGGTCCTGCAGGGACGAGGCCTCTTTCTTCTGCAAACCCAACCACTCCAGGTCATAGACAAGAGTCACTCCAGGGACACACACCAAAGACACAACACTGGAGGGCAGCTGTTCCCAGGGAGGGGCTGCGTCGGGCTCCTGCCTGGGCTGGAGGTGCCTGGAAGGTCCCAGGAGGCTTTGGGGGTTCTCTGACACATGGCCTGTTGGTGTTTGGACTGGACATAGGTTCGCTGACCTGGACAGCAGGATCCTCAGGGAACTGTTCTGCCCCAACCAACATGTTCCAGAATGGGAGCATCTGAGGCAGCCACCATTCTGGGCTGAGTGCTGGTAAGGGAATGAGGGAGCCCCCGACCTCTGCGAAGAGCGTGGAGGCCACCCTGCCACAGACCCTGCAGGCTGAGACCACCAACTGGAGGTCCCTGCCACCTCTGCCAAGAGCATGGAGGCTGCCCCACCACAGACCCTATAGGCTGAGACCAACTGGAGGTTCCTGTGATTTTCCTGGAGCACCCAGAGGCCAGAAACACCCCAAGGGAAGGAAAAAATTGTGCTCAGGCCGCAGAGGCTTCCAGGTCAAGAGACAGTCTGTGCCCCCTGAGGGCACAGTGAGGAGGGCCCCACCTCTGGACCCGCTCACCCTGCTGTCCATTTCCTGCGGTGGCTTATGCTCCTGGGAAGCTTGGGGTGGGTGAGAAAGCAGCTGGGAACCACAGACACAGGGGCACAGTGCTCCTGAGCGTCTAATGCCAGGTGAATACCAGGTGTGATTTAAGGAGTGTGTCCAAATGACATGTCCCTGAAATACAAAAGATCCTCTGACATCACCTAATAAATACATCCTCCCCCCCGACCTCCCATGTAATTTATTGGTAAGGAGCAATGACAGTTTGCTTTAACAAGGTTTAGGATTTTCATTCAAACAGATAACTTAGCACCGCCAGCCCTGGCCTTTGGAAGCCACGCTTCCCACCTTATTTATTGGGCAGTGTGGAGGCCCGGCGCATCTCCAGCGTGTAAAATCACCCACGGACGGCGAGGAGATGCTTTCTTGCCTTCAGGGCTGTGACAAAACACCTCAACCCAGCATTTTCCTATATCCTGATGAGATGGCAAAATTGCTGGGTCATTAACTAGCAGCTCCTAAATCCTCCCTGTGCTGCCAGGAGCTTTGACCTTGGGTGTGACTGGACCAGCTGTGGCTGACTGCCACCCAGCCCCCCATCTCATCCTGGCAACAGATCCCCTCCACCTCCTAAGCCTCAGGACAGGGCCAGGCTGCATGTCGGGCAAGCCTAGAGGGTGGGTCTCAAGGGTCTGAGCTGACAGCCCGCCACAAGCGTGGCCACTGAAAGGCTGACATGGGCGTATTTATCAAGTGCCCATTAGGCCTGACCCGCAGTGCCTTCTAAGTGGTCTGTACTTAGAGCTGTCGTCTGGCAAGAGCCTTCATTAAAAAGAACGTTCTAAACCCCATAAAGCAAATCATAACAACCTCTTCAGAGGAGAAATGCCCTAGATAAAGGAATTGTAACAAATACTGCATTTATTTATCATAAAACCCACAATTACAGATAGCCACTCTATAGAGTACACAGGACAATCAGTGGCTGATTGCAGGATCAGGGCCGGTGTGGGCCAGGCCAAGGGAGCTGCCCCTCTGAGAGGCTGTGCAGTGCGGCAGAGCACCAGCCCAGCACACAGCATCTGCTCTTGGGTGTCATCCTGTGTCTTTCTGAGAGGGACGTGCATGGACTTGGCCGGCCAGCCAGGGCAAGCTGCTTGGAGGCCAGGAGCAGTGATGGTCAGGCCTCGGGCATGCAGCAAGGTCACAGGCCACGTGTGTGGGTTGTCTTTTTTCCTTTTTTCTAACTTAATGGAGAAGACAGCTCAGGCAGCCCAGCCTCAGGGATCCTGAGGCCTGAGTTCAAAATATCAGCTTTGCAAAATCCCGGCTATGTGATTGCTACAAACCTTTACAGTCATGGAGCCCTGGTTCATTCCTGTGTGAATACAGGAGGTTCGGGCTGGGATAAGGTGGGCAGGTGCCCCATGCCACACCTGACACAGGTGGTCCGTCCACAGCACCACTGCCACCCTGTGGAGACTGACTCTGGGCCATTTAAGACCCCTGCTCAGGGAGAAAGGATATTGTAGCAAGTCACATCTAAGGGCGATGGAGAAAGGGTCCTCTCTTCTAAGTGTTCCAAGGACCCTGAACATCTAACTGTGGAGTCGCAAAGCTGGGTGCTCCCTTGTCACCTGGGGCCCTTCAGAGAGAACTGCTCACCAGGGTGACCTATGCCACACGGCAGGAGCCGGTGAAGTCTGGTTATGTTGATGGGGGGCTCCCGCCTGCCCCTCAGGAAGCAGCCCTACTGAGGAGACAGACACAGGTGTCCTTCTAGACCTGAGTTCTCACTCACTGGGCAGACACGGCTGACAGGGGTTGAGCAGGGGCTGCCCTGGGGCTGGGGGCGCCTGTGGCCCACACAGGCCTCAGGTTTCCTGCAGATGAGCCCCTGTGACTGTCATGTGTGACTGCCTCCTCCTCTCTGAGGGTCTGGAGACGAAGCAGTGTCTCAGGCCACAGGACAGAGTGCTGCAGTCTGGTGGCTGACAGACAGACACTATCTCTCAGAGCCCTGTGGGCTAGACGTCTGAGGTCAAGGTGCTGGCAGATTCTGAGTCTGCTAAGGGCATTCTGGTTCACAGACAGTACCTTCTCACTGTGTCCACTGGGAGAAAGGGTGCGCAAGCTCTCCAGGGGCCCAGGGGGAGGTTCTCTTCACCAGGGCTCCCCTCTCAGGACTCCATCCCCTCCCAAGGCCTCCTGTCCTAATACCATCACCCCGAGGGTGAGGATTGCCACTGAAGGATTGGGGGAGGACACAGGCAGATGGCAGGAGTGCCCACTTGGGCAGCTCCGTCTCTTCTTTTACCTCCATTAATCCACTGAGGCTGACAGCCTGGCACAGCGCACGGCCCCGCCACGCAGGGAGGGGTGCATCCCGGCACAAGTGGTGCCCTCCCTGCTGGCAGGTCACTGTCCCCCCTGAAGACCCGAGCTCACAGGGGAAACTCTGCAGCCCTCGTGGCCAGAAACCCATTACTTTCGTCAGGGGAGTCGGAATGTAAGAAAATTGAATTAAGCAGCGGTGAGCTATGGTGCAGTGCGGAGTCCTGTGCACGGCCACCCAGCAAGGCCATGAGATGATAAAGAGTAACAGGAGAGGAGGGCGTAGGAGGGGGCGCGGGTGCTGCAGACGCTCGCTAATACGCAGCACCTGTGTCAGAACCAATACGGCGGCAAATACATCAAGATCACAGTTACGGCTATTTCAGGAAATGTAATTCTATTAGAAGTTTTCCAATCTTTCCTCTCTTCTCCCTGGGTCTGCCTCCTGACTCTGAGGCAGGGGTGCCTCCTCCTGCAAAACCCTCTGCTCTCCTGGGGATGGGGCATGACGGGTAAATCACGTGGCCATTAGGCGGCGGGAGGCCAGGAAGGTGCGTCCTCCCTCCCGAGAGGCAGGGCGGGTGGGAGAGGCCGTGTGGCTCATGTTCCCTCCATGAGCCACTCGCTCGGGCCTTTAGGGAGGGCCAGGCAGAGACAGGCCGGCTGTGTGCTGGGGAACGGACCTCTTCCCCTCGCATTCTCTCCTCATCCTCAACCCCACGTTGTCAGCACCAGACAAGACAGGGTGGCGTTTCCCTAGAAGGATCCTACGTCACTGGAGCACTTGGGTGATCCTCTGGGACGCCCACTCCCAACACCAAGCTCCACAGTGGGGGTGGGGGCAGAGACTGATCGGCACAATCTTTACTCCAAGAGAGCCCGGACCGAGCCCTCCTCACAGGGCCTCACAGCAGCCGGGGGCTGTCAGTTTGCTCACACAGGTAGGAATGTGTCCTGCTGGGCTCCCGAGCATGTGAACCCGGTTCTGGTGGTTGTGGGGACAGTGGAACTGTTCTGTGTGATTCTGTTGTGACCCCTGATGCCAAGCATATGCAAAGCCTATGATCTGCGCCACACAGAGCACAGCCAGTGTGACCTGGGGCTTCTAAAAGTAATAATGTCTGCTCATCAGCGTACCTAATGGACCTCACCACTGTGAGATGCCAAGAATCAGGGCAGCATGGGGAGGGCAGGACGGGGAGGGCAGCAGGGGGAGGGCAGCAGTGTGGTCATGTGAAGCCTGGGGAAAGCCGTAGTGCTCTGCTTTCTGCTTTTCTGCCAACCTAAAACTTCTCTACAAAATAAAGTCTATGAATTTAAAACATACCAACACAGCCAGGGCAGTTAGACAGGCCTGTTTCTCAGCTGGGAGGGGAGCTGGGGACCTCCTCTCTGAGCACGGTGGGGGACACAGCCCCAGGTCCTCTGTAGGCCCCAACCACATTGGCCAGAAACAGAAGTGCCCGGTGGTTGGCGGGTCCTCCCAGCAGCTGTCAGGAGGCAGAAGCTCACTCCATGCCGGGGACACCGTGTGGTCTCTGCAAAGCTGAGCATCGCGCTGGATCCCTATGACCCCACCTGGGCATGAGAAAGATCACCAAGTCCAGGGACCCCACCAGGGGCCGCAGCCCCCTCTGGAGCCTCGCTCCTTGTGTTCTCACAGGAGGGTCCCCAGGCCAAGGCTGGGCTCGACACAGATGGGGGAAGCGGGGAGTGCCCGTTAGCTCCCAACCCAAGGCCCACCCTGGGTGTTCAGGAAGGAAGGAAGGGAAAAGGGAAACAGGACTTCCACGAGTTGTTAGATTTGGGGGTGGGGGAGCAACATATATAGTAACTGGTGTGTGAGCTCAGCTCCGGCTCTCAGCTGATTAGGCAGCAAGAGCTGATTAGCTAATTGGATAGAACATAATCAGGAATGAGACCAGTTCTTCCACTCTGCCTCAAAAAAGTGTTTCTGAACTTTATGTAAAATCATTATGTGCACAAGACTAGGACTTTTCGATAAATGATGTGGATCTGTAGGATCAACGCACAGAGACAAAGACGTGACTTGAGCTCTGTCTCACGTCCTCTCAAGCACTAATCAGAGTGGTTCCTAGACCAACTGTGCAATGTAAGGCCAAGATCACAGGCAGGGAATACTCTCATGACGCTGGGATAAGGTATTTTTTTACATGGGACATAAAACACCCATCTTATAAAGCAAAAGACTAATAAATTAGACTTTAAGAAGTTCTGCTTATCAAAAGGTACTATTAAGCAAATGGAAAGGGTTGCCCAGTATGTATGGGATGAGGTACTCAACACAGAAAAGAACCAGCATGGGACTCGGACCAGAACACGGGAAGACCGTCTGCTTACTACCCAACAAAAGACCAAGGGCCAGTAAACACAGCAGATGCTCCCTGCTGCCCAGTAAGACCGAAAATCACATTCAGTGTCATCACTCAGTAGAAAAGACCACATGAACACCACTGAGGAAGGCCACTGCATGCTCAGGAGGCAGCTGCAGTTAAAAAGGCCAACCACAGCTGGTGCTGGCAAGAGCTCAGAGCACATGGAGAAGCCGCACACTCCTGGCAGCTCGTTCCTTGGTGCAACCGTTCTGAGAAGGGCTTTGGCAGTGCCGTGGTGGCTGGCTCATGGCTCTGCCGCATGTAGGTGTGCGCTCCAGACAAATGAGTATGTATGGCCCCCAAAGACACACAAGTGTGCTCACAGCAGCTGTGCCAGCAGAGCCCACGACTTCAGAGTAACCTCCACGCCTGTCTCTGCAGAGCACAGCCCACCACAGCACAGTCACACAGTGAAATCCACGGTACAGTGAAAATGTCAGTACTGCCACTACGCACCAGCACGGTGGCTCTCACAGCCACCATAGGGGAAGGCAGCCAGACCCAGAGAGGGGCCCAGGGGCAGGGGGGGTATATGGAGGCTGGACATAGCTGCCTTGCAGCAGCAGAATAGGGCTCAGAGACCCTGGGTGGGGGAGTATGGGCCACGCCAGAAGCCTCAGGTTTGCACTTGCACCTCATGCCTGGACGGATGTCTCCATTACATTTTTATAAAGAATAATTGCCTACCTGGGATGTCCTAATCCTAGTCAGACCTGCAGTCTTTTCTGAACACGTCTACACAGGCATGCTTGTGAGTATAAGCGACTACACAGATGTACTTCCTGAGGGTCATCAGAGATGGCCTGATGGCAGAAGGGCAATCATTCCATGAAACAGGACGGTTAACTCAGCCATGGTTGGGGACATGTCCTCACGTAACTTAACATCAGGGTCAACCTTCAAGGGAGACACAGCAGCCTGCACCCAAGGCCCCCAGCGGTGTGTGGATCGGCAGGTGAGACCAATTCTTTCTCATCATAGATCTCAGCAATGTCAACATGATTCTTTTCTTCTTTATTAAGTTGAGAACTTTCAGCTTTTCACTTAAAGGAAGCACTTTACAGCTTCTCTTTGGAAGACCCTAATTACCAGTCTCACTAGTCTTGAACTTGGGCCACGGGACGAACACTCTGGTGAAGAGATGGCTCCTGAGTGCCTGATAGGCAGGTGCCCACATGGTTGGAGATGCTAGACACAGGGTCACATGCTGGACGGGATGGGCAGGATGGTGCATGATGGCACAAGATTCCTCCAAGCTGCTCAGGAGAATATGCAATTTAACATATAAATTGTTTGTTTCTGGAATTCTCTATTTAATATTTTTTTGACTGTCATTAACTGCAAGTAACTGAAACTGTGGGGAGGGAAACCTCTGCAGTGCTCACGGCTTAAAAGAATATGCCTGCAATTCTGGTTTGCTGCCAGCAGGTGGTGGCAGAGACTCAGTCGGTGGACAATGTGCCCTGGTGAGTCCCTGCTGGATGCCAGGTGCCGCCCTCTGTCTACAGGTGGACACCCCCATCACCGAGGCTGAAGCTAGGAAGGCTCCTTGGCACCTAGAGGGCTGTCCACTGGGGAGGAGGTGATGGGGCAGACAGACTCAACCCACACAGACGTGGGCCACTAACCCCAGCATGTGTGATCCCTCAGCCCGCCAGGGTTTCCCCAACTCTGTAGGCCCCTGCTTGACATTCTGACAGTGCCATAATGATGTGTTCATAAATTAGAGGGGAACTAGCCCACCCGTCCCAATTATAAATAAAATCTTTGTTAAACCAACCAGCTCAACTGTGAGCCAAAGACATTGAAAATAACAAAAAGTATCAGCTGAACCCAACAACAGCTGCAGCCCAGCCCAGGGCCCAGCACCATCTCAAATCCTCAGGGAACCCAGCATCCCTCCCATGGTTTGGTGCAACCCTGGCCTTACTCTTGACATGATGTCTGAATAATTAAAGGACTTTCGTCACTTCTGGGGATGTCTC
Source organism: Nycticebus coucang (assembly GCF_027406575.1). Classification (NCBI taxonomy): domain Eukaryota; kingdom Metazoa; phylum Chordata; class Mammalia; order Primates; family Lorisidae; genus Nycticebus; species Nycticebus coucang. The sequence goes on from NC_069782.1 coordinate 1,697,702, forward strand.
TGCATGGGGGCCTCCCTCCTGTCACCCACAGCCTCGCAGAACGAGGACAAGTAGAGCCTGACCCAGGACCGCCAGGCTGGCCCTGATCTCTCCTCAACATCCCTGGGACCTAAACACCTACACCCATGCAGCGTCATCAGCCTGGCCTGCTGCAGGCCCAGGGTCTCCTGCCCTGCTGCCCACTGGGGGAGGCCGCCGGGGGAGCTCACACCAGGGCTGAAGGCCACGGTCACTACTGCTTTCCACTCAGCCTCTCCAGCCTCCACTCTAGCTACCCAGAACTTATGGTCCAGAGACGGAGAGATCTCTAGGAAAGGCCATCAGAGTGGCCAGTCTCTGCCCAGCAGTCTGGCCTGGACCTGTCCGCTGTCCTGGGGCACCCCTATCCAACACCTCGCCCGCCTCTCTGCCCTGCCTCAGAGCAACCTCTCTGCCCTATACAATGAATCCCTGGGCCAGGCGCTCCCCTCAGCCCGGAGCTACAGACTTCTGCAGGGCCGCACTTTCTGGGTTTGTGGGTCTCAGCCACAGCATCAGTGCCTTGCATGAGCCTCTGGTCCCTGACCTCCCAGGGTCACTTCTCACTGACTCCTGTGCTCGTCTTATGATTCCCGTTCCAGCAGGCTACATCTGCGGGGCCCAGGGGGCTCTGAGCACGCTCCAAGAAGGCATGAGAGGGGGACACTTCCCAGCAGTAGGGAAGGATCTGCCACTCCTGCCACATGCGGTCCCTCTCTGCTCCCTGCTGGACTGTCCCCGTGGGCCAGAATCATGCCTGAGTATCACTGAGTGTCCAGCACCCAGCAGGATCTGAGGACAGGGAGAGGCTCAGAAAGTCAATAATGAGATGAATGCTGAGCACGAGGGTCCTCTGGACAGTGGCAAATGAGACCCCCCAGTGGATGACCCGCGATCGGGATAGAAGAGCCTCCAGTTTCATGAGATCTGGGCAAGTGTCATGACCAAGGGCCATGGACACAAACCATCCAGTCTGGCCTCTCTGCAGGTGCAAACTGGGAAGGGAACAAGTGGGGCTTGGTGTAGGGTCCCAGCATGCAGAGGTGCTGGAGGCGGCCTGGGCCAGTAGCCTGAGGGTCACAGCACTCCCATGCTAAGGGGCTGGAGAACACTTCAGCAGCAGGAAGGAACTACTCCAGGGGCACTTCATGGAGGGACACTGCATGACCTGTCACTCTGAGGAAATTCCCTTCTTTTTTCTGGTGTGTGAGAGGATGCTGTAAAATGCTTCTTCTGCACCTGACATGATCAAGTATTTTTGTACTGAAGCCTATTAATATGGTATATTATGTCCATTGATTTTCCATATTTGGAGCCAACCTTGCATCCTAGAGAAAAAGTCTACTTGGTCATGGTGTGTGATCCTTTTGCTGTACCACAGGGTTCAGATTTTTAGCATTTTGTTGAGTTTTTGGTCTTTATGCATAACGTCTACAGTCTCGAGTGCTACTTTTGATGTCAGGGCAGCACCAGACGTACAGAGTGGATTAAGGAGTGTCCCCCATTCTCCTATTTCTTGGCAAGAATCTTAGAGGCCCTGGCCTTGGTGCTTCCTAAACTTCTGGCATAATTCACTAGTGAAGCCATCTGGCCCTGCACTTCTCTAGTTGGGGAGTTTATTTCGATTATTATTTCACTGTTTTTCTTGGTGCAGGTCTAGGCAGTCTTTCTGTTTCTCCTTGAGTCAGTTCTGCAGTTTTCTTTCTAGTGTTGTAACCATTCTGTCAGTTACCCAGCACCCTGGCAACAGCTCTTCACAGCTTTCCTGTAACCCTTCCCTCCTGCAGGCAGGCGCTGTGTCCCGCTCACTGCTGACTTAGCCGCTGGAGCGCTGTCCCCGCCTCAGGTCTAAAGGCTTGTCAATTTCATTTCTTTTTTTTTTCCAAAAAGTAACTTTTAATGTGGGCGATTTTCCTTATTTTTCTGTTCTCCATTCCAACTATTTCCATTTTAATCCTGAGTGTTTTCTTTCCTCTGCCTGGTTTAGATTCAGTTGGTTCTTCTCCCTCTGGTGGGGGCAGGATCATTTTTGTTTTACTTACAGATAAATGTATATAACATAATTCTTAATGATGGCTGTGTTTACCAGTTGGCTCACAGATTTCCTGAAAATTCAGCACACGGGTCTCTCCCAGTTAGTGCTGGGTGGTTCCAGCACGAGGTGGTTCCTGCAGACTGCAGAGAGGAAGTGTCAGCTGGACACGGAGTTGGTGTCCGGCTATGGGAGTCAGGAGGGCTGTCTCCACAGTCTCCCAGGCCCGCCTCTGTGTCCGTGACCATAGCACCTGCTCCAGGTCACACCCCGAGAGCACATGCTTCTCAGTCGCCACAGTCGGGAAGTGCCTCCCCAGGGGGCGATGTGTTCAGGAAGCCTGACCCCGACGCAGGGCGCTGGGAGGCATTTGGGCCCTGAGAGCCCCACCTGTGGACACACAAACGCCCTTTAAAGGGCCTGACTGGGGGAAGTTGGCCCTCAACTCTCTTTCACCTCCTGCCCAATGAGGACACAGTGGTCCTCCCTTGTTGGACTCTAAACCTGCTGCGACTTGATCATGAACCCACAAAGCAAAATTTTGTTCTCTATATAATACCCAGAGTCTTGGGCCTTTCATTACAGCGGCTCAGTATGGGCTCGACAGAAAAATGCACACCCAAGCACACTTGCTTTTCTGGCTGCGGAGACACACACAGGCTTTTTCCAAGAGAAGGGGGGCCTCCCGCCCGCAGTGCAGCCCACTACTCCACCCGGCACTGCCTGCTCTGGAGCAGCTGGGGAAGCCGGGACAGAGCTGGATGTGGGTGGCCACTCACTCGTGTGCTACTAAAGGACCCCCTGGCAATCCAGAGTGACAGCCATGCCAGTGTGCACGGGCAGGTGGGTGTGGCACAGTACCTGTCTCCTCCAGGAGGTCCTCCTGGATTGTCCCACTGATGCATTCACCCACCACGGGCTCCTCCAAGCTCTGCCTGGCTCAGTCCTGGGCCCACGGCCCCCACAGGCCATGCTGCCCCCGCCCTCCACATTCCTGCAACAGCTGGGAGGATTGGTGTGCTCCCTACTCATCCCAGCTTCTCCCCAGCTGCCTGCTGGCTGCACCTGTCCTAATTCCCATCAAGGACCTTCTGCCTGTGAGGTCATGGATCTGGTGCTGAACAAGGTCAAATTCACACTTAAACTCCTCCAAGCCCTCTTTCTTTCTTTTTTCCACTCCAGATTGTTATTAGTGTTAAATTGAAGTCCTACTTGGCTCAAACATGGAAGAATTCTTTAAAAAAACCCCTAAAAACCCAAATCTGTTGGGAATCACCAGGATGGAAAAGAAGGTATCAGGAGAACCCACTCTCAGCAGGGCCCCAAGAAAGATGGGAGATGGGGTGTCCTCCGATGGCTGCCCAGGGCCCTGTCCCTGAATCCATGAGGTGGGATCTCAGAGGGCAGGGCCTGCTGCCACCATCCTCATGGGCTAGAGGACAGTGGGATTTCCAGGGCTGAGGGGACACTGTAGCAGGTGTGTAGCATGAACACCTGCGAGCCCAGCCTGGGGACATAGCCCACATCCAGCAGGCTACACAGACAACCGGGCTTGGCATCAGAGTCTCTGCCCATTTGGTGGGGGGGGTGGGCCTGGAAACCCAGCATTCTGCCCAAGGTCGCAGCCTGGAGTCTGGCCTTCCTCCCACAAAGCTGCTGAGCACAAGCTCAGTTCCAGCTACCCTTGTTGGCAGCACAAGAACTCCGTGACAGAGACCCCAGGCAAGAAAGGGACCAGGGCAAGACAAACACCGTCTCCCCTCCAGAGCCCCATGTCTGAGGTAACTGGACCCGCAGCAGAGGATGCAGCAGCCTCCACTGAGGATGCAACAGCTGCCTTCCCTCAGCTGCCCCAAAACAGCACCCCAAGAAGTTAGCCGTGCACATCTACCTGCCAGCCCCTGCTGCCGTCCTGTGACACACAGTGTCCCCTCTGAATGCTGGGGACGAGCACAGAGGGGTTCATGTGAGCAGAAGGACACTCTGGGACCAACAGACTCATCTCTACCTAAGACGTGGCCTCTTTGTGGCTTCCGACAATCACAAGCACTGAGACGTGGATGTGTCCCAGGACAACCTGCCAGCAATCAACTCTCCCCGGTCCAGTGAAACTGGACTCTGAGGACATAAGGGGGCCTGCCTTGCAGCCCAGGGCTCTTGAACCCTGAGCTGCAGCCAAGGCGGGGCCAGGCATGTGGCTCCCTGAGTGTGGATTCCCATGCAGGCCTGGGCACTGAGCCTGGAGCCAGCAGCTGCTCTTGCCCGGCCTGCTGTGGTGAACTGGGGCAACTCACCTCCCACGGACTGGGTTCTCCACGTGCCTCCTGCCACCTTCCTCCCCAGCACCGGGAGCTGAGGGACGTGGGGCCTGTATCACAGGAATCTCCCTCCCCCATCCCACCCCGGGTCTGGGCAGTCTGCAGGGACTAGGGGTGTGCTCAGGAGGTGAGCGCAGCCAATGTCCCCTGGGCATCATTCCAGTTTTCAAGAGTTTGCAACACCATAGGCCTCTCCCAGACACTAATTTGAGAGCAAAAAGGCCTTGGGCAGCAGACTGATGGGAACCTGCGCTGCAGGCACCAGCCCAAGCGAGACCCTTGCCTGCTCACGCCGGCCCCGTGGCCCCTGGGCAGGGCTGGGACCTGGACGGGAGGGCCCCGTGGCCCAGCTGTTGCTGTGGCTGTGCTGCAGACTCGGCACTGAGTGAGCCTCTCACGGCAGGTCTCACGAGTATTTCACTGACATCTTGTGCTTAGTGGCTACTATGTATGGGTTTTTTGGGAGAAATATCTATTCAGATCCTTTGCACAGTTTTTAATTGGGTTATTTGTCATCTTACTTTCGAGTTGTACGAGTTCTTTCTTTATGTATTCTGGTTACAGATCCCTTATCAGATACATGATTTGCAAAAACTGTCTCCATTCTGTGGGTCTATTCACTTTCTTGATGGCACCATTTGAAGCAAAAATTCTTTATTTTGGTCATGTTCAATTTATCTATTTCTTCTCTTGTCCCTGTTGCTTTTGGTGGCTACTCTGAGACGCTTCTGCGAAATCCAAGGTTCCAACGATTTACCTGTTTTCTTCTAGGAGTCTCACAGTTTTACTGCTCTGCACTGATGCCTTTGATCCATTTTGAATCAACTTCTTTATAAGATAAGAGGCAGGGTCCCCTCTTTACCTCTTTGCACGTGGGTATCAGCTGTCCCGACGCTCTCTTTCTACTGATGGTCTTGGCAACTTCACTGGAAACCTGCTGACTGTGGGGTCTGTTTCTAGACTCGGCTCCTCGGCCTTCTGGATCTTACCTCCTCACGAAAATGAACCCCATCACCATCTAGAGTTGTGGCTGTCCACACTCAGACCAGGCCCAAACATGTATCCCTGTTCGAAACACTTCCAGCAGAGTCCCTCGAGGCCACACCTGGGACACGTATGTCTCCCAAATGCATTCCCATGCGTGATGCATTCCCATGCGTGAATGGGGAAAGGCTGTGGCTCCCTGAGTTGGGTATAATAGGTGTGAGGTTGAAAGGACTCGGGCACGCTGCCACTCATCTCCTCCTCTGAGAGCTCATGGTGCACAGCCACCATCCCAACCCCTGGGCAAGGACACGGGCTCAGCCCATGGGTGCCCACTGGACCACAGGTAGCACCTGGAGCGTGTGTCTGACCCAATGCCCCAGGGCCACCTTGCCTCCCACTCTTCCCCAGAAAGGCCGGGCATGTCCTGGTGCCAGACTGAACGTGCACACACACTCACTCACCTAGAAGGCCAGTGGGCTCACTAGGAGGTGACACTGGTCATCATATTAGTCAGGAGGGGCCTGGCAGGGCCCTGCCAGAAAGGGGCCCTGCCTTCCACACCAGCCTCTGGCCCCACCTTCCCACCCAGACTGCCCTCCACTCCGTGGTGGCTGCTGTGGCCCTCACCCTGGGTCTGTGTGGTGCCCTGACCCTCCCCAGGGCTTCTTGTTACCCTTCACCCCAACACTTGCCCCAGGGCTTGAGGCAGCTCTGCTCACAAACGCCCTTCCTTCCACCTAAACCGCTACTGGGCATTTACTTTGATTTCCTTCTAAAGGAGTTTTAGGAGAGCTGAGCTTATGAGAGAAAGCTCCTCTCGAGTCAGACAGATAATGGCTCCATGGGACAGAGGCCTGGCAGGGACAGTTACCTGCGGTGTGCCAAGCGAGAGCTGGCCAGCAGACAGACACACTTGGAGACGGAGTCTTGGTCGTTACAGGAGCTGTGACAGTGTCAGGACGATGTCGGATGTCAGTTTCTGCTGATGGGACAATGGGAGCTCTGAACGTTTATACAAACGGCTAGTACAAGTTTAGGGTTAGGAAGCTACCGACCTGCTGCCCATGGCCACAGTGGCCCCAAGGCGAGGCTGGCTGTGGGTATTGGTGTGTGAGGGTGGGGAGCCCTGTGGGGAGTGGCTTGTTCCTAAACCTTTCTCCCTGTAAGCCAGAGTGGCTGCTACACAGGTGCACCGGCTTCTAGCTCTGACACTGACAGACTGGAGAGGGTTGGCCCAGAAACACTTCAGCCCAGGGACAAACCAGGAAGCTAGAGCCTCACCACCAGCCCCTCCTGTCACAAAAAGCAGCTTATGGGGTGAGCTCCTCCACATTCCTCAATACCCTACTTAAATGCTCCCTTGTGGGTGCACCCTTGCAGGGCTGCTTTGCAGGAAGGAGGCCTGTGCTCCAGGCCCCAGGCATAAGCTCCATACCTGCAGCGCTGTGCAGCCCCATGGCCCAGGGCATTTTCAGAGCTGGCATTCCTGTGCACCTGCGCACCTCCCCGCAGCTGCGGGTGCACTTCATACTCCCACGCATGAACCCGTGAGCAAATGTACGGGAAACCCAATTTACAAACATGTGGACAGTGGCAAGTCCGTTCCATGACCCTGAGCACCTACATTCACCGAGCATGGTAGGGTCAGCCTGACACATCCCAGTGTAAACCCTGTTTACATTAAATCCCAGCCCAACTGGATACGTAGAAGTTTTCTCTTTAGCAAATACAATCCACATGTGAGGAAACTTATTATGCACCAGAGCAAGAAAACAGAAAAGCAAAAATTAAATTAGATGGCAGCTTGGAAAGTGCCCACTGTGCAGAAAAAGCAAGCTAACAAATTTGGCCTCCCTTGAAAACGGTGGCGAGGTTTTAATTTGGGTCTCTGGGACCCGGCTCCTGCGGCACCGGGAGGCTCCTGGGTGGCGGGAAGTGGATGTGGTTTCAGATGAGCAGACCCAGATTTAATTAGTAATCAACTCTGACCCCCACTCTTCCCACAGGCAGGCAGAGGAAATATGAAGAGAGGACGGGACTTGGGCTGCCAGCTCCTTGCAGAGCCTGGGAGTCTCTCCCTCCTCCCAGTCCTGGGAAGAATCAATCAACGTCACCCAGGAAGGCACGCTTGCCACTGCGTGTGAGCCCGCTCCAATTACGGGGAGTGGAGAGGGCAGACGTGGCCAGAATTAATCCAGCTCCCAGGAACCAAGATGGCCCTGGTCGAGTTTACCCAGGAATCGGGCAGGACATAGCCTGGGCCACACTGCTGTCTCCAGTAACTATGCTCCTGGTGTGGTGGGATGCCTGGGCTGGATGTGGACTATCAGATGTTTGTAACAAGGACAGACACACTGTTCAGGTCATCAAAATCCACCAGAGGCCTCACAATTGCTGTGCTAGCCCCAAGCCCCACCAGCAGCTCAGCCTTGTTCCCACAGTCTCCCAAGTGTCAACAATGTGACCACACAGACCCCCAGACCTGGTGGCAGGGCTGTAGGTGGTGCATGATGGCTGGTCCCAAGAAGGCAGCGAGGACAGGAGCCCAGTAGGCCCTGAGGTACTCCCTCCTGGACACCTGGGATCTCCACTGAGGGCCCCCACCGAGCCGGTCCTAAGCAGCTCACTCAGGCCCCAAGGTGCATGGGGTCTTTCGGCTGGAGTGGAGGAGGCTGAGGCCTGGGCAGAGCCTACCCTCTCTAGCCGAGACCCTATAGTCCTAGGACATGATCACTACTGCCCCAGGGATAGCCCAGGGAACCAGTCATCCCCCACCCCAGCCACACCCCAACTCCTGGGCTCAGCTGGTCCCCCCGGGGGCCTTTCTGCCTTTGGGGACGGATGACCACAGTGGACACGGCCTGGCTTAGGGGAATGACGTCCCTGTGGTGACCACAGCATCCTTACACCTGGCGTGGCCACTGCCACAGACTCCCACCATGCCTAGGCCTGTGCATGGCATGTGCTGTCCTTTCCTGCTACCTTCAGGTGCCCCCGGAGCAGGCCCTGTGGCTGTCCTATGGCTGCCCTGGGTTACAGACCAGGGCAGGTGAGTGAGGTTGCCCGCGTTGGGCTGGTGAGCAGAGGCCGTGCGGCTCAAAGAAAAGCCCCCAAACAGGGATGGAAAACCCAGCCTCCAAATCCGGCTCCACGTGACCCTGGCAGGTCCCTCGCCCTCCCTGGTTGGGTCAGCTGACCCTGGGACTCTATCTGTGTGGTCACCTGTCCCAGCCCCTGCAGGCTGAGGAGCCCAGGGTATGTGCAGTCTGTGAGCTGTGGGACTGGCCCGTGAAAGATGCCTGTGCCCACCTTTGGGCCCAGGTCATGAAAGATGCAGTTGCCCTAAAGTCCACCTGGGACTGGAAGGGCTGCCGGCCAGCAGTATAGCCCCAGTACCCTCCCAACCTTCCAAGCACCTGCCCAACCCCACGACTGTCACTCAGAGTGTTGGCTTCTTCCCACCCTGCGAAGTGGCCCTGCAGCCCCCCTCCTGGGGCCTCTGCCATCCTGCCCTGAGGCGCCCCCCTCCCTGCACCCTCTTCTGGGCTGTGGTCAGGTGTCCATGCCTAGAACCCAGGCTGCTGCACCCCTGGGTGGGCTTGGTGTCCCCAAGGCCACCTGCGCTGACACGACAGAGGCCGCGGCCCACAGGGGCTCCCACATCCATCTCGGGGAGGGGCCTCCCCACTGCTCCAGGCATAGGGAGGCCCTGAACGGGCTCTTGCTGGGCTCCAGTGCCTGCTCCTCCACACAGCCCTGCTGGGACACACCACACTCAGGGTCCCCCGTCTCAAGGGGGCCCCCTGGGCCTAGCCAGTTGACTGGCCCAGCTCTCCCTGATCAGGGCTGAGCACTCCCACACCATGCGGGACCCTCCTACAGGTAGACAGTCTCACAGATGCCACAATAACACCCAGGAACACCCCATACAGGACACTGGTGATGACGGTCTTCCAAGGTGCTGCCCCATGGCTTTCTCCAGGTGTCAGTTCAGCAAGGATGGAACCTCGGGCACCTTTCAGCAACCTGACTCCTGGGGGCATCCTGAGGGCAGCACCAGTCAGCAGGATGGCTATCCCACATGCCTAGGGCCCATGAAGAGCCAGGGCCAGAAAGCACATGTTGGATCATGGAACCGATGCTGGGGTCCCAGGGCTGCTACAGATGCCCCTCCATCCTGCTCCCCTACCCCTCCACTATCTGCCCCTCCATCATTCTTCCCTCCCCCCTCCAGCATCCTACCCTCTCTTTCCCCTGCAGCAGCTCTAAAAGGGCCCAACTTCCGGCCAGGAAGCCCCACCCATGGGTGAGCACACCAGGGCCCACATTTGGACACAACTGGTGACCTCGGACCCCTGTTTCCCAAAGAACCGCCAGCCACAAGCCATAACAGCTTATCCTCATGTGCACAAGTCAACATTGCCTGGAATAATCTGACCCAGGACCTGCCCCGAGGCCCGAGGGAACCACAGGGGAGGGGCTGCAGGCTCCTACCGTCCACACAGGCAGGCCGTGCTCTCGTGGTGCCAGCAATCTGCCCTTTCCTGCATGCACAGCGAGCCGTCTGCCGGGCGATCGTCCTCCGGGGCTGGCTGCTGTCCCGGTCCAGGGTCACAATCTCACAGGTGCCGGCGGCCAGCTGACCTGAAAGGGAGGAGCAGATGCACTGAGTGGCCACAGCCTGGGGGCCAGCAGTTGGTCCAGCCCCACACTGGAGGCTGCCAGAACCTGCCACAGAGGCCCCAGCGGGCAGGGAGGCCCTTGTGCCCAGAGGGAGCCTGAGGAGCCACCTGCAAGGGTGCCGTTAGGACGTGCGGGGAAGGCAGAGTCCGTCTGGCCGACACTCTCCATGCTGACCCTGCCTGCCTTCAAGGCGGCCCTGCCTCACAGACAGGAAATTAAACACGGCCCCATCTCACTCATGCCCGGAAATGAAAGGGACAGGTCTTGGAGAGAGGAGCTGGCTGTCCACCCACGCACTCAAGAGCTGGATGAGGAAAACCGGGACTGCACAGAGCCCAGCATTTGGAAACCAAGCCGAATCCCTTGTCTCTGTTCCCATTGCTGGCATGCTGGTCCAAGAGCTCAGCAGCTTGGAGCTGGACAGCCCGTGCGTCACCACCCCACCTTGGCACTGGGGGCAGGGGCGCTGTGTCAGTGCCGGGGCTCAGTTTCTCTGCCCTGCCACAGCCTGTCATACACTCCCACATGTGTGTACACGCATGTGTATGAGATTAACACAGCCACACACAAGACACCGATGTGCACATACGACATGCCAGCAGGTGCACAGGCGTGGCCCCCACTTAGTGAACATACTAAGGCCACGTAGTGCCTTAGTCACACAGAGAAACACAAACGTCACAGCTGTGCCTGTGCAGACACCCAGGTACACACAGCCACACCCAGATGGACCTGCTCCTACAGGTGAATGACGGGACTCCATCCCTACCTCCTGGGTCACAGATACCCCACGGCACAGGAAGGAGGTGGGGAGGGCTGTGGGGCCCACGTCTGGGTCTGGGTCTGGGCCAGGTCAGGGCACAGAAAAGGGACACGTTTCTTCCTAAGACACCAACTCAAATTGTCTCACTGGATTCCATGCCCACATGTTCCTATATCCCAGGGAGAAGGGGCCTCTCTAGGGCTTGACAGGGCGGCCTCTCTAGGGCTTGACAGGGCAGCATCTCAGGACAGGGAATGGAATCGTCAGGAATTTCCACTGTGCAAATAAACCCCTTTAATTTAAGATGTCACTCTGCCTGTAAAATGCAGCATAGCTACCGCCAATGAGCCCTAAATATTAACACTGACAAATGGAGACAGTGCCATTCTCAACAGTGGCAGTGAAGATGAAGAGCTGGTTGGTCTGTGGGAGGACGGAGGTCGGTCCTCAGCTGCCTGCCGTGTGTTCTGAGTGGGGAGTGCAAGGTGCCCTTGGTTGGCTCCACCTGGCCACCAGGAAGGCAGCCGGTGCTCCCTGCCTGACTCCACGCCTGCCCAGGCTGCAGGAGACTCCAGCTCCCCTAAGGTGGACCCGGAAAACCTCCCTCAGAACATGCTACACATAGCCACCCATGAAGACTCGGCAAAGACCCCCGTCCCACTTGGATCCTGCTGGTAGTACTGAAAGGAGGTCCCTTTTGCCACAAAGTCCAGAAAATGGCCCAGGGCAGGGTCCCTTGTGCGGGGCCCCTCAGTGCTCGGCATGGAAACTGTCAAGTGCCAGTGCGCTGACCTGTCATTCGACCACTGAGACTTGGTCCTAAGGAACAGGGATAAACAAGAGCAACAGGACGTTAAACTGAGTGCTGTAGTGACCACCTGGGAATGGCCGTCTACAGCCTTGGGTAGAGGGCTCTTGGCTGTGGCTGTTTCCTGTGCCCTGTGACAACCCTTTCCACACTGATGTGGGCTTCTAACTCAGGACACGAGGAGCCCCTCGCACCATGTCTGCAGCAACGGCCCCATCAGCCGGGTAGGACTCACTTCACCCGCAGATCCCAGGGTGGGAGGTCCTCACGGCCTCCAACTCCATCATGATGGAGAAGCCTCCTCTCTGGGAGGACCCAAACTCAGGATTTCCAGGATGACCAGAGAAGATCATTCAGAAAGAGGCGACAGCTTCCAGGTAACATTGTTCTGACACGCACGGCGGGTGCTGAGGCTGTGGCCACTGAAGACAGGGGTCTGCAGGACCCTCACGGGCAAGAGGTGGCCGTCCTTCCAACCTGGAGGGACCACACAGCTCACGAGAAAAGACCACATCATGGGGGAAAGATGGTCTGAAGATGCCCTGTCCACACAGTGCTGGGACAACCCAAGTCCTGCAGGCAAAACAAACAAAATCTCCACACCAACCTTGCACTTTCACGAAGACTAATTCCAAATGCAGCAGAGAGCTAAATATGAAACCAATAACATAGAACTTCTAGAAGTAAACACAGGAGAAAAATCTGTGTGCCTTGGATCGGGTGATGAGTGTTTAGATAAGCACAAAATGCATAATCTGTGAAAGAAGAAAATGACAAATAAGATTTTACTAACATTAAAAACATCTGCTGAGCAAAGACACTGTGGAGAGAAATGAGAAGCTGCAGGCTGGGAAGTGCTGCCTGCAAGGCACATGTCCGACAGGGACTCACATCTGAAACACACACACAAAACCCTGAGGGCTCAGCAGTGAGGACACAGACACCTCACTCAGGACAGGGGCAAAGGACAGGCACAGACACTCACCAGAAACAGCAGCTAACAAGCACATGAAAAGATGCTGGGCACCACTTGTCTCTAGGAAATTCCACATTAGAATAACAAGATGACCTCCATACACCTCGTAGAATGGCCACGTTCCAGAAACCTAAAAATATCAGATGCTGACAAGTGCGCGGAGCCACAGGAACTCTCGTTCGTTGTTGGCAGGAACGCAAACCCCACGCCACTCTGGAAGGCGGCTCGGCGGTTTCTTCCAGAGCTAAACAGACTCTTCCCACATGAGCAGAAATCACACTCCTCGGTATTTAGCCAGCCGACTTGAAAACTTCTATCTACACACACAAAAGAAGCTGCTTGTGAACATTTATCACCAATCCTAGAAGCGACTGAGATGTCTCTCAACAGGTGATGGGCAGACCACGGCACATCACATCTCAGACACTGCGTCCTCCAGCCACAACACAGAAGCGGGGCAAGTGTAAAATGGCCCGCAGAACCCTGAATGCTCGTTGCCTGGTGAAAGAAGTGGCACATTGCTCTCTGGAAATGACAGAACTATAGAAAGATGAAAGGACCAGTGGCTGTTGGGAGTTCAGGACAAAGAGGAAGGGCACGTAGGTGGACCAGGGAACCTCTCAGGGCAGTGAAACCATCCGGGTGACACTGCCACGGTGGCTACACAGCGTCCGCATTTCTCCAGAGCCACAGCAAACCTTAATGGATGCACATTTAAAAACAGTAGTGGGTGGCGCCTGTGGCTCAGTCGGTAAGGCGCCGGCCCCATATACCGAGGGTGGTGGGTTCAAACCCGGCCCCGGCCAAACTGCAACCAAAAAATAGCCGGGCATTGTGGCGGGCGCCTGTAGTCCCAGCTACTTGGGAGGCTGAGGCAAGAGAATCGCTTAAGCCCAGGAGTTGGAGGTTGCTGTGAGCTGTGTGAGGCCACGGCACTCTACCAAGGGCCATAAGGTGAGACTGTCTCTACAAAAAAAACAAAACAACAAAAAAAACCAGTTAGTAGTTTCAGGAGTCCCACGCAGGAGATCAGATAGTATTAAAAAGGACATCCCAACCTCCCCACAGGGGCTCGGGACAGGAGGTTCTGGCCTGAGTAACTTTCAGTCTTAAGGCAAAAGGAAGAGCCCACAAGAAACAGTCTGGTTGACATAGCTGCCTCCCATGGGGACCAGACCACCCTCTGTCACGCTGCCATCCCGCACCTACAACGGGACACTAGAGCAGTGGGGCAGGGTCCCCGTGGGAGCAGGGGAGGGGCCGTGACAATGCACGCAGCAGTGGCGAGGGTGGAGGCTTTGGATGCAGATGGCTACAGGCAGCTGGTATGCACACACATGTACTTCACACACACATGTACCTCACACACACATGTACTTCACACACACATGTGCTTCACACACACATGTACCTCACACACATGGCCCGGCACACCACATGTCAGCTGAGTGGGCTCAGGAGCAGTGACACCCCAGCAGTGGGGCACCAGGCACTGAAACCTTGCTCCCTAACTTCCTTTATGATAAACAGTTTGGGAGGTCTTTGGAGAAGTGGCTATTTGAGGACTAGGGTAGGAAATACCCACATTGAGCTGAGAGCATCTTATGCCAGCAAGTCAGGAAGGTTCCCAAAACAAACAAAACCACAGTGGGGCGCCAAGGGAACAGAAGCCACCAGGAGGGGTGCCAAAGGAACAGAAGCCACCGGGAGGGCACCGACCACAAGCTGACACCTGAGCAGCCAGCCAGAGCCGCGTCGGTTAGAGCCCAAGCCTCAGAGTCTGGGGGTCCACGCTGATGCAAATGAGTGGCTGAGCCAAGTCCCACGGGGGAGACGCTCAGCTGCAGGTGTCCAAGGATTTCTTAGGATGCCCCAGCCTGAAGAAGTGTGGCTCCTCACCCCGTAGGCATGGGCTGTCATCTACAAGTACTCTGAAAGGGGGAAGTCACCAGGGTGCGGTGACAGTGACAGTCTGTGCCCTTCAGAGGACGTGCTCAGAAGGCTCGGCACCTGTGTTCCTCCGTCCCCTGGGGACGATACGGGACGAGTTCCAGCAGAGAGACACTATGTACAATCCCTGGCTAGTCCTGCTTAACACCAGCTAGAACAGAAGCCAGGGAAGTCTGAGAAACTCTCACAGCCCCCAGAGCCATGGCAGGTGATGTCTGCGCTGCCCAAGGTGGGACCACAGACAGAAAGCGAGCCCTGGCTGAACACTCGCTTCTGACTCCCACCCAGACTTGGCTGCTAGCAGGGCAGCAATGCTGGACCCTGCCCTGTGGCAAGCGCTCTGCACTAACGTGGAGACGCTTTATCAGTCAGAACTGCTGCATGGCAAGTGGTTGCCAAGGTTTGTGGGGACTTTCTGAACTACGTTCAATTTTCCTATAAATCTAAAACTTCCAAAAGCAAAAAAAAAAAAAAGTCTATTAAAGTATCTATAGAAAATATGGAGGCTGACAGACCTTTCTGACACGCGTGCTGAGGGCCCAGCAGAGGCCCCGGAGGCTCGCCAGCACCTGATGCGGTTAAATGGGGTGTGTGGCCTGCTCCTCCCACACCTGTTCACACACTTTCCAGGAAATACACCGAGCCCTGGGAATTTCACATCAGCACTGCACTCAGCAATAAACAGCCTCCTTCCCATCACCTGCCCACCCCAAAGATCTGGCTAAGTCACAGTCTGCTCAAAAGGCCATCCCTACTGATACCCATTGGTAAATATGCATGGGCCACACCCCACAGTGAGCTGCTGGCTGGGAAGCGGCTGCCAAAAATGTGCCGTCCTTCCTACCTCCATCAGCGCCAGGTCTTCCTCCAAGGTCAAGGCAACAGCTGCAGTCAGAGCCCACCTCAGCCACCCCACGAAGCTTACGAGAAGGCTTCTGTGGGGCTGGGTAACCACAGAGCCGTGGAGAGGGCATTCTCAGACCTTTCACCAGTGACAGCCATGATGCCTCAAGGCCCCCACGACTTGGTGATGTGCAAACACTGGGGACAACAGGAAGCTCGGGGACCTGAAGCCACTCTCAGAAAGCCCCAGGTGAGGCAGGGCCCTGAGTGTTCTGCTAGATTAAGGCCCACACTGTGCCATCAAGGGCTGGAGGCCAGTCCTGACACCAACACTGCCTGTCCTCCCACTGGTGATTCTTGGCCCATCCACTGCTAAGAGCAGGTCTGCCTGGGCCCACCCAAGCCTCACCCCTGCCCTGGGGTCCCGGCATGTGGGATCTGGGCTTCTCCTTATATGCACATGACTCACCCTCGCTGACAATGGCTTAGAAGGCCAGGCTCTGTGTCAGCTGCTATGGCCCGTGGGCAGGGACACTGCCTGCCATGGTTGCACTTGGGAGGGGCAAAACAGACTCTACTGCTAATCGGCTGCTGTACTCTAAAGATCAGGATGCTGAGGCTGGGAACAGATGACAGACAGTGGTGGACGTATTATCCACTCCATTAATCAACCTGCACTCCATGCAGATTTGGGGCAGGCCTTGCTTCCAACACCTCTAAGCCCCCCACATTCACCCTGTCCTGGGCCCTCTGAGGTCTCCTACAAGCCAGGGCCCTGACACCCCCCACAGGGCCTGGGTGGGCATCTGTGCAGGGGAGGAGGCCCAGGAGGGTCCCTGGGGTCAGGAATGAAGGGAGACAAAGGTATGAAGGAGATTCGTGAAGCATGGAGATGCTCAAAGGACGGCCCAAGACATGAGAAGGGCCACAGAAGCCATCTGCTTGCTGTCTTTCTGTGGCCACAGGACCCATGAGACTCCTGGAGAGCTGCAAGGACCAGCTCCATGGGACCCCCAGATGCTGCCAGTGGAGGTGAGGCGGCCTGGTCACAGCCGATGAGCAGAGCGGCAACAATCAATGACCCAATGCCTTACAAAGCCACCCGGGGCATCTCGAGGAGCAGGTAAACCTGGAGCTTGTTCCCATAAAGTATTACAAGGTCTCTTGTTTCTAAACCGCATGGATGATTCTTTTTTAATTCAATCTTTCCTGCAAAAGCGTGCTGATGCCCGGCCCACCAATGCTCGTTGCTGGCTGTGAAGCTGCTCTGTACCATGGCTGGATCTGCGGGAGGGGCCCAAGTGGAGATGCCCAGTGCCCTGCTCCGTCCACAGGGCTTGGCTACTCCCCCCAGGCTGAAGGGACACAGACTCACCTCTCTCAAGCAGAAAGCCCGGAGCTGCCCACTTGTGCTGCTGTTTCTGTGCAGCCTGGCAGTTAAACTTGGGGACCGTGCACCAGCTCACTGGGTTCAAACCTACTTCTGCTCCATAACAGTTGCCTCAGTTTCCCAATCTTGCAAATTGGCCTCGACTGCAGAGAGGCCACTCTGGCAGGACAAGGTGCAGCCCCTCCCTGCTGTCCTCTCACTTGTGTGCAGAGAGGATGGACTTTGGGCACCATCCTGAGTGGCCAGGCTGTGCAGCACTTCCAAAGCACAAGGCATAAGGCCAAGTGATTGTGGGCAGCTGTGGGGGTCGCGGGCGTCTGCCCTGGACTTCGGGTTAATCATGACTAAACCAGAAAATGCCAGGATTTTAGAAAATTGGATGGTAGTATTGGCACAAATTATAACAAACGTATCCCACCTTCCCACTCAAAGCCTGATTGCTCCTGGTGACCCAAAGCTCACTCCCTGTGGGGAGCCCCACCCACACGACATCTCTAGGCTGGCAGGCTCTGCCCTTGGTGACCCTGGGCCAGATGCCTTCACCAGCTCTAGACGTGCCTCTAGAATCCCAGAGAGTCAACATGCCATGCCAAAGTTTCCTCAGGGAAAGGCCCCCTCTGCACCCCAGGGAACCAAGGGAGACACATCTGATGACACCCCTGGTGCCCCAGCCCCACCTTGCAGAGCCTCTGCCAGTGTGGACACACCTAAACACTCATGGACAGACAGGAACACTCAGGCCGGCCTGCTTGGGTCCCCGAGTCTCAGATGGGTACACAGAGCATGTAGCTGGCAGGCCACTTAGGGCAGATGCCCGCACGCCTCACGGCTACCCATCATCGTGTGGCCTTATGCCAACGGAGGTGGAAGCCCCATCGGCCTTTCTCCTTGCGGGACTCTTCCTGGGAAGCAGGGCTGGGGCAGCAGCGACAGGGCCATGAACTCACGAGCAGTTCAGAGGTGCCCTTCAAACGGAAAAGGCCCAGGAGGAACCGTGGGGACGTTCTCATAAACCAAAGGAAAATCACCTTGTAAATATAATGGGATGTGTTTACGACCTCACAGGGTGAGGACCATGAAGAGAAAGGACCACCTTCAAACCAGGAGGAAGTCAGGGAGGCAGGCAGGGCCCCCAGAAACACACACCGTCACTGAGCGTCTCTCCTGAGGCCTAAAATAAGACTCGCTCTGTTCCCGCGTCATCTTTCCCTCTTTGCTTGGAGACAGTCCCTTCAGACGGAGCCTGTGCCAGCCACAGCCGAATAAAAGCAATTTCGTCAGCTCTGCCAGCACAGAGGTGCCAACTGCAGGCTCGTGCTAATTAATAGCTCTGATCACAGCTCCCATCCTCCAGCCGCAGCCCTGTCACCTGGGGAGACACACACCTGTCCACCCCCAGCCCACACGTTCTGGCTCGGGAGGGAGAGAGAGAGAGACCTGAGAAATACATAATTTTACTCTAGTCCGAAACTTTCTAGAATCTAGTCAGGTCAGTTTTGCTAAACTAAACGGCTGACATGAAAGGTAAAGTGCCCGACTGCTCCCCACATGGTCACTGCCTTCACCCCTTGGGTCTGCAAAGCCAGGCCCCCAGCAGTCAACCAGCCCCAGCGCCACCCCAGATGCCTGTGGCCCCTTCCCGTGCAACACTCCTTAGCACCCCGCCCTCTGTGAGTGCATGTGCAGCCCAGCCATTCAAAGAAGCTCTTGGGAGATCCAAGGCAGTGCCTGGCAGGGCTCATCAGCTAAAGGACCAGGATTTCCACAGACAGCACGGTGCATGGTGTGGAACCTCGGGGGGTTATCCAAAAGGTCCCCCCAAGCCCAGTCCTCCAACCCCCCGCCTGGTCTCTGTGGACACACGAGGTGCTGAAGACATCCAGTCTCCAACCTTGACGGCAGACTCCCCTCATCAGACAGGAGGACGACATTGGGGGAGGGGCGCTCTCCTGCCCAGAGGGACACAGTGGGTTAGCACAAGGCGGGATTTTCCATTTTGAAACCAGAAAGTCTCATACAAACCAGGAAGAGTGGGTCTCCCTGATATAAATGTATCTACGAATGTATAAAAGTACCTGGGAGGGTATAAACGTACACCCTCCTGTATAAACACACGCTATACGCTCTGTGTACGAATGTGTCTGTGACTGTGTAACAGTACCTGAGAGGGTATAAACGTTTACATTCCTTTATAAATATATCTATGAATGAAACAAATTTAGCAATGTCTTAAATAGTTATGGAATTCACAGGATACGCACAGTTGTGCAAGGCAGATGGGGGCTGGAATTACTTCCCTGATGTTTCTGCACCTCTGAAAACTGTCACCATGAAAACGTGGGGCTGAGGGGGGTGCAAGCCCAGCAGAGGAGTGTGCTGGAGGCTCACAGGGGAGACCATCCCGGCGTGGAGGCAACTGCATTTACCTGAACCTGCTACCCTAGGACACACTCCTTGGCCAGGACACCGGGATGGCTTCACACCCACGACGCACACATCTGCCTGTGAACTGCCATCCTTCCTCAGAGCTATAGGCTGCAGCTGGCTGGGATGCACCTCACAGGGGTTGACATGGAGGCCGCGAGACCAGAGACCCAGGAGCAGAAGGAAGCAGCCCTGAGGTCCATGGCAATCCTGAGATTTAACACAGGAATTCCTCGACTGCAAGGGACAAACTCCACGGGGCTCTGTGACATGGCCCCTTACCCTAGAGGGCCTGCTGGGAGCCAGGAGGGGGGCACGTCTTGCTGCTACTGAGTCAGGAAGGGCAGCGTGAAGGGTGTTGGCCTGGCCCTGTGGACCTGCCAGACAGAGGCATGGGCTGGGACACAGCCTGGAAGCACAGCCAGGGACATGCCCACGCAGGCAGTCAGGCTGTGGAGCTGACATGGTGCTGCCTCAGGACGGCGACACATGCCCCAGTGAGTAACAAACTCCTTCCGGCCAAATGTAGGAGGCTGATGACAGGATCAGGAGTCTGTGTCAAGTCTGGTGGACACACCAGGCCTCACAGGACGAAGCTACAAGAGGAAAGAGTGGTGTCAGAGGGACCACACAGGAGAGGGCACAGGGCTGAAAAAGGCCGAGGGCTGGAGGCTCTGCATCAACAGCAGGCTGCCTGACCGAAGCTCCTGCTGCCTCTGGACACATTAACAGAGGCAGGTGCCAGCATGAAGGAGGTGCCAACAGCACTGCAGTGTCCTGTATTAGGGGCAGCCCTGCTATGGGCACAGCTCAGGTGTAGACACTAAGGGACCTGGAGTCAGGGCCTCAGATGAAGAGGCCAGCAGAGTCCAGGAGAGTGAGGAAGAGTCCAGGCGTGAATGATAGGGACAGCCACTATATACACCCCAGGTCTGAACCAGGGCACGGCAGAGTCTTCCACCCAGTGCTGAACCAGGGCACGGCAGAGCCTTCTTTTTTTTTTTTTTTTTGTAGAGACAGAGTGTCACTGTACCGCCCTCGGGTAGAGTGCCGTGGCGTCACACGGCTCACAGCAACCTCTAACTCTTGG
Organism: Nycticebus coucang; assembly: GCF_027406575.1. Lineage (NCBI taxonomy): Eukaryota > Metazoa > Chordata > Mammalia > Primates > Lorisidae > Nycticebus > Nycticebus coucang. The sequence goes on from NC_069782.1 coordinate 1,717,984, forward strand.
GCTTACGCGATTCTCTTGCCTCAGCCTCCCGAGCAGCTGGGACTACAGGCGCCCGCCACAACGCCCGGCTATTTTTTGGTTGCAGTTTGGCCGGGGCTGGGTTTGAACCCGCCACCCTCGGCATATGGGGCCGGCGCCCTACTCACTGAGCCACAGGCGCCACCCACGGCAGAGCCTTCTACCCAGGGCTGAACCAGGGCACTGCAGAGTCTTCCACCCAGGGCTGAACCAGGGCACGGCAGAGCAGTCCACCCAGGGCTGAACCAGGGCACGGCAGAGCAGTCCACCCAGGGCTGAACCAGGGCACGGCAGAGCCTTCCACCCAGGGCTGAACCAGCGCACGGCAGAATATTCCACACAGGGCTGAACCAGGGCACCGCAGAGCAGTCCACCCAGGGCTGAACCAGGGCACGGAGGAGCAGTCCACCCAGGGCTGAACCAGGGCACGGCAGAGCCTTCCACCCAGGCCTGAACCAGGGCACGGCAGAATATTCCACCCAGGGCTGAACCAGGGCACAGCAGAATATTCCACCCAGGGCTGAACCAGGGCACGGCAGAGCAGTCCACTCAGGGCTGAACCAGGGCACTGCAGAGTCTTCCATCCAGGGCTGAACCAGGGCACGGCACAGCATTCCATTCAGGGCTGAACCAGGGCACGGCACAGCATTCATTCAGGGCTAAACCAGGGCACGGCACAGCATTCCACTCAGGGCTGAACCAGGGCATGGCAGAACATTCCAGCACAGACGCTCGCGAATTCCTGGGCCTTAGAGCTATCAGGGGAACGGCTAGCTCACAGGGCCAGGAGCGGCAGTCACGGTACACAGGACAAGGCAGCAAGCACCCAACCAGGGACAAGGAGAAGGGCCCCACCTCGGACCTCCTGTGGCCGCATCACACTCACATTGGAGGCTGACCAGGCCCAGCTAACTGTGGCCTTGTGCCCGGCACCCTCACTGTCAAGATCAGTCAGCCCCTCCCAGAGGGGCCAGCACAGTGTGGAGGCCCACATGGGACATATCTACAGACTCCAAGAACAGGCAGGGGCCCTGCAGGGGGGCAGAGCGAGCCAGGAGGGCTTCAGAGAGACCACAGGAGGACCGCAGACACAGGGCTGCCCCCAGGAGACGGCCATCAGGAGGGGAGGATGATGACGTGTGCCCAAGGATGGCTCAGGAAGGCCTCTTGTGGGCCTCCTACAGGGCCTGGGCTATGTCTCCAGTGCCACCTGGAAGGTGCAGGGTGTGATCTAACCTCTTGGAAGTTTCCCGTGCCCTATAAAACATGATGGGCCTGCCGGGAATTCCACATGCTTGCTTTTAATTGTACATTCAGACGCAAATAAGCAGCAGTGAGTGCATTTGAACGTGCAGAGTCCATGGCCTACATGAGGCAGGACAGAAGAACAGGTGAGGAGCTGGCCCTTGGCTGGCCCTGGTAGAAAGAGGGTCACCTCCTCTCAGAGACACGGGGTCCACTGCACCCGCCCAGGTGTGCTCCAGGGGCCCACTGCACCCGCCCAGGTGTGCTCCAGGGGCCCACTGCACCCACCCAGGTGTGCTCCAGGGGCCCACTGCACCCACCCAGGTGTGCTCCAGGGGTCCACTGCACCCACCCAGGTGTGCTCCAGGGGTCCACTGCACCTGCCCAGTGTCCTCCACGATTTGAATCCTATTCACTGGCACATGCCCTGGGCTGCTTCCAGCTGCACTGGGACCTGAGACCCACACCATGGGGCAGGGATCCTGTTACTCTCTTACAAGTGGGGTGCTGAGGCGTAGCCAGGCACCTATAGCTACACAAAAGTGCAGGTTCCTTCAGAGCTTCTGATGCCCAGGTGTGCCAGAGGCAGGCTCCCGACTCCCCACCCCCAGGGGCCTGTCCAGAGCCAACACAGCACCAAGAGGGGCCCGTGAACCAAGGACTGGGGTCTGCCTCACACACCTTTGCTGGTTACTGGGAGATCTTTGAATAGTGTCCTAGAGAGAATGTGAGCCACAGAAATGCACAGCAGAAACCCTGTCATGATTCCGGGCCTGCTGTGAAGCCAGGCTGTGAGCTGCTGTAATTCAGGTTTTGGTGACAACAGGACACAGGAGCAGCACACAGTCGCACGGTCTTGTACTGAACTCAGGGACTCAGGACCATGAGCGAGCTCAGGAGCTGTCCTCCCTTCCAGGCCCCCAACCAGGCCCATGGGGCACTGGGAGCTGTTCACAGGAGCTCTAGAGGCTGTGTGTGGGGGAGGGATCAGCAGCTCCCAGAGCCACCCCAGGCCCTGGTCGTCTTCACCTGGCCTGACCCCTGCACATTGTGACTGTCACAGCAGCAGTAGCAGCAAATGTGAACGGGACTCTGTTCCACCTGCTGGCGTCATGGTGAATTCCTGCACCAGGGCCTGGGGACACAAGGCACAGGCCAATGGCCACAAGCATCTGCCCCCCGGCTACAGCCTTCAGCCTACCCTCCCACGCTATAGTAGCTTCTCTCTGCCCAGACAGTAAGATCACACAGTTAATTCTGCCTAGGGAAGGTCCACTGGGCTGGCAGCCTCTGCACTGGCTGACTTAAGGGCCCCTAACAGGTGAGGTGAGGCCAAAGGCTGGGACCCTTAAGGGAGAAACCAAAGCATTCCAGGACCGATGAGAGCCCGGCTTCCCCAGGCCCCTCAGTCTGCCCAGGGCACGGCTGGGTTCATTCCCTCCCAAGCACACCGCCGAGGTAACGGCCCTGCCCAGCACTGTCTTGCTCAAGGTCGACATTCCCACTGGGAAGGATGACCCACAGGGGCAGCTCCTTCTCCAGGAATCCAGGGCCTGAAACAGCGTCTGCCAGGGATGCTGCATGATGGCTTCCAGAACGCTCTACCAGCGAAGGGAAGAGAGCCCAGTCTACGTTGGCACAATCAGAACGCCAGAGGGACAGCATCTCAGAAGGTCTCTGAGGTACAACGTCCACACAGACTGGCACGGAACCCACACGACCCAAGCAGGGCTCCCTCCACACCCCGGAAGGATCAGGTTCTTCCAGTCACCATCACAAAGAACACATTCTGAGCTCAAAAGAACAGAGACTTCCAGAAGCTGCTGTGTCTGTGGCTCATCCCAAAACAAAATAATGCAGCCAATAAATACTAAATAAATTAACTCTAATAAATAATAATTAGTGGAATGAGTCTGAGCAACACACCACAGGATAGTGGGTCAGCAAAAGGGGAGAGAGAAAAACAAAACAAGAGAAAACAAAAGAGAGAAATTGTTTTAGGGACTTGGCTAAGAGAAAAGCTGCCAGATAGAATAGGCAAGAATGACCCAGCAGTCCAGGTCAGGCATGGGGCGGGAGGGGCACACAGGCCTGTGAGAAATTGCATGCCCAGCCACACCGCGCACAGGGAAGGGGGCAGGGGCTGGGTGCAGCTGGACCCCCTCTACTCCCCCCTGCACCCTCTTCCCAGGCACTTGCTAAAGAAAGCTCCTTTGCTAGGTGCATGGCTGGGATAAATCATAGGGAAGGATGACCCACAGGGGCAGCTCCACAAAGCACAAGGACCCATCCCTGGCAAGGCCCCGGCAAGCTAATGCTGGGGACAGGCCTCTGCCCCATCCCCGAGTGTCACAGGCAGCTAATCCGATGTTGCAGAAGTTCACCTTGTGCAGGAGGGAGATTCCTCAGTGGCATCTGTTGTGAGGATGGAATTTCATAACTTTTTGAGTAATGTACCCTCAGCAAAGGTGAGGCTGAAAGTCTGGCTCCATAAAGACAAAGAACTACCAGAAATTGGCAAGAATGAGCTCGTGATTTATCAAGCTCAGGCACTAAACTGCTGAGATGCACTCCCAGGCATTGCCCTTAGGTGAAGGTTCCTGACAAGGACACAGAGAAGCCACCCTCAGGCCACAGGCCAGCCCATCGTACCTCTCCGCCTCATCTTGGGCCAGACCCAGTGAGCCAACCTCAGGGGTCCCTTGGGGCTCTCCCCAAAGCCAAATGACCCCCTTCCACTGCCTGTTGCTAAGAGTTGAAATATATCTCCCCAAAATATGTCCAAATTCGAGCTCCCAGGACCTGTGAATGTGGCGTCATCTAGAAACAGGGTCTCCCTAGCTGCACTCAAGGTCAAGTCATTAGGGGGAACTTTGATCTAGCAGGACTGGTGACCTGCTGAGAAGCGGGGTCAGGGCACACAGAGAGAAGACACTGCGTGGAGATGGAGGCAGGGCAGCAGTGATGTTGCTGGGGAAGGGCTGGAGCCACCAGGCCTGGAACAGCCTCTGAAACAGCCAGCCCTGCCCATGCCAGGGCCTCAGAACCAAGGGAGGCTGCATGTCAGCTCTTAAGGTGCCCAGTGTGTGGTCCCAAGAGACTCACACGCCATCATTGCCTGCACCAGCTGCCCTGCAGGACAGATGTGAAGGCCCAGTCCTGGGCACAGTAGCTCCCTGTGGCCAGGCAACATGGGCATCTTGGGGCAGAAATGGTCAGACACACGGTCCCAGTCCCTGGCCTTACCTCTCCTGGCCCTGATCCCCACCCATGCCACAGACCACACATGGTCCAGCAATGCAGCAGATGTGGGGCCTGACAGCTGCCCAGCCAAATGTCCACCAAGCTTCCTTACCCTGGACATGTGGCTCTGTCCTTCACACTGAGACGCTGTCTCCACTGGTCTTAAGATTTATCCAAACACAATCTTTTTCTTTAGTCTTCACCCACAAAAGATGTACATTTCACACCCAAGTAGAGGTTCCTTGCGACTAACCCACTGCTGTTTGCCCACTTAACGGATGTCGATCCCAGCACTTCCCTGGGAAGGTGCCGCCCACAGCCAGCACCAGGGAGTGTCCAGAGCTCTGCAATGACTTTGGATCCATGTTACTTGTAGAAATAAGTGTCCACCAAACACACCGCTAAGGAATGGCCACACCATGGTGACAGTCAGACACTGCAACTTCAGTGCATGGCAGGGCATATGGACCACCACGCAGGGCAGGCTGCCCCCTGGGCACTGAGCTCCTGTGGCTGGAAAAGAGGCCCCCGCCGTGGCTCCATGCTCCGCCCTCTGCTCCAGGCATCCCTTCCTCGGGTAACTGAAAACGGTTCTGTTGCTCCAACAACACACACACCCACACACGCACACAGAGGCCAGGAGAAAAGCACTCCCCCCCAGGCCCAGCCCCAGCAGACTCTTACCAAGCTCCCACCATCCCCAGCAGCAGCGTGTGCCAAGTTGGGAAAACCATGGTGTGTTTGGGGGAACAACAGACTTAGGTGTTGTGAAGACGAGCCCCTAGATTGAAACCTGTCCAAGTGGCCCCAGCAAAGGAGGATGGAGTCAGTGCTGCTGTTCTGGGGAATGGTCCACAGGGAAATTCACAGAGCCACGCACTCATGGGTGGGGAAAGCCAGATGTAAAAGCGCCTTTCAGCACAACCTTCAACATGAGTCATATCCAGAGGAAAGAAGACAGGAAGGGAGTGTGTGAGTGTGGTCCTGGGAGGCTGCCCAACGCAAGAACCCATAGCTCTGGGAAGACAGGGACTCCCCAGTCTGTTTCCGAAATTGTGATAGATATTTACTGACTTTTAAGGAAAACAAAATGAACACTGGTGGAGAGGGTTAGAAAGTGAAGTAAGACTCCCTGCCCTCCCCAGCACTGTCAGCCTGTGGGTAGCCCAGCTGTGTTGGTCACTCTGCCTCTCCAGCCAAGCCTGGGCAGTCACAGCGTGGGAATCCCTCTGTGCCAGAGCCCAGGGATCCGTGTTACTTGTAGAAATAGGAGGTCTGCAAAGAGAGAAGGACCCCACCTCTCTCCAAGTCAAACTTCCTCAGTCCTCAGGCCACCCCAGGTGTGGGAGAGGGGCAGGACTCAGAACGGGCAGAAGGTGGCTTGTGTTTGGTTTTGATGTTTTTTAAAATTACCTAAACCTCTCTTTCTCCCAAGACCTCACCAGTCCTCTAGTTGCAGCCCTTTCTGTACGGCCCCTCCCCAGAGGGCCCTGCCCTCCTCTGTCCATGCTTGATCCAAGCATCTCGCAGGAATCAGAGCTTTGGGATGAGCCCGTGGGACAGCCAGGGTGGGGGGACAGCCTGAACCAGAGTCCTGGACAGACCTGTACCAGGCTGGCCGCCGTGCCCACTTCTACCTCTGAGGCAAATGGGACAGGGTCTCACCCATGGGCCCAGATCAGGGGTCACCATGGAACGCCACAGCTTCCCCCACCCCCAAGCCTGACCTGGTGTGCCCCTCGACCCCTGAGAACCCACAGTGACTGCATCAGACCATCACAGGCTCAGCAGAAGACAGGGCTTATCGTTGACCCTGAGCCTGAACAGAAAGTGACACCGAGACAGAGGGGCAAGGGCCTGGCGCCCCTGGGTCCAGTGGCATGACTGCTCCCAGCGCTACGCGGCTCTGCTCCCTCCGAGAGTAAGCCCTCCGTGCTCAGGCCCACAGGACAGGAGCCAGGCGGCAGGACACACGCCCTGCTGCTGGCCGAGTCCCAGATGCCAGCCCGACAGCAAAGAGGGCATCAGCAAGAGTGCTTTTAAGTGAGCTGTTCTTGCACATAAAGTAACCGTGATTTCTAGATGAGAAGAAGAAAACCCGGGAGGAAAGAAAACCTCGTGCACAATGACTCCACAGCCTGAGTTGCCGCCGTGACCATTCAGCAGACGCTCACTCCAGTGTCATCCCTCTCTGGTGCCTAAATATAAATATGCACATTTATGTAAACATGAATCCCGCAGCAAGCCGGGATCATCCCACATACTGCTTAAGTCTACTTTTCTCCAGTTCTCAAAATATCACTAATTTTCCCTGGTGCTGGCATGCTCCCCAGGGCTGAGGGGAACTTTCTTCTCTGGAGAAACCACGAGACCTGCTCAGTCTGCCAAGATGAAAGTGTGTCTCCTGCAGCTCTCTGCTGCACCTGCCGAGGGGGCCGCCCCAGGCCTTGTCCTCCCTGGCTGTGCCCAGGACGGGGCTCCTCCAGGGGGGATTTCTGGGTAGAAAGGTTTGGCATAAGAGACTTCAACAGAATAGAACCACAGCACCTGCCTCTCAAACAGGCCCTAGGGAGGGTGTGCCAGCTCACACACGGCAGCACGGGTGCCCGCCGAGTGGTCCAGGTCAAGAAGACATGCTGTCGTCTCCGTGGGCAGACTCCCCTCCCTGGGCATCTACACCATGAAGGGAGGCCATCCCCTGTCATGCTGCAGAACAGTTCTGTGAACACAGAACCCACAGGGACTCTGGGCTCCCCTGGACCTGTCTACGCGAGCTGTGGGTGAGCTGGATAGCTGTGATCAGATATGGACTCTTCAGCCTTCTAAAAAATGTAATCATTTTATATATGTGCCCAGGAGTGAGAAAGGCAAAACCCCAATTTCTGCCTTAAATCAACCAGGCTCAAGCACAAGTTTAAATCTGGGAGTCTGCCAGGAACTAGCTTTGGGCTTTTTGGCAACTTACTTACAAAACCTCAAATATCTCAGATGTGAAATACCTGCCCTGCATCCTCGTGGGGTTGTTAGAATTAAAGGTGGTGGATATAACACTCTAAGATGTAGAAAGGAGGTCCCCTCACACCACCACCACCATCACTATCATCACATCTCCATCACCACCCCTCATCACCACCAACGTGAGCATCAGCACCATCACTATCATCACATCACCACCACCATCCCTCATCACCACCAACGTGACCATCAGCACCATCGCTATCATCACATCTCCACCACCACCCCTCATCACCACCAACGTGACTATCAGCACCATCACTATCATCACTTCACTGCCACCATCCCTCATCACCACCAACGTGACCATCAGCACCATCACTATCATCACATCACCGCCACCATCCCTAATCACCACCAACGTGACCATCAGCACCATCACTATCATCACCTCACCGCCACCATCCCTCATCACCACCAACATGACCATCAGCACCATCACTATCATCACATCACCACCACCACCCCTCATCACCACCAACGTGACCGACCATCAGCACCATCACTATCATCACATCACCACCACCACCCCTCATCACCACCAACGTGACCATCAGCACCATCACTATCATCACATCACCACCACCACCCCTCATCACCACCAACGTGACCATCAGCACCATCACTATCATCACATCACCACCACCACCCCTCATCACCACCAACATGACCATCAGCACCATCACTATCATCACATCACCACCACCACCCCTCATCACCACCAACGTGACCATCAGCAACATCACTATCATCACATCACCACCACCACCCCTCATCACCACCAACGTGACCGACCATCAGCACCATCACTATCATCACATCACCACCACCACCCCTCATCACCACCAACGTGACCGACCATCAGCACCATCACTATCATCACATCACCACCATCATCCCTCATCACCACCAACGTGACCATCAGCACCATCACTATCATCACATCACCGCCACCACCCCTCATCACCACCAACGTGACCATCAGCACCATCACTATCATCACATCACCGCCACCATCCCTAATCACCACCAACGTGACCATCAGCACCATCACTATCATCACCTCACCGCCACCATCCCTCATCACCACCAACATGACCATCAGCACCATCACTATCATCACATCACCACCACCACCCCTCATCACCACCAACGTGACCGACCATCAGCACCATCACTATCATCACATCACCACCACCACCCCTCATCACCACCAACGTGACCATCAGCACCATCACTATCATCACATCACCACCACCACCCCTCATCACCACCAACGTGACCATCAGCACCATCACTATCATCACATCACCACCACCACCCCTCATCACCACCAACATGACCATCAGCACCATCACTATCATCACATCACCACCACCACCCCTCATCACCACCAACGTGACCATCAGCAACATCACTATCATCACATCACCACCACCACCCCTCATCACCACCAACGTGACCGACCATCAGCACCATCACTATCATCACATCACCACCACCACCCCTCATCACCACCAACGTGACCGACCATCAGCACCATCACTATCATCACATCACCACCATCATCCCTCATCACCACCAACGTGACCATCAGCACCATCACTATCATCACATCACCGCCACCACCCCTCATCACCACCAACGTGACCATCAGCACCATCACTATCATCACCTCACCACCACCATCCCTCATCACCACAACGTGACCATCAGCACCATCACTATCATCACCTCACCACCACCATCCCTCATCACCACCAACGTGACCATCAGCACCATCACTATCATCACATCACCACCACCATCCCTCATCACCACCAACGTGACTATCAGCACCATTACTATCATCACATCACCACCACCATCCCTCATCACCACCAACGTGACCATCAGCACCATCACTATTATCACATCACCACCACCACCCCTCATCACCACCAACGTGACCATCAGCACCATCACTATCATCACATCACCACCACCACCCCTCATCACCACCAACGTGACCATCAGCAACATCACTATCATCACATCACCACCACCACCCCTCATCACCACCAACATGACCGACCATCAGCACCATCACTATCATCACATCACCACCACCATCTCTCATCACCACCAACGTGACCATCAGCACCATCACTATCATCACATCACCGCCACCATCCCTCATCACCACCAACGTGACCATCAGCACCATCACTATCATCACCTCACCGCCACCATCCCTCATCACCACAACGTGAGCATCAGCACCATCACTATCATCACCTCACCACCACCATCCCTCATCACCACCAACGTGACCATCAGCACCATCACTATCATCACCTCACCACCACCATCCCTCATCACCACCACCGTGACTATCAGCACCATCACTATCATCACATCACCACCACCACCCCTCATCACCACCAACATGACTATCAGCACCATCACTATCATCACCTCACTGCCACCATCCCTCATCACCACCAACGTGACCATCAGCACCATCACTATCATCACCTCACCACCACCATCCCTCATCACCACAACGTGAGCATCAGCACCATCACTATCATCACCTCACCACCACCACCCCTCATCACCACCAACGTGACCATCAGCACCATCACTACCATCACATCACCACCACCACCCCTCATCACCACCAACGTGACCGACCATCAGCACCATCACTATCATCACATCACCACCACCACCCCTCATCACCACCAACGTGACCATCAGCACCATCACTATCATCACCACCAACATGACTATCAGCACCATCACTATCCCACTATCTCCTCCTCCTCATTTCCATCACTGTCACTGCCAGCATCACCATAAACTTTACCATCACCATCACCACCATCATCATCACGACTGTAATTGCTTCTTCCTTGTCATCATCATCAGTGTCACCACCAGAAGCCATGACATCATTTTCTCATCACCATCACCATGAAGACCATCTCCCTCACCACCACTCCTGTGGCATCCATATCCTATATCCTCAGCCCAGCGCTCTGAACCTGAGAACTCCTCCCTCTCAATCCCAATTCTTTCTGGTCAACCCTTCAGAGGTGACTCAGCCTTCCCCAGGCCCCTCAGACCCCCCAGGTCCTTGGAAGGCATTGCAAGAGAGGAACAAGGGAAAATCTAGGGGCTGCAGCTACATCAGAAGGGCCCCTGGCAGCTCTCACACCTTCCATGGAAGAAATCTAGACAGTAAAGCCAGAGAGCCTCGAAAACCTGCAAGTGAAAGGATCAGAACCAGGAGGGCAAACTCCCAGGCACCCCTGTGGCACCACCACAGCCAGGACCAGTCAAGAGAAGCCAGTCCTGGGCCCTCCACAAGGTGCTGCAAGGCTGCAGCCATCTCCTTCCAGCTCCAAAGCCACAAGCAGCTGGGAACACCATGAGATCTGCAGGCAAATACTGGGGTCTGTGGAGTCACAGGTTTCAGACATGCTAAGGTCACAGTGTGGTCTCCTGACACATAGGGAATATGGTACCTGAGACTTAATACTCAAAGGCCACCTTTTTTTTGTGGCCCACATGGGCCAAGGAGACACCTATGAGGATCACCTGTGTGACCCCGGAGAGTCACCACCATCTCTTGAGACTGCAGCCCGCATGCACAGCCTGGCCCTATCTACACAGGCACCCGGATTATCAAAGCGAAATGCACGGGAGTCATGGAGGCCCACGAGATGCCCAAAATAAGGAGAAGAAGGAACCACAGGGAGGCACATTGTGAGCGGTGGGGCTCTGGTCACTTTCCCATCTGGCCCCCGTGGAGCTGACAGGGAGGTGCTGCAGCGCGTCCATCGTACAGAGCAGTAAATGACAACACAGAAGGGGTTGAGCGTCATGCCCAAGGTCAGCCAGCCCCCGAGTGGTGTTGTTTGTGTCCGAACCCAGGAAGCGTGACCCCAGACCTCTAAAGCCCACCTCCCGCAGACAGACCCTGGTGATTAGGAAAAAGCAGCTGCCACCCATGAGCCACACTGTGGGACCCCAACACACCGTCACGTGTGGGTGCTTCATGACACCGAGCCCAGCCCCAGCACCCACGTGGCAACTGCCACCTATGAGCCATGCAGTGGGACCCCAACACACCATCACATGTGGGTGCTTCATGACACCGAGCCCTGGCCCCAGCACCCACGTGGCACCTGCCACCCATGAGCCACGCAGTGGGACCCCAACATACCATCATGTGTGGGTGCTTCATGACACTGAGCCCTGGCCCCAGCACCCACATGGCACCGGCCACCCATGAGCCACGCTGTGGGACCCCAACACACCGTCACGTGTGGGTGCTTCATGACACCGAGCCCTGACCCCAGCACCCACATGGCACCTGCCACCCATGAGCCACGCTGTGGGACCCCAACACACCGTCACGTGTGGGTGCTTCATGACACCGAGCCCTGACCCCAGCACCCACATGGCATCTGTCTCATGGGCACCACTGTGTCCCATTCCCCCTCTGGGCTCAGCTCCGGCCCCTTCTTTGAGGTCTTCCTGAAATGTCCCTGCCCTGCCTCACAGAATCACTGGTTTCCAGCACCATGGACAGCATCCTCCTGCTTCTCATCTGGGACCTTGGGCAGGGCGGTGGGCGTCAGTGGTCCATATCTCTGGCTCACAGTGCTGCGCCTGGCACAGGATCACCACTTGGTTATGACAAGATAGTAACGGGTCTTACTCCTCACAGTCACCTGTCCTGGGCCAGGAGGGGTTACACCTGCGTCTCCATGGAGGTGTAAGCTGAGGTTGGACACAGCACCCAGGAGATGCACCTCTGAGACCAGACACGGTGCCCTGAGGGGTGAGCACTGGGCAGACAGGCCCTGGACTCACAGACAGGATGCTCCTCGGGGCGTGTCCAGGCTGGAAGCAGATCCCCACTGGGAAAGTTCTGGGCTTTTGTGGCCCTCCCTGGAAGCCACAGTTGAGGAGAGATCTGCTTCTTCTTGAACTCACCAGGGAGAGCTGGAGTTGTAGTCACCAGTGCTGCCCTGAAAGGCCTGCTGGGAGCCACGGCACAGTGGCCTGGGAACCCCTCCGTGCCCTCCCTGACACGCTGGCATCATGGGCAGGGTTCTCAGTCCCACCTGCCCCTCTGAGGCTCCCCAACACACCAGCATCAGGAGCCAGGGTCCTCTGTCCCCCCCAACACCTCCATCTCTGACTGCTGCTGTTCAGATTAGGCCACCCAGCCAGACGGAGGACCACAGGCAAGAGTTGTGCCTGTGTGGTCACCAATGCTCCTGTTCAGGAGATGAAACCTCCTTCCCTAAATTAAATATCTCCAGGAAAAGGGAGAGGCCACACGCTCCTGCGCCAGCTGGGGGATACCTGTGTACTGCTCTCCTGGGCTCAGGGCCAGGCCACCACTCCAGGGCTCCCCGTGTGCCCTACACACCTTTGAGGCCGCTCCTGAGTCACCCTGCCCAGTGGGCAGCCCACTTCCTCTCCCCCAGCCCTGCAGGGTTTCTCCTGGGGCAGGAACGGAAAAGGCAGTGTTGCTTCTAACAATCTGCTGGCAGCCAGAGTCCCCAGGCTAGGCACCCTAGCATTGCTGACCCCTGATGAGGGACAGCCCCAGCCATGTTGGCCGCTGCCCAGAAGGCCAGTGCTATGTCATGCTGGGTGGCCACCTCCCTCAGGTGGGACCTCATCAGTCAATGTCTCTTGGCTGCATGGCTGCACCCAGGCAAGGCCGTCTGGGCAGAGCAGCCTCTGGTGCTCAGGTCCTCCCTGCCTGGACAGAGGACAGGCAGGCCATGCTCAGCATGGGGGTGAGGGCGGGGGGCCTGAGGGGAGCACACAGCCCCACCTGCCAGGACCCCAGCCCCACCCCAGCACGTGAGGTGGCAGCTGGGCTCCGGCATCACCTGTCAGGGCTGTGCGGCTTTTCTGAAGTTACCGCGCCCTTCTGAGAATGGGAATGGGTGAAGTCCCCGAGGATCTCAATTGGGCTGTGGACTCAACACAGCCAGGAGGCAGGTCACTGCGGGGGGATCCCTTCTTGGACCTCTCTGACCACAGGAACTCCAGTCTATCTGGGGAGGCTCCTACAACCCCACACACCTCAACTGCCTCTGAGTAGCCTGAGGACCTCGCAGAGCCCAGATCCCCATGTGCTAGGCAGAGTTCGGCTGACACAGACGGTCAGCAGATGGTATCTGTGCAGCTATAACATTGACCCAGACACCTGTGTGATGACAGAGACAGGCTGATGGCAAAGAAAACAGAGTCCTGCAGCCTGGGCACGGTCAGCTCGGGCAACATGGGCGGAAACCATAAAGGGCGTAGAAACAACTCCCACCGAGACCCTTCCCCACAAGAAGAGAGGGCCAGGGAGCAGCACTGTACAACGATCAGGCTGGGAGACCCAGATGACCCAGCACCTGTGCTCGGGGTGGGAGGGGTGTCAGCTGTGTGCGCTGGAGGCCGGGGTGGGGAGGCACTGCCCTGGAGGGCTCGCTTGCCCCTGCAGGTGTGCCCGCTCACGCCACACCTTCTACCAAGACTAACTACTCAAAGGAGTCTGAGCCCTCAGCAAGGACAAATCCCTAAAATGAATCGAAGCTACGTATGAAACAGAATAGCAGGCACCTGAGTAGAAGAATGGTCGTTCCTACCCGGTGTCCCAGGCAGACCTTCAAGAAATACGTTACAAGAGCAAAAATTGGAGCGGCATCGCAGCCTGCTCTCGTGGGCATGTTGTGTGCACACGTGTGCACATGCCTGTGTGAGGCAAAACACATCCAAGGGTGACGCTGCTTGGGGGAGAGAGAGCTGGGGTCTGGGGACACTGCACCGGACGCTGCTCTGCAGCTTTTGAAATGTGTGCGCATACAGGGTTTCTGGCTCGTGAACAGTAGCTGTTCCAGACGTATACACATGAAGACACGTATGTACTGTATCGGGGCCACGTACAGAGACGCACACACAGGGTCTGCCCTCGTCTGCGGGAGACACACCAAGACCCCCAGAGGATGCCACAAACCTCAAATGGTATCAGACCCTGAACTTCACACACTGTGTGTTTTCCTATACGCATATACACAGGAAGTTTAGCTATCAGCTAGGCAGAGCAAGAGATGAGCCGTAACTAATAATAAAATGAAAAACAGAATGATCTACGATAGTGAAGTACACGTGTGTGGCCTCTCTCTGCAAGCACCTTACTGTACCATCCTCCTTGTGATGATGTGAGACGGTCACTTCCCAGGTGGTAAGAGAGAGAGATGAGTAGGGTGCCTGTCGTGAAGAGGTGTTGGGCAATCCTGTCCTCCAACACCAGTACTGACACCATGACAGGTGATCCGACCAGAGATGAGCCCTCAGGAGCTAAGCCCTGGGGCCCAGCTGGGGTAGATCACTGACGGCACCAGGGCCTCTGCTCCCAGAGAGCAGGACCTCAGCCTGCATCCACCGCATCTGGAACTGGTCAGCCAGGACATGCTCACACAGGCCTTCTGGAAGGATGACGAGGGTGAGGGAAAGTGACGACCAGTAACTCAGGAACAGGGACCCAAGCTGGTGCAGTACCCACCACCTGGGGAGGGTTTTCCCTCAAATGAGAACCAGCTGGGGACAGAGAGGGCCACAACACCCCAGGGAAGGTGGTGACACCAGCCCAGGTGACAAGAGGTGTGGGCCCATCCCTGGGGCCAGTAGGTGGCTGCAGAGAAACTACTAAAGATGTAGGGAAGGCCTGTAGCTTTGACGGTAGCCTCTCAAAGCTAGATGAGACCCTAACCAGAAAGGAATTTTTCCTGTATTTTTCACAAGGAAAATAAAATTACCTGAACACTACTTTTTGGTGTTAACATTTAAAAAAAGTGTAAGATAAAATGCTGGAATCTCAGCTATACTCAGTCATATGTCAAAAACTGTTGCAAAGAATGGAAATGTGGCCCTGGTCACCAAGGAGAAGTGATGGCCCCCAGGCCCCTCCTGCCACGTCCCCGCTCCAGAGGGCCCCAAAGCACACAGCACACTGGGCAGGGCACACGGAGCTGCCCACAGAAAGTCCCAGCACCACCACTTTCCACTCTTAGAGGTGACCTGCCAGTTACTAAAATGAAAATGATATAAGTTGCACACAGGGGAGAGATTTAGGAAGTTCTTTAGCCTGGAAACTGCCCTAAAAATAAAGCCTATGCTTTACAACAACAACATAACCACACCATCCTCTTCTTTGCCACAGTGCGGAGAATGTACCTTGCTAAGGAGTGTCCATCAGGATGGGGATCCAGGAGGGTGGGTCAGCCAGGACAGCCTCACCCTGACGGCATCGGGCGGCGCACAGCCCTCAAGGCAGGGAGGTCAGTGCCAGCCCCACAGACATTCAGCCCTGGGCCCCAGAGGCAGAAGCTCTTCTCTGCTTCTCTCACCTTCTCTGAAACAACTTTATCTAGGCAACTTTTAGCAAAACAAGACTTTTTTTTTAATTAAATGAGAAAAACAATGTACAGGCCCGGCTGCCATAATTTCTACAGATTAGCTGAGCTTTGAAAATCCTCATGTTCACTCCTTGTTAAACCTGTTAAATTCAGGCGCTGCTTTTAAGATAGGTTTCAAAAGCTTTGGAACACGCTTTCTAACACAAAAGTTAAGATTTAAACAGTAATGCCACTAATTCCCCTGGAATAGAGCTTAAATAAAGCAGAATCAGAGATAATGAATGTCCTGTTACAAACCACATTGAAAGTTGCATTATCATACTTAACGATTTTTTTGCATAATCTTACCACTTAATAAGGCTACGAGATATCATGTACGAGAAGTTTTAATTTATTCAGCTTGTAAGTCAGCTATAGTTATAGACAATTTCAGTTCTTAAAGGATTAGAGCGCAGTAATATCAGCCAGGCCCCAGACACTAATTAAACAGCTCATGGGACATGCAAGGCTGGTGGGACGGGTCCCCAGAGAGGTCCCAACCCCTGCAGCAGGGTGCCGGGCACCCTTGTCTGGTGGGCAGACAGCTGCTACATGGCTGTCTCATAGGCACATCCCAGAGTGTGTGGCATGGCCTTTACCATGGGCTGTCCACTGAACATTTACATGGCCTCTTGATGGTCCCCACAGAACCTCAACTGGGCTCGGTTCAGTCCAGAGAGCAGATCTAGCCACTGCACCCAGCAAGGCCTTCACTGCTTCAGGTGGCACGCACTGATCTGTCCAACACACACACCTGTCTCCCCAGCCTTTGCCGTATGTCAAGGGCATCCCCTGTGCTGCCACCTGTCAGCTACATCCCCTTCTGGTAAACTCCAGCTGGAGCCACAAGGCACCATCACACCCTCCCTGGGGCCTCCAGAGAAGAACCTGGAGGGGGTCACCAGCCAGGGGACGGGCGGCCTCCCCTGGAGCTGAAGCTGTTGGTGGTGGTGCTCCCTTCTCCCAGGCTCAGGCTGCATTTCCCCTGAGCAGGTGGAAGGTGTCGAGGGCTGCAGGTTCAGACTTGGGTGGGCTGTTTCAATGATGCTCAGGGCCCGGATTCCAAAGTGACACTCAGGTCTCGCCACCAACACCAGTTCACAGGCTCAAGGAAAGACACCTTTCCTGAACTGCCCTGTTCGGGGCCCAGCTTACCTACAGAGTCCCTTGCGGCCCCAGCAGTGCCACTGTGCCAAGATGCACCAAGCCAAGGTATGTTCACGGGGCAGAGGTCTGAGGGTTGCTCTGAGCAGACAAGTTGTATCCAGGAGGCAGAGGGGCCTCCACCTGAAACCCTCTCCCTGGCTTGGTGACGAGTGGTAGCATCCATGACATGGGGCTCACAGCCGCACGCTGAGAGTCCCTCTGTCCCTCCATGCTGCTATCTGCCCAGCACGGTAAAACACAGATGGAGCACCTGGCCCACGGCAGGCTGCAGAAGTGCAGAGCCCTTCTCAGTTCGGCCTGTGCAGAAGCCTCGCGACAGCCAAGGGCTGAACAGCCCCCAAAGGCAGGGTGCAGGGAACTGACGGGAACAGGACGGACTCCCATGAACAGCCACGTAGAGCCACCCTGAGCACTGGGTGTGGCACTTGGGCTGCTGACCTTGTTTTCAGATGGACACCACCCTGGAGGGGTGGGGCCCAACACTCTGCATCTCAGGTGACAGTGGAGGCAGCTTCCAGACGGACAGGAGGGCCCTGTGTGTCCCCCATCAGGGAGCAGCCGTCAGAGAGGGTGTGTGCACACCTGTGAGCAGCTGACAGGCATGAGCTCAGGGCTGGGAACACACTAAGGGTCCCCTGCATCCGTGTGCCCCTTTTCCCACCCACCCTGAGGGTCAGACACTCGAGAGTCCTGCCAGGACATGCTGGGCAGCCTGCAGCCCCCGAACCTAGCTGAGTCCCAGAATACCGCACGGCCTAGACAGCTCTGCCTGTGGGAGCGGCTGCCTGCCTCCCTGGTGCCACCCGTGTCCCCAGGGCAAGGGCCACCACACACCCCTCTCCACAGGCAGGGAAAGCACAGCTTGGGGGAGGGGCGTCTGGGGGATCTGCAGGAAGCTTTTCTTTTCTGTCATTTTTTGTAACTGGCCTCCCAGGAAGCCACAGTTCTTTAAAAAAAAAGTGGACACAGAAAAAAAGAAACAATAGCAGCCAGACGGGGTCTCCTCATTGGGCGCAGGGCAACACACACAGACCAGCCAGACGGGGTCTGGGGCAACACAGCTCAGACCCAGTCTCGTGACCTGGGGCTGTTCATTGTCACACCAGACACCTCCCTCAGCTCAATGTGACAAGAACAGGAAACAGCCTCAGGCTCTTAGCACCCAATTTACAGAACCCGCAGAGCGGGCCCAGAGGGGCCTTGGGCGGCCTGCCTGACTGCTCCCCCACAGCCAGTCCGCAGAGGACAGGCCTCTGTTCTAGAAGCTTCCTGTGGAACACTCACGGCCATCCCACACTCAAGGGCAGAATAACTCAGTACTCAGAGTTCTGCAGCGCACTCTTGGACTGAGCCTGTAACTCAGCAGAAAAGAGAAACACGTGAGTTTCAACTGAAGTGAACTAACGCGTTAGGAGTCACTCAGGACTGAAGGGGTAGGCATGAAACGCTCTCTAATAAGAAGCCCACGAACTGTCCAGGTGGCCACAGCCCATTCCAGCTGGAATCAAAAGGCCGCAAGGAGGCTGCCACAAATGTCACTCTGGTTTTCACAACTTTCTACTTAAAAATCAAACAGGAAAACGAGCTTCAGATGTGGTGAGCCCGTGGGCTCCTGAAGGCACCGGGACCCAGGCTTCCCCAGTCTGGGCTGCAGGTGCTAAGCTAACCTGCGTGGAGATGACACAGGTGACCAGTCCCAGGCCACCCTGTGACTCCCCCAGGACTTCACCATGTCCGCGTATCACCTTACCACTGAAAAGAACCTTTCCATCACCCGTAAATGGAAAGCCAGTGCCTCTTCCATAAATAGAAGGGAGCTGTAAAAGCAGATCCACAGCCATTAAAATAACAAATGCCCAAACGCATCACACATAAAGCCATCTTGCCGGCCCAGGCTGTGCGTGCCCTGGTGTGGGGAAATGCTGATTTATGGGAGAAGGAACTTAAAGAACTTCTGGGCAGTCTTCCCCAGTCCTGACCTCTGGAGAAATTTCACCAGCTTCTGCCCTAAGCCTCAACTCAAGGGTTGTCTCTGCCTGGCCTTCAACCTGCCCAATAACAAAGAACCCCCTGTGTCCTGCTGACAGTACACCTGCCACGGCAGGCCTCACTGGGACGGCTGAGACCCACCACCTGGGGACCCCATGCACACGCAGGGCGAGACCCCTCGTGGCAAGCTTGCCCCATGGTTTGTGTGCCTTGTATTTGGTGCCTGAAGCTGTGGTGACAAACACCACAAACCCGTAGCTGAATACAACAGACAGGCGTTCCCTCGCAGCTCAGGAAGCCTGAACTCTAAGTTGATGTCAGCAGGGTCCAGGGCTCTGAGGGAGGGCGTTCCTGGTCTGCCCAGCTCCGGGGGGCTCCAGGCAGCCTGGTCTCGTGGCCGCAGCGCTGCGTCCGCCTCCATCTGTCTGTGGCCTCATCCTGTGTTTCTGTTCTCTGCCTTTCCAAGGACTCGTCCTTGGGTTCTGGGTGCACCTAAGGCTGATCTCGTCTTGAAATCTTCACCGTGATTACATCTGCAAAGGTCCTTGTTCCCAGCGAGGGGACTCGCGGGCCCACAGGTGTGCAGTCCTCACAGGTGCAGACCCAGCCTTCATTCTTCCTTTTCACCCATGGAGCCACCAGCTCTCTGACCAGTCAGCCCCTGTTGCCTACCCCCAGCACACAGCAGGCACTCAGCATGTGCCTTCCAAACTGAGGCTGGCGTGTTTGCCAAGGCTGCAACCAGTGGGCAGGAGCCAGGAGCCACCACCGCACAGGTGTCCCCTAGAGACGGGAGGGTCTGAGATGGATGCTGTGGTTCTGCAAGGCACGGAGTTATTTATAAGCAAGGTCTGGGCTCTCTCACCAGTGAAGCGAATTACAGAGGCCTGCTCAGCTGCTTTGGTAATCGGAGGACAAAGGTAATTGGCTAATAAAATCCACCTTCTCCAAGGCAAAGCTGGTTTGAAAAGAATGTGTATTTTAAAAGCTGTGTGACCTCTTCTAAATATATCAGGGAAGAGCACATGGGACCCAGATGGGGACCACACAGTCCAGAAGGACAGTCCGGGGATGGGTCTCTGCAGGTTCCGGAGGGCACTAGGCTGCCCTGCATCGAAAGCCTTCTAGAACCATAGGCCCTGTCCTGCCTGAGCCAGGAAGGCCTTGGGAGGACGGGGTAGGGGGAACCACAGCCCCCTCTTCCCCTGTCGGTCCTTGGTGTGAGGGCAAAGACCCCGGCCCAGAATCCAGCCCCGGTGCCCAAGGTCACCAGCCTCAGTCCACATGGATGCCCTTTGTGTCTGTGAACTTAGAGGATGGGGCACCCTCCGGAGGCCCCCCAGACCTTCTCCCACTTCGAGCACACCCCAGCACAGCAGGGGACCTCTGCAGGTGGAGCAGCCGCAGCCCTCCTGGGAGCAAGGTCAGCAGAGGGCCTGGGCCCTGGCCAGGATGATGCACCTATGTCCTGGAGTTTCCTCAATGGTAAGGTCATCGGACAACCCACGCTCTGCACAGGTGGACTGAGGAGCAGCGGAGGGGACAGCCAAGAGGCATCACTGCAGTCACCTGGCAAGCTCACCTGTGCACAGCTGGCCCCACAGGAGCATCCAGTCTCCCCAGTTCCCACTGAGCCCCCCACTATGCACACTCAGAGCCTGGCCCGAGGAGGCTCCTGGCACCCACCCCTCCTCTGCAGACAGCCCACCAGGGAAAGATGCAGAAATTCCCCTGGAATGGCTCAGACCTACTTAGATGCTCACAGGGCCCTGAGATGAGGTGACAGCTGCCGCCAGGTGGAAACCCTGAGCTTGAGACCTCTGAATGCCCTGATTTGCTTTTAAAAGTAAAAAAGAAGGAAAGGCAGAGGCTGTTTGGGATATGCTAGTGTAGAGGGTGGAAGGGGTATGAGAAGGCAGGGGCCACTGTATCCCTGAATCTCGGGGCTCCATCCAAAGCACACGAAGGCCCAATTAGTCAAGTGGGTGTCCCCACTTCTGGGACACCAGCCACCTCAGGACCCTCTGAGGCTCCACGCCACATACCAGGAGTCCATGGAACCTTGGCAAAGTGCAAGGTCAGAGCTGCTGCCACCCTGATTCCCCCAAATGCCCCTGCAGCCCACACCTGCCCTGCCAGCAGTCCCCAGTGTGCCCGATGGGATGGCACCAAGGCACCAGGGCTGCTGAGGGTCCCTCTGCCCACACAAAGGCCTGCAAGGACCCTGGACATGCACACCCAGAGACACAGGGATGCGCAGGCAGACATCAGATCTCCACACAGAGACCACGCCAGATTCGGGAGGACGGAGAGGACCTGTCCAGGGAGCACCGTTGTGGTCACAACTGGCCTCCACATTCTGAGGTGACCTGCATCCCCACAAAGCACAGGGGGAAAAGCAAACGAGGAGCCACCGCTGCAACCCCACATCTGGCTGTGACCCCGACGAGGGGCCAGGGTGAGGCCAGCTGCCTGCCGTCCCCACATGGGATGGGCCCTGACAACCTGGAGGTGCATCCCAGCTGCTGGCCACCTCAGCAGAGCCAGACACAGCCAAGAGTCCATCGGCCACTTGAGACACCACCAAGTGAATGAGCTGAGAGCAGGCTGGGGGACCAGCCACAACCAGGGCCACCCCGTCCTCCAGAGCACCCTGCGTCTGAGTCTGTGGGCGGCTTTTCCCCAAGAATAGGGGGCATCAGTGCCGGACAGGGACTTGGACGTGGTGTGGAGGGGCCTGGGAAGGCCTCTGAGGTGGTCGGGGGTCAGGGCATGTGGGGCAGGTCCCACTTCCCACTTTGGCAACACTGCACACCCTCTGCACAAAGAGGCCAGGAGCTCAAAGCAGCATCTAGACATCACCATCGGCATTGTCAAGGTTACCAGCTGTGCATGGAAGAGTCTGGACTGGACTTCAAAGGCGCCAGCCCCAGTGAGAGGCAAACTTTCCTGGAGGAGATTTCAGACCTCGTCACCTGCACACAGGGGCTCCTCCTCCCCAGTGATGACAGGCCTGTGTCCAGAGGGGCCACTCCTGGGATTTACACAAGGTGACGGCTGGGGAAGGGGGAGTACCCACTGTCTTACACTCTGATGGTGCCAACCTCCCCTCTGTCCCTGAAGCCCCCATGGTCTCAGCATTGAGCAACTTAGTAACCACCTGGAAACACCCACAGCTCCCTTCAGTGGCTCACCAGGTCCACTTAGAGAGGGGGATCCTCCGGGCATCGCTGGCTGTCGGCCCAGGCTGGGAAGTGCAATGTCCCGGCCACCTGGCCCACCACTGTGCTATCAGGGCACACGTGTGCTCCTTTCTGGAGCCACCCCCTCCAGGAACTGATGCCAGGTCCCCCTCCTAGCAAGTCCACTGGCAGTGAAGACACAGCCGGCTCCTCAGGGCAGAGGGTGAGAGGGTGAGCGCTGGGCCTAGAAGGGTCCCTGAGCTCCAGCTCCATTCCAGTGGTCAGCACCACTGCAGGCTCCCTCAGTCAGTCCAGATAGGGGCTGGCCACTTGTGTGGAGCCCTACTCGGGAGTCTCCACCGTGTGAGCACCTACCTACCTGTCTGGCAACCGAGGGGGCAGTTATGTGCCCACAGGCGGACCTGACAAAAGGGGTGTCCGCTCCCAGGTGCCGAACGCACAGCAAAGGGGCAACAGTCAGGGGCCCATGTGGCTAACCTAAGCCTTTGCCTTTCCTGGAGGAAGAGACTGAGGGTCTCGGAGGTCCAGGGCTTAGCCTGATCCTTCACTGCCACCAGGCTCACTTGTCCTGAAGATCATGTGCACAGTGGGTGTGACGCTCTGGCCTAGCGCAAGGTGTGCAGGACAGGAATGTGTAAGCTGTGACCTGAGGTAGGAAGCGATGCCCCGTGGCCCCTGCCCCAGGTCACATAGACAACACCAGCGTGAGCCCATGGGGAGGTGTGCGTCTCACTGTCCTTGGGGCCGTGGGCCATGCTCTGACCTTACTGGGCCACATGTGTTCCGCCTGTGAGCAGAGGACAATGGCCCTTCTTCTGGACGAGGGGCAGTCACGTGAGGTGTGCAGAGCGGCTGGGTGGGACGGGGCTGTGGCCCGGCAGGGCTGAGGTTGGCATCTGGCGTGTCAGGGCCGTAGGTGGTCTACGTGAGGTCTCTGTGTGGTGTGTGTTCACGTTCACGTGTGGGGTGTCTGCACCGTGTGCGTGTTTGCATGTGTGTCTGTGTGAGATGTGTGTGGTGTTGTGGTGTGTGGTGTGGGTGGTGGGGCGCACGTGTGCTGTGTGCTGCTGCCGGGTGAACCTGTGTGGTGTGTAATGTGGGTATGTGGTCGGGGGGATGGATGTGGGTTGCGTGTGTGACACATGTGTCTCTATGTCGGATGTAGTGACAGCACACTGTCACTGGAGTGTGGTGAGTGTGGTACGTGGTGTGCAGTGCGTGTCCCAGTGTACGGGGGGAAATGTGTCGCTCTGTGTGATGTGTGTAGTGCATGAACGTCTTGTTTATCTGTGTGTCTCTGTGTAGGTGCAGGGTGTGTCTGGTGTGCATGTGACAGTGTGTAGTGTGTATGTGTAATGTGTATGGTATGTTGTGTATGTGGAGTGATGTGTGGTGTGTTTGTGTTGTGTGCGTTGTGTGTGTGCTGTGATATGGTAGGTATGTGGTTATGTGTGGTATGATGTGTGTGTGGTGTGTTGTGAGGTATGTGGTGTGATGTGTGTGCGGTGTGTTGTGTGTGGTGTGTTGTGAGGTATGTGGTGTGTTGTGTGTGGTGTGTTGTGAGGTATGTGGTGTGAGGTGTGTGGTGTGTTGTGAGGTATGTGGTGGTGTGTGTGCTATAGTAGGTACGTGGTGTGTGTGGTGTGATGTGTGTGTGGTGTGTTGTGAGGTATGTGGTGGTGTGTGTGCTATAGTAGGTACGTGGTGTGTGTGGTGTGATGTGTGTGTGGTGTGTTGTGAGGTATGTGGTGTGTGTGGTATAGTAGGTACGTGGTGTGTGTGGTGTGTGTGGTGTGATGTGTGTGTGGTGTGTTGTGAGGTATGTGGTGGTGTGTGTGGTGTGTTGTGAGGTATGTGGTGGTGTGTGTGGTATAGTAGGTACGTGGTGTGATGTGGTGTGTGGTGGTGTGGTATGGTAGGTATGGTATGTGGTGGGACGTGGTGTGCATGGTGAGGTGCGTGTGTAGTGTCTGGGTCCCTCACAGAGCCCGGATGGCTGACAGGTGGGGTCCAGGTCACAGGTGGAAGAGAAGAGGTGCCCTGGGGAGGAGGTGGACCCTGCAGCAGGAGGGCAGCGGCTGGGAACTGACCCCACAGGCATGCCTGGGAACTGACCCTGGCGTCACGAGCAGGTGCATGGCTGCACATTTCCGTTCTCTGTCCGCACCAGAGTCCACCCTCCTTCTGTTTACATACAAATAAGAAGGGCCTGGCCCCCTTCTCCCCACCCAGGCACAGGTCACCTGCCCTCTCTGCTCCCTCACTGCTAAGTTCACAGTGTTTTTTACCTGTTTACATGCCGTATTTTACATGTTTAAGTATGTTATTCACAGCTATATGAACGCCTACGAATGTTACACAAAGTCATGTGTGTATACACACAAACATGCACATGTACGCACAAATATCAACAGCGAACCTTTCCGAGAAGACAGGCCCGAGCTCTACTTCTCCAGGCCCATGAGCTCCCGGATAAATCTGCAGCCAGTGCCCCACCAGAGCAGGGGATATGGCCCTGACTGTCCTCTCCTACTGGGCACCCAGCACATTGTGGCAGGCCCAACGACAGACAAAACTCACCACTGAGCAACGGCTAAAATCCCTCTCCTATGCCCAGCTCTCCAACTCCGTGCCTAGGGTGGGAGCAAGATCAGAGACCGATATGTTTCTAAAGATGCTGGCGGGGAAGACTGGTCCCATCCAGGCCCTCCCGTGTGTGCAGTGTGGCTGGACACCGCAGCCCAGCCTTGCAGGGCTCCCAGCAAGGCTGCAGTGGACCATCTCACACCTGTGAAGTCACCTCATCCCTGTCCTTCTATGTTTGAGCTCTCGCTGTTGCCAGACACTCAGATGAGAGCCCCATCACAGTGAGTGTGGGTTTTACTTAGATTCTGTGCTACACAAGAAACACTTGTAAGTGACATTAGAGGAGCTGGGTATTTTTAATGCCTTTTCAACTCCACCCCTCCCCTGCAGCCATTCACACTTACCTGCCCTTGCAAATAGATTCTGCTGGCGTGTCAGGGGAGAGGCAGTCTGTGAGAGAGGCGTGTCAGGGGAGAGGCAGTCTGTGAGAGAGGTGGTCGGTAATGGGCTCTCGCCAGGCGATGTTAACACTGATGCACCTGAGTCCAGTCTTTCCCTTGCACACCTCACAGAGCACCTGTGCCATGAAAATGCTGCACCCAGGAGTCGGGCCGATGCAGACTCTGGGGCCCCTGGACAAAGCTGAGGGCCCCTCCACAGCCAGGCTCCAGGCTCAGGGCCCTGCAGTCCCACACCCAAGTAGGGGAAGGTGCACAGGCACATCTTGGAGAGTTTGGAGAGCTTTGAGCTGAAGCCCTCCCCACACTACCCACACACCGGAGCAGTAAGCCCCCCACCCCAACCAATCCCATGCTATCTGAGAGGAAGCTGGGTGCTGTGTCCGGCCCGTACCAAGTCTGGAAACCTCAGGGTTTACCAAGCCCTCACCCCTTGCACAACCCATAAAGGACCACCCACGAGCCCCTCTCTCATGTCTCTGAGACACAGACATGTGTGTGTAACTGGATACGTATTCGGCATTCAACAAATAATTCAGACGGACTCTTGGGTCCAGGAGCTGAGCTGTGTATCCTAAGTTCTCTTTCCACCTTTTAAAAACTAAACTGATTGAGACCGCAGATATGCGGATGCCCTGCGCTGGCTGCTGATATTGTAAAGACTGCCTCAATTAAGAATTACTGCACAGGCCACAATAATTAACACAATGTCATTAAATGCCTTTATGGTGTTACAGGTGCCCTTTC
The DNA here is from genome assembly GCF_027406575.1 of Nycticebus coucang. Lineage (NCBI taxonomy): Eukaryota > Metazoa > Chordata > Mammalia > Primates > Lorisidae > Nycticebus > Nycticebus coucang. Next base: position 1,744,117 of record NC_069782.1, read on the forward strand.
TCACGGACCACCTGGGTTTGCAGAATGATGCTTCACTTTCACAATAACCAGCTAATAAATAAATGAGAGCCAACTCCTGCTATTCTGTCAGTGGCTGCCCTCGGAGCGCTGCTGGAGACAGGCCTGCCAGGCAGCTCCGACAGTGCCCCTGGGATCGAGGCTCCAGCATGGTATACTGGGGCAACCATACACAGACGCTAATCCCTCCAACAAGTTCTCAATATTAACCCGCAAAAGAAGCTTTTAAACATCAGGCTCAACCCTCCCAACACTCCCCCGCCACCAAAGGATTTACAGAGAGTCAACGGCAAATCCACATCTAAAGGGAAAAAGCATGGAACTCTCCCTTCAGTTCAGAAAGGATGGCCGAATGATTTCCTGGCCTTCTGGTGTTTCCTTTGGGACCCAAAGCCTGAAACCTCTGCCGCTGTGCTGGCTACACTGCCCGGCTTCAGCCCTCCCTGCCCTTGGTCCCTTGGTAGTATTTTTCCGTCCTTCCTGTTACATCAGGAATCCACACTAAAGCCTGCTACCCTGTGTTGTAGTGTTGTCCAAGTGATTCAAAGACTTTAAGAGAAATATTGCAAAGTCTTTGGAAAAGGGAGATGAAAAATATTTTTTAGCATTCTAGTTATTTCCTTAACTTCATGTCATAAGAACAAACATAATTGAGGAGATTGAAGACCGGCTTCCTTCTGCCCTTCTCCCCCGCTCCCTAATGAAGCAGCTGGACCCTGAATCAGGTCCCGAAGACTCCACTCTGCCCCCACCCCCGGCTCTACCTGAAGTTCAAACACACAGCATCTGCACACTCCATCAAGACGGCAAAGGTGGCTTTCCCCTCCCAGAGGAGGGCCAGTGTCCTAAGGGTCCAGACCCTAATTATGGGCTTGCTTCCTCCCCAGTCCTGTGGCTGCCCGGGCCAGGCCTGGCACAGTTGCAGGACCTGCTCATACAAAGATCGCACAACCCAGCCTGCAATTACAGACCACAATTCGCCTCTCTCGCGTCACAGCCCTATTCATCTTCGAAAACACTGGAAGACAGACTGGCCAGAGGGGGACGGATTAGCCACGGGGTGGCCTGCATCTCCACACAAAAGGGGAAGTGTGGAAAAACGGCTCCCTGGGCCCCCATTCTTCATTTCTGAAAAAAACAGATTCGTGGAAATGGCTATTTAAACAGCTCTTTCCCACCAGTCCCCAGACAACAAGTCCCAATTGTCCACCCGCCTGTGTGCTCCCTCCCTCCTGCTGGACAGCTCTGCTGGGAGGAGAGAAGACCTGAGCCTGCAGCCTGCCCAGCCAGGAGCAGCTCCTGCCCCTCCCCCTGGGAACCAGGGTTGGCCGCCAACCTCCCCACGCCTTTCACCAATTGACCCCAAGGGGCCAAGGGCCTCTCGGCCAAGACAATGAGGCCTCTCAAGTCCTGACCTTCCAAACAGAGAAGGCAACAAGGGGCTTGAACACAGCGGTAGAAGCACCTTGTCAGGATGGATAAAGAGGACCCCCGGGGACCCCAGAGGGCTGCATAAACACTCGGACACCACCACTCCATTTCTGAAGATACCTGTGCCTCCACCCTGCACACCCAGCCCCCAGCCCACGTCCTCCCATCCTGCGACATAGGACTCTGCCTTCCGCAACACCGACACGTGTGTCTGCTTCAAGGTAAATAAACACTGAGGCTCTGTGAGGGCTGTCAGGTAACCCTCACAAACCCTCCACGCAGGGAGCAACTTCCCGGGAATTGTCCTGCTGCCCCCAGCACCCTCTCATGGGAGAGTCAGAAACTCTTTCCTCTCAGAACAACAGAGCCCATAAGCCTCAGAGGCCCAGGGGCACCCTCAGGAGACTCCTGGACAGAGGTGGAAAGGAACCCTTCTTAATGCACTGTCGCAATGGCCAGGGGCTCTACTCTGATACTGAGTTATAGCTTCAAAATACAGGACAACCCCCGCCTCACAGAATATGGGGGCAGAGTGGGGCACTCCAGAGAGTGGGGCACTCTGAAATTTTTACACGTTCATCCTTTCCAAAAACAAATCCTCCAGAGAATGGAAGGTCAGTAGGGAGAGCAGAGAATTTGCAGCACAAAGCCCCACAGTGCAGGGACCCCTCACCAGGTGCCTGGACGCACCACTGAGTGGGTCCTGCCAGCACCTGGCAGAGAGCACCCCCTGATGGGGTCCTCTGGGGACTCGCCTAAAGGAAACGACTTCTTAGCAAGAAAAGCTGCTGCTCCAGCCACGAGGGACCACTGTCCACTTCCAAAGTAGGTTAGTAAGGCACAGGAAGTCTAGCCTCTAGTATTAGGAAAGGGGTCCCCACAAGCCAGGCTGCATGGCCTGGCCTGTAGCAAGCTCCAGGGATGGGCTCCACTCCCCGCAGTCCTGGCTGCCTGGACCCACACCCAGGGGAGGTCACAGAGCCTGGGACAGGCTCCCGCACCCACCTGCCTTCTCTGCCTCCAGCAGCTCATTAATTAGGCAGAGAAGCAGCTGAACATTGCAAACCCTTCCTTTGTAGGGGCCCTGAGCTAATGAGAATCCAGCTCAGTACCAGTCACACCAGCTCCTTCCAGGTGTTGCTGTTTCCTGCGGGCTGAGGGAAGAGCCCAGCGGAGCTGGCAGGGTCTGTGTGCAAGTACACTGGCCACCCATGGGCAGTGGGTGTTACAGGGGAGGTGAGACCACCAGTTCTCACCCCTTGAGACTGGCACACAGGCTGAGCCTAGAGTGTACCAAGACTCCAGGCAAGGGGAGTCTACCCCACCCTCCCTCCACCATCCACCAGGAAGTTTGCAGGAGTGAGCCTGGGGTGCCAGGTCACCCCAAACAAACAGGGAGGTGTGCATTGTCCCCCTCTGTACCAGGATCCTCAGTCCCAGGGGCCCCTCTTGCCACACAGGTCCAACTGTTAACCCTGCGCATCCTAACAGTGGCAGACAGCTCTGCACTTTAACAGGGACCCAGGGGACAAGTGGAGGAACTTGGTGCGGCCCGCACACACCCAGGTGGCCAAACCCCTGCTGCCCGAGCCGCGGGTCCCTGACCCAGCCTGGAAGGCGGAGAGGCGGGGAGAGGACCCCAGGCCTAGCCTGTCGCCCGCGGGCCCCAACCCGGCGCCCGCCCGGCCGGCCGGCCACAATGGAGCGCTGGTGCCATCTACCGAGGGCCCGCGACGTGCGGGATGGCGCCGTTGCCACCGAGCCATGTGGGGCAAGGGCGGAACAGCAACCTCGGCTGGGGCCTGGGCTCCAGAGCACCGCGAGGGGTACCAAGGCCACGGCGCGCCGCGATCCCGCGCCTCACCCACTCCTCGCGGGCCTGCGTTCCCCAGTGGAGACGCGGCAGCGGGCTCGTGCCCCGGCTGGGTGCCGGGAAGGGTCGCGCCGCTCCGGCCCCTCAGTGGCGCTCTAGGAGCCTCGGCCAAGAGCGACGGCGGCAGAACCTGCTGGAAGCCGGTCGCGCGCAGGGGCCGCCGCGAGCCAGGCGGAGCGCGGAGCACGGCCAGGGACGGCGCCCGGGGACAGGTCCGCGCGCCAGGGACAATTACCTTCTTTCAGGAACTGAGCGTGGATCACCAGGACGAGGAAGCAGCAGAGCGCGGCCCCAGCCAGTGCCCAGAGCGCCTTCAGGAGCTGCATCGCGGAGTGCCAACTCGGCCGACGCCCCCGAAGTCGCGCAGCGAAGGTCCGGGCGCCGCATCAGCGCCCCGCCGGGTGCAGCCGCCGCGGCCGCCCGCTCTCGCCCTCCATCCGCCGCCAACGCCGCGCTCCGCCGCGACTGGAGGCGCCACTCCGGGAGGCGATTTGTGTCTTTTTGGGCAGGGGGGAGGGGAGCGGGCGCGGGGGGGCGCCGGGGAGGGGGCGGGCGGGGGCGGGGAGGTCAGCAGAAAGTCTCGGGCCGCGGCGGCCGCGGCTCCGGCCACTCGGCCACCATCGCGGGCAGCGGGGCGCCGGGGACCGGGGCGTTGGGGGGCGGCCGCCGCGGCCCCATGAATCAGCCCCGCCGCCGCCCCCGGAGCCGCACCGCCAGCAGGGCCCGGACGGCCGGCTCCGGATTGCGCAACGGCCCGGCAGCGCGGGGGGGTCCGGCGTGGCCCCTTCTCCCCCTGTCGCCCCCCGCCCGCGGCTCGGCGCCGCCTGTCTCCTCCTCCTCTTTCTTCCCTTCCTTCTCCTCCTCCGCCGCCGCCGCCCGCGCTCGCTCCAGCCCGGGGCTCAGGGGGCCGCTGCGCTGCCGCCGCTGCCGCCGCCACGGCGGGCCAGGCTCGGGGCCGGGGCTGTGCGCCGGGCGCGGGGCTGCCGCACCATCGTCGCCGCCGGGGCCCGCGCGGCCCGGCCGAGCCCGCCGAGATCGAACTTGCGCGGCCCGGGGAGGGCGGGCCGGTCCCCCCCGGACGGTGGCGGCCTCCGCGCTCCCCGCAGCCCGCGCCTCCGCCGCCGCGGCTGGAACGAGGTCCGGGCCCCGCGCGTCAGCGGGCTGCTCGCGCTGGGCTGGCGCTGCCGGTGCCGGTATCGGTACCGGGGGCGGCCGCGCCTACAGGTGGGGCCGTCAACGCTGCGCGCCCGGTCGCCTGCGGGACGACGATGCTCCGGCCTGGCTGCGCGCGCCCGCCCGTTCGGCTCGGCGACGGCCCCTTCTGGGAGGCAGCGGGAGGGGAGCGCGGCGCCGCTCGCCCAGCCCAGGTGGCCAGGCCCGCGCAGCCTCGGACTCCGGCCCGCGCTCGCCGCCGTCTGCGCTCCTCTCGCCCCGCGAGCCGCCGATGCGCACTGGGCCGCGGAGGGGACCCCGGGGACCCCCGCCGCCCTGCAGCGCCCCCGCCTGGCGTGCCAGCGGGTCAGGTGGGGCCGGTCCAGCCGAAAACTACGGGTCGGGCTCCACCTAGGCGCGCAGGGCCCTAACTGCAGAGCTGCCGCGGCCGGAGCCTGGAGGGGAGGACATGGGGCCTCACTCGCACTCCAGGGCCCTGGGAGAGCGGGGAACGCCCTGCCCAAGCACCATCAGGACGCGGAGCTGATCGGCGGCTGGGAGGGCTCTGAGCAGGCTGCACTTTGGAGGTGGGCCTTTCGCTTCTGAAGACACATCTGCCTGGAAACAGGCACACGTACACACACACGTGTGCATGCACCCACACCCCAGGCCCCACCGTACCCTCTTCCAGCCAGCTGCCCTATACCCCAAAACAGGGAGCGTAGCAAATGCCCGACTTCTGCTCCAGAGGAAACCAGCACGAGGTGCCTCCCTTCCCGCCTTTGGGAAGGAGGAGCGCTTATCTCAGGCCAGGTTTCCTCTGCACCCCAGAGTGGGGGGCACTGGTGTCATGTTGGTGGGGGGTTGCCCTAGAGACCAGCACCAGGACCAGTGTGATAGGCCTCAAGACATTTTTGCCCAAATTAAATTTAAAATTCAATCTCAAATGCCCAACAAAAAGCTGTGCACAGGAATCAAGGTTACACTTCTTCCTGAACCTCTGCTCTGGCCTGTGTGGGACAGGGGACAGTGAAGGCACCTATAGAGCACAGGGCTGGCATACAGAGTGCCTCCTCCCTGCACAAAAGCTCATGTGCCAGGGAGGGAGAGGCCAGGCCCTGAAGTGCTCTTAGAGGTCAGACAGATCAAGTCCATCAGTGCCCACTTGGGGAAACTGAGGCCTGTAGAAGCAAGACAGCCAGGAGCACTTCGCCCAGCAAGGGAAGGGAAGAGCCACGATTAGCCACCAACTAATGGCTCAACACTGTCTACCTGAGCCAGCCTGCTATGCCTAGCATCTGTCACAGGGCAAGTGATACGCAATTCTCACCACTGACTGCCACCAGCCCCCACCCCGGAAACACACACACACACACACACACACACACACACACACACACACACACACACACACACACATGGGACAAGCATGCCTGGTTCATGTCTTCTCTCCTGGAGGAGGGGCCCCAGCCTCACACCAGTCAAGCCATTAGCAACTCCAGACCTGCCCTGGGAGAGACTGAACATTCTCCCCTAGTGCAGCCCTCCAGCTCCATGTCCCTCAAGTACCCACCTGCCCCCTTCTGCTCACCCTCTAGACCGGCGGTTCTCAACCTGTGGGTCGTGACCCCTTTGGACCTTATTAAAGGTTCGCGGCGTTAGTAAGGTTGAGAACCACTCCTCTAGATATTCTCCAGTAAAGGTCTCCATGCAACAGCCAGGCCTGCCTCACATGCAAAGCCTGACCTCCACCAAGGTCATGGCCCTCTTTACTACCTGGCGCACAGCTCAGAGGCCTCAACAGTCTCAAGGATGCTTATCATGCATGCTCACCCCTGGCCCCCAGAGGTACCTCTGCTGGGGAGAAACCCTACTTCTGATATTTGCCGTGCCCCCAGTCAGGCACATATTATTTGAAATTTTGAAAATAGAAAAGGATTCTAAATTCACCAGGGGAGAATTTTAAGAGCTCTTTAGAAGGTCCTTCTGTAAAGAGAATTAATGAGGAGAAAGGAAAACAGAAGAAATTATAAACAGAGGCATGACCCACTAATTTATTTTTAACAGGTGGAGCAGGAAAACCTCTACCTCTGGGGGGACCAAGAGCACCACCCCCCCGCATGCGGCCTCAGTTGCAATCTTCAAAGAAATCACAGGTAAAGAGGGAGCAAACCCCATGTCTGACACCCAAAGAGGCAGTCACCAGCGCAGATCAGTTGAAAATGAAATTCAAGGTGGCAGCCCAAGCATCTCAGCTGGATAAAACATACAGACCTCGGATGAGGACACCCTTGGTCTCACCAAAATGACAGGAAAGACTCTTAAAATATGATAAGACTGTAATGGGTGAGGGGAGCCAGGTGGTGCTGGAGCAAAGCAAAGGAGACCACGGCTGAGGCCACTAAAGGATGACGATGTCCTGGCCATCCTCCAGAGGCTGCACCTGAGGTGCCTGGATGCACAGCTGAGTCCCCCAAAGCCAGGGCGTCCCCCACCCTTCACAAACGACTGCTGTCAGGCAAGTTCAGCCCAGGCCAGACAGGCAGAGAGCTGTCCACAGAGAGGGGTTCTGCCTTCTGCCTGGGGACAGCCCCACAGCGCCGAGTCTGAGGCCCTGGAGGAGGAAGGCGTGCTTCCCACTCAGCAGGTCTCTGACAGAAACTCAACACCCCTCACTTAAGCATGTGGGCAGTAAACACAATAGTTGAGCTGTAACTAGGTATCTGTTACCCCCTGAAATCACAGGTATTTCATTTTCACAGGTATGAAACATCCCAACACATGTTTATGTTCGCCATTACTTCAAATTATGGTCATCCCACTACTAGACTTTTTATGTAATATTTTCATAAAGAAGCAAACATTACCATATCAAAATATGGGGTTTTTTTGGACATTTAGTGACTATATTTTAATATAATTGGTATTCTTAGTAAACACAGATTTTTATTTTAGTCTGAGATGGGCCCCATGGTAATGCCAGATTTCCACAGAGGCCTATGGCACAAAAAAGGCCAGGACCTCCCTGCCCCAGTGAGAAAGTCAGAGCTTAGGAGAGAATCAGGGTGGAATGGACTTGAGCTTGGCCATTCGCTACAAACAGGACACACACTACCAAGGCAGCACAGTCTCCAGGAGTGAAATGCCAGTGTCCAGCAACTGTGGGGACCCTTGCCCAGTGGCCCCATGCCTGCTGCCAGTGAGGCCCATTTGCCCACATGCCCTGCCCACTCCTGGTCCAGTGGAAACACTGTCCGGCTGCCTGGGGCAGCGGGCACCCACACTGACCAGTCATTACACACACCTCAACCTTTATTCCTCCTGGGAATCACTAGGTATTTGCAGAAAGCCAGTGACAGGCAAGAGGAGGAAGGCTCAGATGTATATATTTAGTCTGCATCAGACCCTTAGAGGACAGAAATAATTCGAGGAAAAATAAAACAACCATCATCATAAGTCTTCAAAATGGCATCATTCTAAAAAACAATGAAAGAAAACCAGGCTCCAGTGAAGAAAGGAGAGAAGACAGTAAGAAAAGACTCTGGGAGATGAGTGTGACTGGCCAACGTTAAGATACAGGGTTGCACTGAACAGAAACGTGGGCCTGAGTCAAGGCTGGGAAGATAAGTGAAGAAGTTTCCCCCGGTGCAGAGAAAGAGAGATGGAAGTAGAAAAAATTGACACATGCAGGGCGTATCCTGGGTGTCCGATTTTCATTTGTTACAAACTCTAAAGGAGAAAAAAGGAAACAAGAGGAGAAAATAGTCATATCTGAACACACATATTCAGACTGTAGAGACTTACCTACTCTGAGTTCATGTAGATCTAGTGAGATCTATTCCTTGGGCGGTGCCCATAGCTCAGTGGGTAGAGTGCCTACCGTGTACACCGAGGCTGGCAGGTTGGAATCCAGTGCGGACCTGCTAAACAATAACAATTGCAACAAAAAAATAGCCGGGCACTGTGGAAGATGCCTGTAGTCCCAGCTACTTGGGAGGCTGAGGCAAGAGAATCGCTTGAGCCCAAGAGTTGGAGGTTGCTGTGAGCTGTGACGCCACGGCACTCTACCCAGGGTGACAGCTTGAGACTCTGTCTCAAAAAAAGAAAAAAAATCTATTCCTAGATGCAAGCAACACATGAGACTATTAAAACCTTGCAGAATTAAAAAAAAAATAAAAAGAATTGTTCTGTGGAGTCAGCAATGAACTGTCACTGACTTAACTTTTAGTTTCCAGAAGACAGGGCAGCTGTGTCTTCAGGTTCTGAGGGGAAATGATGGGCCCCAGAATTTCATACCCAGCTAAATCGCCAACAATGCGTACCAATGAAGGGCACTCAAAATTTCAGTTTAATAGTCACATCCCTTATACAAAAAGCTGACCTAGGTGACCCTCCAGCAGAGAAAGGACTCAGGAACATGGGGAGATTTGATAAAAAGAAATTTAGCATATTTGACTAGAAGTGAAATGAGCTACAAACGATATGTGAAAAGAAGCATTAGGCCCTAATACTTAGAGGGGTCTCCCTCGACTGGTAAAAATCTCTGCGATAAAATGTTATATCTCCTAAACCTCCTTCTGGATAGTTCTACGCTCAGATCTTTCTGTGGCTAACAACATTTATGAAATAATATTATAAATATCATTTGTGTTCAAGTTTTAAAAGCAACATGTAGACAGATCTTTAAAAAATTATAGTAGAAAGCTAAATATAAATTCTTAAATTTTGATTACTAAACATTAACTATATGTTATATAATGAATATATGTTCATGTATATAAACGAGTGATGAAAGGAAGGTGGTCAAGTTTCAAAGCAGAGATCAGGCCCCCTCCATTCCTTACTGTTCAGAGTGGGAAATATAATAACAAGGGCATGACCAGAGCTGATGAGAATAAGTCTGAGTGAAAACAGATGAAAGTGATGAGTGCCAGAAGGAATAAAAAGAAAGCCATTAACCATTTTGTCCTCGAGGAAAAGGTCAGGGTGTCAGGCAGAGGAAGGCAGAATTTGCTATTCATTTTGAACCTTCACCTGTTGTTTGGGTTTTTACCATGACGCGTAACATGAGGTTGCCAATATTGTAAACTAATATAGGTAGCTGTGTGGCGTCCACGTAACGTAGGGCCTTGCACTCTGCAGAAGATGATGAAGTGGTATTTATGTACTAGGTTGGCAAAAATAAACATCGCCACAGCCATGTTTTAAATTGGTGAGAACGTACCCACACCCTCTAACATCCAAAGGCCAAGAGGGGAGAGGGATGACGTGATGTCACCCTTGCCTGACGGGGGTGTCCATCCAGCGTGGAGGATCACCTGTACCGTGTCGGGGAGGGAGGGGATTGCCAGGGAGGTGTGGGCAGCAGCGAGGCCAGCATTCACAGGGAGGCTGACCTGCCGGTGAGTGTGTGGGGCAGGAGGACGGCAGCCTTCTGAGGCCTCTGGGGCAAACGGCTGCATGTGGAAGGGACTGGGCCCAGCACATTAGGGGGAGTCCATGGAAGCCACTCAGGGCCCAGAGACATTGCTGCCTCTTCCCAAGTGCAGAAGAGAAGAAGACAGCAAGTCAGCAGTGCCTGGGGAGCAGGACCAGACGTGAGCCCCAGCCCCCAGAGCCGCCAGCTTCACGCTACCGCAGCGAGGCTTGGTGGAGAGCCTCCCCAAGGTGTAGGGGCTAACGTGCACTCCCACAGCACCATCATGGGACCTGCCCCCAACCCAGGGCAATGCAGTAGCACTTCTGTAAGGTGACACCAGGGACTGGAACACACTGGTCAACATATGGAGGAGGTCAGCATAAGGAACTGGACCCACTGGACCATACAGGTGTAGTGCACGTCCAGTCTGTGAAGATTTGGTTAACTTAAGGAGAGGGGCAGTGCAGGGAGGTGGGCAGTGCAGGGACGGGGGCTGTGCAGGGAAGGGAGCAGGTCAGGGAGGCGGGCAGTACATGGAGGGGGGCGGGCAGCCATGGAGGTTCTGCTGCAATTGATGCAACCCCTGCAGGGCCTTCCCAGGTAATGCACACAGTTGCCACAGAAGAGCACACCTGGGTCAGGAGAGCCAGGACTGTCTGGTGAGGAGGGACTAGGGCACAATGTCCTGATACTCCAGCAAGATCTGCAGAAGTGCCTGGGTGTGGGAGGAGGAGAGATGTGGGGGCTGGAAAGTTGGAGCCACCACTTCCCAAGATGGGAAGGGAGGGAGACACGGACGGTGGGCCCAGGGGCTGGGGCAATGCACTGGCTTCAGAGGGGATAAGGCAGAGCGTCTCCCGGTACCTAAAGGAGGTCACGGGTAGGCAGGTGGTGAGTCTGGAGTGGAGGGCCAGGATGGGGAGGGCAAGACCAATGCTGGAGCATCCACAGGGAGTGGCAGTGTGGGGGGGGGAGAGAAGGGCTGAGCGCTGAGGCAGGGACCACCAAGGTGGAACATGGTACAGGTGAGGGTGGCATCCCTCCCTCCCAGGGGCTCCCTGGAGATGATGCTCTGTCCCTGAAGGTTCCACGGCCCAGTTTCCAGTGTCCACGGGGCTCAGGGGTGCAGGGAGGACCCCTGATGAGCAGATGAGAAGATCTCCTGTTGTGCTGGCCTGTGGAGGGCGGGGCTGGCACCTCCTTCTGGGCCTAGTCCCCGGCTTTGTCAGCAGACCCTGAGCTGGGTGCCCAGCAAGACCGGTCCTTCTCTGAGGAGGCTTCGTGAGGGGTGCCAGGGACCTCCTCCTGCCCACAGGTGAGCATCGCAACCACACAGCTGGTTGGAGCCTTCCCTACAGACTCCCATGCCTCCAGGTCCAGCTGCAACTTGGCGAGAGCCCCAAGGCCACCACGGCAGGGACAATCAGGTGGACATTCCACCTTAGCTAAACACCCTGGGCGAGTGAAGCCACATTCCAAGCAAAAGGCTCCATTCTGCACGTCACAACCCAGCCCTGCTTTGCTGGGTCCGTGAGTGTGCCCCACCCTCTGATGGAAACTCCTGGTTTGCCGCAGGACCTGGTGGCGTCCAGTGTAAAAAACCAAACCGATGGGTGACAGCAAGACCCACGATCCAACTTTTTTTCACAAACACAACCTATGGGCTGCAGCTGGCCCAAATGATTTTTTAAAGATTGCTTTAAATTATTCTTCATCTCGACAACTGAGTTTCTCGATGCTCCCCTCAGCATGCCCCCCCAGCCGTGTCAGGCTCCCCCACTACCCCAGGTATCATTCCACATGTCAGGGCTGGGCCTCCCACTTTCCAGAAGCTTCTATGATCACACCTTCCCCACACTCCTGAGGCAGAAGTCTGAGCCCTGCACACGGCCATATGTCTACTCTCCCTCTATCAACCCTTCCTCCAAGTAAATGCTACGGCCCTGAGTAGCCTGCACACCCCAGGCTACTGACCCTGTTGCAGAGAATAGAAAACTGAGGCCCTGAGAGCAGAGGCTTCTCCACAAAGGCCAGGTCCAGCAAGGGCTCGAGCAGGGCCAGGCCCCCACATCCGGTCTGCTCACCCTCCAGCCCTGCCCCTCCTTCTAGGCTGGCTCAGGCGTTCAGGAAAGACGCTGCTGCCTTGGCCCTGTCCGTGAGAACAGGAGGGTGCCTCCCCTCATCTGGCTCTGAGCCCTCACCTGTGAGGATGATTGAAGGAGGTCTGGAGAAGGACCGAGGGCTGGGGCAGGTGTCAGAGCAGCAGCCAGTGGCAGCATGGGGCAAACACAAGAGCCAGGGCTTCCAGGTGGCCCTGGCCGTCTGCGTGACTTGACCGCTGGCCAGTTGTCAATCTCTCTGAGCTTGGATTCCTCATTTACACTCACTGTGAGGATGACAGCAGGTGCATGCAGAGAGTATTGCGGAGCTGGCCCCAACCAACATTTACTTCCCTCTTTTCCTGTCTACGTGCAAGGAAGGATCTGGTCTGGCCCCAGGGAGATCTCTGAGGCACAATGCTGGGGGAACCCCAAAGAGATGTCCTGCCAGTCCTTGTCTGGAATCATCCACAGAGGAGAATTTGTAACTCTGAGCTGCCATCAGTCCTTTATTCCCCAGAGTGGGTGAGTTCCAGACCCCTTTCTAGAGCAGAAGGGAAGAAATGAGCAGAGCAGGTGGGACGGCAGGCAGAGGGGAGGAGGGTGGGAGAGAGGAGGTGGGGAGAGGCCCCCAGTATGCAGAGGGAAGTATGGAGGTGCAGAGTGGGGAGCCGCGCTCTACTGCTCATCACCCCTGGGCAGCGGTGTCCACCATGCAGCAGGCCCCATGGGCTCTGCCACACAGGTGAAGACAGACTTCCCTCTCCCCTGGAGTTAGAAGCCCCAGAAAATAGAGGCCATGACTTCAGCAAAACCCACCTGCTCACCACCCCCTGGCTGGAACTGGACCTCCTCCTGGACCCCTGGCTTTCCACAGTGGAGCTGGACCCCCATCCCCTGGTCTCCTCTCCTTGCTCCGGATGCACCAGTCACTCAAGTCCAGACAAAGCTCTGCCAGTGCCCAGGACCGTCTATGGACTAAACCTCGGCCAGGGAGCTGCTCCACCCTCATGCTGCGAGACCCCACACCCCAGGGCCATGCTGCAGCATCACCCCTGTGCCTGGGCTCCCAGGAGCAGGGCCCGTGTCAGTGCAGCTTCACCCATCAGACCATGCCCACAGGCTGGGATGAGTGTGACCCACTGCTGAGGGCTGAATGAACAGCAGGCAGGAGAAAGGGGGCTGGAAGCAGGCAATTAGGAGTAGGAACCATGTCCCCTTCTCCCCTCAGGCCACCGGCCAGCTCTGCCAGCCCTGCTGGCCACTCCCAGCAGCAGCAGCTCTTATCTCCCCAGCTGCAAGCTCCTGACCACTGTTACCTCGATCTCCTTTTTGAAATTCTTATCTTTTCTCTGCACACATTAGCTCATGCTTTAGCTGAGCTTAATAGATCCCATTCACTCAAAGTGGAGATTGTCTTTTTAAAGCATTTCCTAATACAGCTGGGAGGGGACCACTTGGCCCATGGAGGACACCTGGTGCCCTGGTCTTTAGAAACAGAGTTGCACGCACCAGGGGGATACTCCCCCACATTAATGCTCAGGCTGTCCCTTAGGGGAACAAACACTTTTGTTGTTGTAGTTGCTTAAAAAAAATTGTTTCCTGCTCAAATATTTTCAAGGAAATGAAATCAAATTGAAGATGCTCCAACCCCAAATGTGGACATTATATTCTTCAGAATATACCCAAAGCGACACTTTGGGACAAAGGCCCTGTCCACAAAGACATCTTTGTAACAGCAAAGCCCTGGAAAGAAGACAGAAAATGGAACATGGTAAACCCCTGGCACAGGGGAGGGTGAACCAGGCCCCCAATGGTGAACCCCCTGATGGTGAATCCCTGGCAGAGGAGAGAGTGAACCAGACCCCCTGATGGTGAACCCCTGGCAGAGGGGAGGGTGAATCAGGCCCCCTGATGGTGAACCCCTGGCAGAGGGGAGAGTGAACTAGACCCCCTGATGGTGAACCCCCTGATGGTGAACCCCTGGCAGAGGGGAGGGTGAACCAGACCCCCTGAGGTTCCAAGCACAACTCTGGGACAACAGTGGTGAATAAAACAAAAGCTGCCTAACTACAGGCCTGCAGGATCCCAGACATCGCACAAAGGTCCTGAGAACTTCCCAGGCACAGCAGAGCCGGACCCAGCAGGGGCCACAAGCTCTACATGCCTGATCCCATTTATTCTCACAACACCCTGTGAGGCAAAGGCCTCACTTAATGCTGAGGAAACTGAGGCTCAGGGAACTCAGCAGCTGCCTGAATCAATACAAGGAGAGGCTGAGCTTGAGCTTATGCCTAGAGGTACCTGGGAAGCCCTGAAGAGAAGAGCATCTTATTGGGCCTTCTTCACCTTTCCACTTACCCACTCATCTATCTGTCCATCCACCATCCATCCATCCACTCACAGATACATCTATCTATCATCTGTCCATCACTTACCCATCATCCACGCATCCATCCATCCACTCACCCATACATACATCCATACACTTATCCATACATCCAACTACCCATCACCACTCATCAACCCATATATACACTCATCCCTCATCTAGCTATCTGTCACCCATCATCCATCCATCCCTCCATCATCCATTATCCATTCACTTATCTGTCCATCATTAGTCTAACATCTCTCCATTCATCTATCCATCATCTACTCATCCACCATCCATCCATCCACCATCTATCCATCTATCATCTACTCATCCATTATCCATCCATCCCATCCTTCATCTATCCATCCATCATCCATCTATCCATCATCTACTCATCCACCATCCATCCATCATCTATCCATCCACCATCCATCCATCCACCATCTATCCATCCATCATCTACTCATCCACCATCCATCCATCATCCATCCATCATTTACTCATCCACCATCCATCCATCCACCATCCATTTATCATCCATCCATCCATCCATCCACTCAACCAAATATCTGTCCATGTATCCATCATGTATCCATCCACCCAGCATTCACACATCCACCCCACCATAATCCATCCATTATCCATCATCTCTTCACTTATCTCTTCATCATTTATCTGTCCAACCATTTATCCACTCAGCCATCCAACAATCTGTCCATTCATCCATCCATCCATCCATCCATCCATCCATCCATCCATCCATCCATCCATCCTCCATCCATCCATTCATCCATCTACCACCTATCCATCCATCCTTCTCTGGCTCTGGTCTGGGCAAGGAGCCTTTAGGAGACAATAAAACCCTGACTCACCATCCTGAGCGCCCGCTCCAGGGCATTTCCAGCCCCACACAGTAAGGTCCATGGCTGGGGCCAACATGCGGTTCCTGCGAGTTGAGCACAGGTTTGGGGTGAGAGCAAGGCACTGGAAATCCTTTCAGTGGCATCAGAGCGAGACAGAGCTCTAAAGTAGATGGACTTTCAGAAGCTAAGATCTGAGAAGAGCAAAGCAGCCTTCAACTGAGAAAGAAAATACTGGATTCTTCCCAAAGTATATACAAGCCAATCAGAATGAGCTGAGTGGAGTTGGAAAGAGTTACACATTGGCGGTGGCTGTATGTTGAATATTCCTTAAATGTTGCTGGGAATGAACGAGGAGGTGCTCACAAAAAAGCCATGAGGACAGGTGTATCACTCCACAGCTGGCTGCTGTGCTGACAGGAGTTCACGCTCTATGGAGACTGAGTGCCTAAATCTGGGCACATCTGTGTTCCCAGTCCTCTCTCCAGTGAGCAGAGCCACCTTCCGGAGCCTTATAGATGGCACCAAGTGCACACCCACTGCACCTTCTCAGGGTCCAAATGTGGGGCTCTTGGCCATGACAATGGCATCTTTGCACATTCCCTGAACCATTTCCAAACCTGAGTCTACATGCCTTGAAGTGGGCTGGGAGTCAGCTCCCACCTGCTCCTGACTGTGGCCCCTGTGCCCTAGGGCTCCCCCATAGCGTCCCATCCCACCCCAGCCTCTGCTAGTACGCCACGTGGGAGAGGGGAGCAGCTTGGCCCTTGATTTCAATTCTTCTAACCCCCTGTTGCTGTGGACACAGCTGGAAATTCCCTGAGCTGCGGTTTCCTTGGCTTACCTTCTTTGCAGGGCCACTGTGTACAGCATGAAGCACCCACCTGGGGCTGCCGCTCTGGCTGCTGGGGTGGTTATAACGGACTGACCTGAGCTGAAAGCCCCACTGAAGCCCAGGGACATGCCTGGACATGACATTAACACCCCTCCTCTGTGACTTCTGAAGGCCAGATCTAATATCCCAGGCCTAGAAGCTTTCTCCAACACCAGGGTTCACTCCGCACGTGGAGGAGACTGATGTCCCGTGTGGTCAAAGGCTCCCCACGGAGCAGCCCTCAACCAACACCTATGAGCAGGCAGCAGCCCCACCCCTCACCCTGGGAAGACAAGCCAAGGCTAGTGGCCTGATCCTTGCCCAAAGTGCCCCACTGGCTGAGAAGATGACCTTGCTGATGGACAGTGAGCAGACCACACAAGACAACAGATCTCTGACCTCTGCCATCAGCAAATGGCCAGGACACAGCAGTGACCTCCAGCTTCCCTCACTTCCATCCCTTTGGCCAACTCGGGATTGACCAGGGAAAACCACTCTGCTCCCTGACCAAGAGGCAGAGCTCCACTGCTGGGGGGTGGCCTGCTCCCCAGCCTGGCCAGGCCCCTCAAGACAGCTCTGAGCCACCCTGTCCACACTGAGTTTCCCTCTGCCCACAGCTCCAGCTATGGCCTCTGCTTTTTCCCAACCGGGTGTCGTCCCTTCTTTCCCGGCCGCCCAATGATGTGTTGGTGACCAGCCACATCCATGGACTGCCCTCCCTCCCCCTTCCACTTCCTCACACCCTAAAGACATCACATGCTCACTTTGTCTTGAGGTCTGCTCCTGGGGCCCTGCATAAGGCACCCCTTGCTATATGACATCCGGTTTGTAGAAAGGACGGTGGGGAGGGCACTTCTGTGCAGCCCGGCTGGCTACAGGACATGCTGAGTCCCGGCAAGTATGCTTGACGAGGCCTCAAGGGGCTGGGCCAGGCAGGTCTCGGGGAGCCAGCCTTCATGTACAGTGGGTGGGGTCAACACTGCCACAGAG
The DNA here is from genome assembly GCF_027406575.1 of Nycticebus coucang. NCBI lineage: Eukaryota > Metazoa > Chordata > Mammalia > Primates > Lorisidae > Nycticebus > Nycticebus coucang. The sequence continues at coordinate 1,761,210 of NC_069782.1, forward strand.
CACCTTCTCCCACCCCAGGCCTGGACCAGGATCTTGACCCTTGACTTCTTGGACCTCAACATAAGCTGGTGCCCTCCCAGGAGCCAAAGTCCCCAACTCCCCACTGGTTAGTGAGAATAACAACCAAAGGCCCTGTGGTCACTGCTGCGGAGAGGCTGGTGGCCTCTCCAGCAGCCTGTTGGGGTGCACCAGATCCAGCCCCCTGGGACTTTCCAGGGCAGCCAGAACCCCTTCCCTGAGGGAGTGCAGACTTCTCTGGGTGCCAGCTCCTCTTCCCAAACAGACACACAGGAGCACTAGCTATCCTGGCTCCAAGACCCCTGCACAGCTTGTCCCCGGACGAGGCCAGTGCTCAGCCTTCAACCTACCTGGGGAAGCCAGATCATTCAAAGCCTAGGGACTGCCCCTTTGTCATTCTAGCATAAATGCCCACGGCTGTCCAAGGAAATGTCCATAAAGAGCCCCTGGGGCAACATGGGCCACTTGTCTGCAGGACGCATGGGGGCTGCACAAAGGTCAGGCAGAGAACCCAGGGAGAGGCAGCGGACAGCTTGCTAAATGTCAGAGAAATGGCTGAAGGTCAAGGCCATAGTGTGGCTGCAGGGGGCACACAGGAGGCTCCATCCAGCCTGGCTAAGTGGGGGGCTGCTGGAGGGTGGGGGCCGACATCTCCTCTCACCTCCCGGCACTGTCATCTGCACAGGGGGGCAGCCTGCACCTCCCTCCAGAGGAAGGAGAGCAGAGAATAAGTGGGGGCCCCATGTGGCCTAGCGGTTTCCTAACTTTACAGATGACTTACCTTTCTGTGGGCAGCAGAACTGTCCGCAAAAAGTGGCTTCAGGACCCTGGCCCAGACCTGCCCTCGCTGCTGGCCAGAGACCAGGGGAGACCAGCTGTCCCATCTGTTGTCAAAGACACCTTATAAAGGGTCATGGACAGTCTCTGAAAGCAGCATCCAGAGTCCCAAGGAGCCTGGAGGCCACAACTTGGCCCTGGTGGCTCATGGGACCCAGTTGGCCCTGCCCTTAACAGGTCAGCAGCGCTGGAGCAGCTCATGAGAGGTCCACATGGTGCTCAGCAACCTCCCTGCTCCCTGTTTTCTAGACAGGATCTGGGAATAAGGCTGTTTAGAGGGTGGGTGGCAGCAGTAGTGGGACGGCCATGCCAGGGGGCCGTTCAGTGTGGGCTCTGTGCCACCCTGGGAGGCAGGCGCTGTCCTTAATCCCTAAGGAATGGGGACAAGGGCACAGGCCACACAGGGGCCTGAGGCAGGGCAGGGTGCTCAGACCACGCGGCAGTGGACATGCGTGTGTTGTCTGTTCCAGAACATGCCTGCATGGGACCGGCCCCAAGCAGCCACACTGGGCCTAGGGAATGTCCACTTCTAAATAAGGTCATAGCCCAGGCCTGTTAGTCAACCTCCATTCAGAACATTTAAATGGTTTATCAATTTTTAAAACTTGGGGGAGCCTTGTGAGAGCAGCTTATTACACCTGCTGGCACCTGGGGCTACCCTGCACAGTGACCCCTGAGCACGCAGGATAGCACCGCCCCAGCCAGACCACACATTTCCCAGTGTCTCTGCACTGACAAACCTGGACTCTGACATTTGGGAACGAGAGGCCACACCTTTGTAAAACTAACACCCCCAAGAGAGGATTACAGGTTTGAAGACAATCATAGCATTTAATAATTTTTAAATTATATTTCAGACACCTGGGAAATTTTGAAATAATAACAATTTGGAGGTCTAATCTGTTAAAACAATAGCTTTTAATATTCATTTGTTACTGGCAATAAATGGCCATAATAATTTGATGATTAAGCTGCTGTGACCTTCATTGAACCTTAACAATTCTCATTTGCATTCTCATTAAAATGACAGTTTGAGTCTCATTCTTTGAAATCCATAATACTCTCCTTTCCAGAATTCCCAAAGCCTCCCTAAAGAGTAATTAACTCATGTGATTAAAAATGTAATATGTTGGGAACATTTCTTACTTTATTAAGGTACCAGGTTAAAAGTTTTAATATGCACTATATTAATCATAAATCATTTCGATTAAAAAAAACTTACAGAAAGAGAAGTAAATGGGAAAGCTTCACTGTCGATGTTGGATTATGATAATTTCTTTTCTAGCCTAATTTTTATTAATGGAAAAAAATGATGGACTAAACTAGCCTGTCAAACTTCTGCACCTTCAAAGCCAACAGCCCAGCTTAGCGAGCATTTCCCCAGAGATGCTGCCTTGTTAGGCCCCTTCAGACTGTCCCCAGGACCCTTCTGCCCGGCCCAAGGTGGGAGGTGGGCTCTTTGGAGCAGTTGCCAAGATCAGGGATCTGGGAGTGAGAGCACAAAGGAAGCCCATCGTGCCTCCTCTTCCACTCAGAAGGAATTTCCGTGTCTTCTCCAAGCTGCATAGTCTCTGGACAGTGGGCTGAACAAACACAAGTGTCCACACTAGGCAGGGATGGAAACTGGGCAGGTTAAAGGTGTCCACCCTGTGAGCAGCACACATCACCTGGGGGCCGAGTTTTCAGCCAGACTTGGGGACCCGGACGTGACCTCCCCAGCAAGGAGAGGCCCAGGCTGCACAGGGCCAGGTTGGGTGGGGCTGTGCCCAAAGTCAGGCAGCCAGGGCAGGGGCATGGCCCACCCGGACAACTGGCCTGCACCTCGGCAGATGTGATCAGGAACCTTCCAAAATACAGTTCCCTACAACATACCCTGAAAGGGGAGCAGGCCCCAGGGCAGGCACAACCTGGTTAGGACAGCTCTTCCCGGGACACTCCTCCCTCCTTTACGACCCTGAGTCTGAATGTCCTGGTCACCTGGCCTGACTCAGCCCCTGTGACCCAGACCTCTTCTGTCCAGTGCCAGGTCAGGAAGCCTGAGCATTCATCCGTCCATCCCTCCCTCCATCCTACTCCCTAGCGCCATCTCGGGAGGGTCCATCCTTGATCAGAGTTCTGAGGAGGAAGCCAGGAGCATGGCTAAGCCCCCCACGTATGCACCTCTAATGAGGTGTCAGGGCATGGGAACTGCCAGGGGACCAGAGTTGAGCAGCTGCCCAGTGAGTCAGGAGTTCTAGGAAGGCTTCCCTGAGGAGGCGGCATCTGAGGGAAGCTGGCACTACACACACTGTGAAGGAACCAGGAAAGAACAGTTCAGATGAAGGAACAGCAGGGCCTGCGCCAGTGGAGAGAAGGGACTGGTGAAATGCTGGGAACTTGGCAAGGTGAAAAGTGAGGGAATGAATGAATGAAGAGTAAGCAGGCCTACCGGTGCCTGTGACCAGCCCTGGGCCTCTGTCTCAGGATGTTCCCCAGGCCACGGGGGCTGGGCCATCCACTAGCAGGACACCAGGGGCCCAGTGCCCAGGGCAACCAGGCAGCCCCACGTGGGCGCTCTGAGCCACTGCTGTTTTTCCTGGGAGCTGGCCGAGACCCTCCAAGGATGACAAACATTTGTTTAAGGTTTTTCTAGTTGTCAGTGTGATAAACGGACCCTTGACAAAATCAATGAATCAAGTGAGCCGAGTTGATCTGCAGGGGCCTCCGAGGGATGCCCCACTCTGCCTGTAGCTTGGAGACCCCAGAGGGGCTGGAGGTGATCCGTCTGGTCAGGCAGAGCCGGGCTGTGAGCCACCAGCTTGAGAAGGCACAGGGTCCTATCCAGACAGGGGAGCTGCCTACCTCGTGGGGCCTATGGGATCTGGAGAAAGAACACCCAAGTTCATGGGGGCTACCCACAGAAGCCAGGCACTGCCCTTCTGATTCAGCCACCAGCTAAATCATCAGACAGTTTTATTTCCCAAACAAGCGGCCACTCAGGTTTGCTGAGGGCTTAAAGCTGCCTTATCCTTTTCTTCCTCAAGAAAGAACTTCTGTGCCACCTCTGGGTCACCCCCAGACCCCCCAGAGAGAGGCCCTCCAGTGCCCCTGTGGGAGGAGCACCCTGGTGTTCCCCAGTAACCCACACAGAAGGGTGGGGCCAGAGTTTGCCTCTAGCTGGTGGAGAGATGGTCAGGACAGAACCACCAGCCTCTGTGGGCACCGGAGTCCGCTTGGCCTGCCGCTCAGCCTGTGTTCTCAGTCTCTTCCCCACAACAATCCCGACTCCCCCACAGGCTGCTGGGCTCCCCATTTGATCTCACAACTCCACCTCCAACAGCTTCTACTTCTGTGTCCCAGTGGGGGCCCAGGAAGCAGGCGGGGACTCGGCCAGTCAAGGAGCCTTTAGGAAGGGAAGGGAGGACAGCAGGTGTCCCAAGGGCTCCTGGCAACTGGCATAGGCTTGCCTGCTCCTGCGATACTACAGGCCCTGGGACAGATGCCAGGACACCACCCACCCCACGGCACACGCAATGATCACACACACACCCGCAAAGACAATACTTGGTGACTTACCCCAATGGGTCTATATTTAGAGCTGAACTTTAAGCCAAATATCAAGGAGTTTGGGAGCAGAATTCCTGATGGGCTCATCCCTGAGTGTGTGCTTGGAAACCAGTGAGCCCACAGCCCTAGGTTGTACCCCACTCTGCAAGCCTTTCACCCGCCGTCTCCTGTCCTGTGAGAGAGGACGAGAGGCCTCTGTGTTCCAGGCGCTGATGCCAACCTGGGGTGAGCATCAAGGCCACGCCAGGACACATAGCCCTTGGGCCATATCCTTCCAAGCCCTGGCTCACAGGCAGCAAGCTCCCTGCCTGCTGGAGGTGCCAGGGCCCAAGGTGGAGGCAGGCTGAGCAGTCTACAGTGTGGCCATGTTGTCACACTCTGACCGGACTCACCTCCTGCTCACCACGACACCACAGGCAGGGACCTCACTGCTGTCCTTGGTGGGTGCTGTGGGCTCTGAGTGATGTCACCTTGGACGGTCCTCAAAGCAGCCCTAGGCAGGGAGGGGGCACACCACCAGCCCATCTTACAAGGGAGTGGGACATGGGTCAGCCAACAGCCCACTGTCCATGGCAGGAACAGGAGCTAGATCTGAGGGAGAACCAGCAGGGCCTTTTCCACCCCGCCCCTATAATGTAGAAATAAGTAACCCTCGTGACCCCACACATACGTTCTGCCTGAATCCTGGAGCTGCCTGCTCCTCTCCCAGGAGCCCAGACACCAGTGTCAGAGGTGGAGGTCCTGGCGAGGACCTGCCTTGCCCAGACCCCACACCCTGCCAGCTTGTGGTCCCAGCCTTCTGGTTCCCCAGCTCAGTGGCCCTGGCAGACATCATTACTCCAGCCAGACTCCCTCCACCCCCAGTGCAGGCGAGGCCTCAGAGCTCTTCCCCAGTGAGCCCGTTGGGCATTCACCACCGACTGGTGGTGTGGGGGACATCTGCCATTATGGGGAGCCCTCCCTCTTGTCAGCACCTGGTTTCACCTGACCCCATTTACCCCCACGCTCCTGCCTTGTCCTGGCCAGGTACGCCATCTTCTTAGCTCTTGAGCCTAGTGCTTAACTCTCTCCTGCTCAGGCCACACATGGACACAGGCAGGGCCACACCAGGTGGGCAGAGGGGGGCACCAGCTGGACAGTGCCCAGACTCTGACACCAGCTCTGTCACACGCTGGTCCTCCTGCCTGCTCCACTATCTATAAGCTCTTGGAGTCAGTGTCTTTTGGAGAAGGAGGGCTATGACAGCACTTCACAGGTGGCAAGGGGTAGACATGTGAGTGGTCTGGACAGTGTCACCGAGTGCCAAGGACCAGACCTGAGCTGGTGAGGGGCACAGGGCACTCACAGGGGGCCTGGCCTGTGAATCCACGCCCGAGCTCAGGCCTCCTGATGGGCGGGTCAACGCTTGTCCTGAGAACGTGCAGGGGGTGGTGCTTGACCACTGCTCAAGTTGCAGTTTGGTGCTGGTGGAGGACAGACCCCACCTGGTGCAGCCCCTCCCCCAGGAGCACCCCTTGCTCATCTCCAGAGCGTGAGCGGGACCAGTTGTGGTCTGACAAGAGCAGGCGGACCTCTGGGAGGCACCTGTGCCTGCTTTTGTTGAGCTCCTGTAGCCTTGGGTTTGCCATCCTGTCCCCTTCTCCAAATGCCACCACATGAATAAGAGGAATAACATTTAAATTCAAATTATGAAATGCATGCAGAATCATTTGTTGCCCCAAAGTTCGGATCAGCATGGATCTGGGAATGAGCTACCCCCCTCCCTGTTCTGCACGGCCACCAGTTGCCCTGTGATGGGTGGGGCCAGCTTCTGCAAGTTCACGTTGTTCCCGGAATTGATTGACGGCCCACATAACTCACACACGCTGACCTCTGGGTATCACCATCAGGAGTGGCCTGGAAGTCCTGAGTGTCTGCAAATTGCGACAACTTGGCCATTCATCTTTGGTGATTGTCTAAAGAGAATAAAGGCCACAAAATGGGATCATGAATCCCACATTTGGCTAAAAGAGTTAGACGTGTTCTAGCTGAGAAAGGAGTAATGTGTGTTTACTCTTCATATTTCCACTTAGCAGGAAATTGATGATGAATCCAACAGTGTCATTTCATGCCAAAGAATTTACATTTTATGTTTGAAAACTCTTCTTTAGGTCAATTTTATTTCTATAAAGAATTTCTCTGTGGACAAAAGGTCCCCAGCAGCACAGGCGTGATGTCATCGTACCTCATTCCCAGAAAGACAACGAGCTCAGTGAAACCAACTGCCGTTAGTCCAGCAACAAGCCAAGCATTTATTAAGCGCTGCTGAATGCCAGGCACTAGAGGGAATGGGACGGAAGGAACCAGCAGGTAACTGCAGAGCTGGGTGAGCGCTGAGAAAGTGCCCCCAGGGCTACCTTCCCTGACGCGGGGCTGGCTTGAGGGCTGCTTCAGCCAGGGGCATTTCAGTGACCGCAGGGGCAGAGAATCGGGGAGTCCAGGGGCCGTCTACCTGCTGCAGCCGACCCACAGTCTTGAGCGACATCAGGAACCAACTGAGTTTCTGGTCTGGGGCACGGCATTTTTGTGACAATAACTAATAGAAACAGGCACTTAATACCAAAAACACGCAGGCTGGTTCAGAATCCAAGCCATGACCTGAACAACATGGCAAGTCCTGGCCATCTTCACTGTCCTCTGCAGACAGTGCAAGAGGGCAGGGAAGCAGGGCCCAGGAGAGCAGGGCGCTTTCAGAAATGTGGCGGCACGTGGCGTTTCCAGCATTTGACTTACGGGAATGAGCAGCTCCACTGGGCTCCACTCAGCATGAGATCATGCAACCCCTGCATGGCAGGGTCTCCCCTGCAGCTGGGCCTGCCCAGGGATAGTAGCTATGTGCCCTGGATGTGGGGTCTCCAGGGCCACTGTTCCCGGGGCAGCTCAAGCGTCAGGGGCAGGGCTCTGGTGCAAGGGAGCAGCATGAGTGTCAGATGCAGGGCTCCGGGGGGAGGGTCCATGAGGCCTGCCTTATTTGACTCTGGCTCTGCCCCTAACCAGCTGTGGGATGCAGGCCAACAAGTCAGCATGGACTTTTTCAACCTCCCTTGCTAAAATGAGATGAAGGTACATCTTAGGGCAGTGTGCGGCTCAGCAGGGGTGGACAGGGCTGCAAGGTGCATTTCTAATAAGTTTCCAGGCTGTGGACATCACTGTCACTGTCCCTGGGACTCCACACTGAGAGCTGGCTTAGAAAGCTGCTGTAAGCATTCAACCGGACAGCTGTCAAGGGGGAACCAAGCACAGGCACCTGAGGCAGAGCCCCAGGTGTGAAGCGCAGGTGTGGTCCCCACGATCACTACATAGCCTGGGTCCAGCAGCCTCTCCACATGTGGACTGTGGCTCAGGGCTGGTGCCACGTTGTGGGCAGAGGCCTCTCATTCCCCTTCTGTGAAGACACAGAAATATTTGGCAAAGGGCTGAGTTATGAGGGTCCCCTGAGGCCCCAGAGCTCCCCTGACAGTTCCAAATCACAGCCCCAAAGGTGCCTGTGAACTCAGGGCTCCCTTGGATCTGCCATTGCAGGGGGACATCTCATCAGAGGCAGCTGAGCCCAGCCCTGACTCCTCCAGTGCCCACAAGTCCAGGTGAGCCCCAGCCTCGCCAGGCTCCCGTAAGAGCTCGGCTAAAAGAGTTCCTCTGCCTTTCCATTTGAAAATATAGATACCATCAGACATTTCGATCATTTCTATTTTTGTTTCTACGCTTCAATTTTGGCAGTACTCTCTCGGGAGCTGGGGGGAAACACATTTTTCTCTACCATTTTTAATCTTCTTTTATTTATCAAACTCAGCTCCTCTTTCAGTGGATTAAAACAGACTTGGACAGAGTCTAGAAAAACAGACTCTTTTTAAACAAGACAAAGATTGAGTCTGGCCAACTGGCTATTTCCCATCCCTATTGAACTGAGTCAAGGCAGTTGGTAGTAACGGCCCATTGCCATCATTAGCGATCATCCTGTCAAGACAGTAGGGCCTCCTCAGAGTGACCTGAGCAGTGGTTCTGGGAATCAACCATCAGGATCTTTGCAGAGCTGCAGGGGAGCATCTGGGAGTTGAACGCACCTGCTGGTCGCTGGCAGGCATAGCCACGCACCACACAGCCCTCGGTGGTGGCCCTCAAGAAGATGAGTCTACAGAATTAGGAGGAGGGACTGCCACACTCACAGCCTCTCTGCATCATCCTTTTAGGAAACCCTCTGCTCTGGGCTGGCTGCACTCAGGTCAGCACCCACGTGGACTCGTGTGGGCTCTTTCCTTGGACTTCCTCCTCCACAAGCCCGAGATGGTGGGCAGTGTCTGAGGGGTCACTGAGGGGTTCCCTGTGCTGGCCCAGCCACCCAGAGTCTCCGGAGCTGCTGTCCAGGGCAGGAACTGCCTGAAGCCCCAGGCTCTGGAGCCGCCTTCCCCAGGGGTGCAGAGCCTGGTCAAGGCGCAGGACACGGTATTCCCTCATTCACTCATTCAAAACAACAGCTGTGTCTACCCTGCCAGACTCAGGGGCATCTGTGGACACGGAGCCTCTCATAGGCCTGGACCATGGGGACAGGGCTCTGAGCTCTCAGGTGCAGGGAGAGCAGGTAACTTCCATGTCTCCCCTCCCTGCTCCCTTCCTTCCCCGGCTTTTTGGGGCACATCATACACCCTTCCCCATCCTGCAACTCCCCCTGCACCCTGCTATCTGCCCAGCTGTATCCCATGCCCGGAGCCCATGTGTCCTGGTCCCAAATCATTCCTGAGCATTGGCCGGTCTCCCCAGGAAGACCCAGGCCCCTGGGAAGAGACAGCCGGAGACCCCTCCCCCTCTTCCCAGTCAGCACGGGGTGCTCAGCACAGCCTGGTTCTGAAGAGAAGACAGGGCAATGTCTGGGGACAGAGACATTCACCTGTCACCTCCTTGCACCAGGTCATCTGCAGGACGTCAGGGATACAAGGGCCTGCAGGACACAGGGTCGCTGCCCTCATGGGTCCCACTCAGGCCAAATGACAGGCATGACCAGTCAAAAAGTGCCACTGTGGGAGAGGGTGTGCCCCCCAGGCAGGGGCTGCAGGGACAGTCAGCAAGGAGGGAGGTGGTCCTCAGGAGACATGGAGGGACTTCCCAGACAGAGAGGTATTAGGCCAAAGGGCTGCAGTGAGGATGGCGAGCCCTGGAAGAACAGGGATGACAGAGAGGGCAGTACCTCCCCCCAGACTGACACCTTCCTCAGGACAAGTGCCTTACCTGACCTGGTCCCTGGGAACGAGTCCAGGGACAGTGGGGTCCTGATTCAGTGAGAATTCTTCCTCCCATCCAAGTATGCTTGGGGGCTGGGTTAGGAGGCTGCTCCCACAGGAAGAGGCCCTAATCCAGGGGCCAGTGTTGTCCCATTCGAAGGTAGGTCCACACCCTCCCTGCGTCCAAAACCCAGGGCCTGGGGTGGGAGTAGGCCCAGGCTCACACCCCACCAGCCCCCTCCAGGATAGCCCCCAACTCGCTCTCAACCCTGACTGTAGCATAAGACCCCAAACCATGCCTTGCTTGCTGGCCATGCCCAGGCTGGGGTTTGAGATGCTGTCCCAGAGTACGGTAACAGCTAGACAGCAGGTAGCTCCCCACCCCAAGAGGTGATGGACAATCAGCCCTTCCCATCTGCAGAGATGCAGCCCTCACAGTCAGCACTGTGTGCACACTAGCCTTAAAAAAGTGGCCGCATGCCCCGGCCCCAGAGGCAGCGCGTGGGGCTCAGGTAATTAGTGCCAGTCCTCACCCCCTGCCGCCCACCTGCATAAAGCCCAAATCAGCACTGTGTGCCGAGGTCTGCATATGCCAGTAATAGGCGCTTTGTCAGATGTCACCTCTGTGGACAATGTGGGGGACCTCCTGGCACACCCAGGAGCGCCTTGGAGTGGGGAAGCCAGCATGGAACTGTCCCCAAGCTAGCAGGACTAGTCTGCAGTGTGCCAGCCCTGCCTGCCAAGTGGGCAGAGGCACAGCAGTGCAGAGGGCGGGACCCCCACTCTGCCCACCCAGGGGCTTCAGAGCCGGGCTCAGCTGTGTGATGCACAAGTGCCCAGCAGTCACTGAGGGTGAGTAGAGGTGGCCATGGGGCAAGGAGGAGGCATCCAGACGGTGTGTGATGCCCAGGGGCCCACCATGCAGCACACACAGGGCACAGCTGTGCTGCCGGCCTGGTGTGCAGAGCACTCCGGAGACGGTGGCCTCTGGAGCCCGCCTTGCTGGTCCCACTGAGTACTCAGGTGCCACTGACAGATGTCCCCTGGTGCAGGCCACCTGTAGCCCCTCTTGGGTCCCTGTCATGCCTTGTCTAGCCCTGAGTCACAGCCTCATTCCTGAGGTCTGCTCGGGCCCCCCCAGGGGGTTGTCTGAGCCTCTCCAGGTGGACAATGGAGTCTCCTGGGGGGCCATTTACCAGCCAGGATGTGCCCCAAGGGGGCAGCCCACCTGGCCAGATGCCCAGGCTTCCTATAGGTCTGTGAAGATCCTTCCCGGTCCAGCTGCAGCACAGGGGACCTGAGGGCAGAAACTGTGCCCGGATGGGCTACAGTCACCCCAGAAAGTCAAGGGCACAGTAGGCCTGGGCAGAAGGGGGCAGAGGCCACGCCAGCACCATCCTGGCCTTCCCAGCTGCAGCAACACCGATGTCTCCTCTGCAGACTGCACAGGCCCTACGCGTCCCCCTCAAGGAGGTGGCCTGCCTGCTCAGGGCCTGCCCTGAGGGAGGCACTCTGGAAGGGGAGCCCCCCTCACTCTTCCTGGGTGACATTTCCTCCAGAGAATGGCCAGAAAGGTCACCTCCCTCCACTCATGCTGGTTTCATCTCCCTGATTATGTTTTATGAAGATTTTTGTCTTTAAGTTCCACAAATGTTATTGCAGTAAATGACTCAGGCCCAGTCTTTGCCCTGGGCAGGGATGGTGTGGCTAGTAGGTGGTAGGTAATAAGAGCTAAGGCCTTTCAGGTTCCTCATGACATGACATCAGTGAGATGACCCAGTGGCTTCCAGGGAACATTTTAGAGAGACACAGGCCCCAGGGGGAAAATGGGGGGGGGGGGACAGGACATGGACCCCAGCCCTCATTGTGAAGGCCTGAGCCCGCCAGCCACTGCCCACCCAGACCAGCTATAGAGAAAGGGGTGGACACGTCACACAACATACACACCACATGCCACAGAAACGCCACACTACACTACACATCCCCCACACACCTGGATTCCTGCCCACCCCCACGGGGACCATGGTGATAGGTGACTGGGCAGACCCCTCGGGGAGCTCCAGCTCAGGGGATCTCCAGCTGCACTCGCCACAACCCAGCCAAGTGTCTGTCCCCTTCCAGCAGGCACAGGTGCCGTCCTGAGGAGCCCCCCCAGCTCACCCCCCTGCCATGCCTACCTCCCCTCCCTGGCTCACAGCCCTCCGAGGCCCCACCCAGCCCTGTTGCTACCCAGCCCAGGTCACGGGGTGAGGAGAGGACACAGCCCAACTGCGAGCAGGTGGTTCGTGCAGGTCTGGGTGGGCTCTGGTCAAGGACACTGGGGTCTGTGGTCTGCGCTGTAAGACAGCACCTCTTGGGGCTGTGCTGCTCACTGGCACCCCCTGCCTGCCACCCAGGGTCCCTGGGCTCAGGGCAAAGCCCCACGATGGAGGCCTGAGCCTGCAGCCATGGGAACGGGTGACTGTGTAGGGGGCAAGTTGAGTTGACCCCACCACAGGCTGCACGGAACTCACACCCCTCACCTCCTCCAGCCCCCCGACACCAACACGGGGAGGCACTTGCCATGCTGTGGCACACAGGTGAGGTCAGAAATGTGTCTGAACCCTCAACCCTGAGCCAGAGACCTCAGGCCAGGAACAGGGCTCATGGCTGGACCTGCTGTCATCATCCCAAGGAAATGCAACCTCCTGGGAGGGCAAGATTCTGGGTCCTGCACACCCTCCTGAAAACATGGGGAGTGAGGGGGTCTCGTCCTGCACACCCTCCCCATGGGGTACAGGGTTGCCTGGGGCCCTGCACACACCCAGGAAAGACAGTCTTGGGAAGGTGTCCAGCATATCCCTTCCCCAGGGATCTCCCTCTCGGGAGACCCTCTGCAGGTCCTCATGAGGTCAAGAGCCCACACCTACAGCTCTAGCCAGGACCCTGACATCTGGTGGCTTTTAATAAATGGCTGCTCTTTTTTTTTTTTTTTTTTTTGGTTTTTTTGGCCCGGGTGGGGTTTGAACCCACCACCTCCGGCATATGGGACCGGCGCCCTACTCCTTGAGCCACAGGCGCTGCCCATAAACGAGACTCTTTGTTGTTGTTGTTGTTGTTGTTGTTGTTGCAGTTTGGCCAGGGCTGGGTTTGAACCCGCCACCCTCGGCATATGGGGCCGGCGCCCTACTCACTGAGCCACAGGCGCCGCCCTCTTTTTTTTTTTTTTTTCAATTGGGGATGAAAAATGGTCCCAACAGGCGAATACAAAAACAAACTTGTCACACCAAGCACCACAAATCTTCCCCCCAAAATGAGAAGCTAAACTTGAGGCCACATGTTTCACAGCACATTAGTGACTAAATCCTGAGGAACATCTTTTGTAAAGAAGGAATAATTGACGAATTATGAGATTACTTTAGTGCAGTAACGAGGAAGAACAAGGAGAAAGGGAACCAAGGCTTGGATTCATGAAAACCAAAGGACTCACTTGAAGGAGCAAGTGCCACGTGCCTGTACAAGCCTGTCCTCTGCCGTGCGTCACCTCCAGTGGGCCTTGGGCCATTTCTGCCAGAAGCTGGGGACACCCTGGAAGTCAAAAGCTCACAGGCCCCATTTGACCAGGGGAACCAGGGAGCAGAGAGGATGTAACTGGGTCATCTTTCTCCAGGGGTGTGTGAGCTATCGGCTCCAGGCCTCTGAAAGGGACCAGGCAGTGCCCACTTTGCCAGCCCCTCCTGAAGTTAACCAGGTTTGCAAGAAGGCGTGTCCTCTGCCAGGCAGTCTCAGGCCAGGGAGCAGCCCCTTGCCCAGGGACGACGACCCTCCTGGCTTCAGCCCATGGGCACCTTTCTTTCCCACCTGCAGTTCCCAGTTCAAGAACATGCCGTGACCTACCCTGGATGAGCCCAGCCTCTCATATGGTGGTCCTGGAAGGCTCCCTGGGTGTGTGTGGGGGGGACGGAGGGAGGCAGCCTGAGAGCAGCAGCTCCCTTGCGCCGCCCACCCAGCGCTGGAGCCTCTCCTTGCCGGCAGCCCACAGGCCCCTTAGTTACACAGGTTTGGGCTGGGCTCCCTGTCACTGTCAACAGGCAACCAGAACTTCTCAGATGCTACAATTTCCCAGGGCTCAGCTCCCAGGGAAACCACAGCCCCACATAGCAGGGCTGGGATGGAACGCACACTGCCAGCCTTCTCCTGGGCTGCGCTGTCAGCCTCCTGTGGCACAACCCCCAGTCTACCACTGGAAGTCCCCTTCATCTGACGCCAGTCTCCTCTCTCTAGCATGTCCCCACTGCCCAGCATCGCACCACAGTCCCTGCCCACCCCGGGTCCCAGCTCACCCTGGTGGCTGCAGGGACTTGATGTGGTTCCGCCTTGCTGCCCAGTATTCCTCTAAGATGTGGCCTATAGGAGTGACCCTTTGTGGCCCGTTGACCCCTTTGGACCCCTTGCTGCTGTGCTGACTCAGCTCTAATTGTCTGAGGGACCCTGGGTCTGGTGGGTTTACTGGTGGCCTCTGTCCCATGGAGCAGGTGCTCCCTGAGGGCAGGCCCCACCAGGGGGTGCAGACCCGAGCCCCCACCTTCACAGCACTCTCTTCCCACTCCTTAATTTCTACCTGAGGTGCCCACAGCTGTCACCTCAGCTGGGCCTGCTTAAAACACGTAAGAAAGTGGGGAAGGTGCACGGACACATCGCACCATCTGAACACACCTCTATCTGCAGGAAAAGTCGGACCAGGTGCCAAGAGGGAAATCAAACTCTTTTTCCTGCCTGGGAAATGATACCAGCTGCTTCAGAGCTGCCCACCCCACATGCAGGGCAACACAGGAGCCCGTGTCCTATTAAGGTGCCTGCTTTGCCTCAGATTACCTGGCAAATAAACCAATTTAGGAGCCCACCAGGGTCTTACTGGCCACCTCTCCAGGGCCCAGGCTGAGCTGGCCCTGTCTTCATTCCGATATAGCTGGAATCCTCGGTGAGATGGTGATATGTGATTATTTACCAAGAAAGCAAGATCTACGAGTGGCGATTACATGACAGGTCAGCAGAAGGCCCCAAGGTCCTTCTCTTGGTAGAACCCAGGCTGGCAAGATGCAGCAATGGCTCTAGCCCACAGGTCCTTGGCTTCTTGGCACACACCCCCCCCCACTCATTTACAGAATGAGTGTGCAATCCCTCAAATACATATTCATACCTAAACATATATCGATTGCACGCTTGATAAATTAGAAGAGAAACAGGCCACGATTCCACTTCCTTCCCTGTGGGCTGGGGCCTGGTCTGCACACCCCAAGGTGTGGCGTGCTGGAGGACACATTGTCACCACCCTCCCCTCCCCAACGTCTGCCAGCCCATGGGGTGGAGTGAGATGACTTTCCTACCCCATTGACCTGGGCATTGGCCTGGCTGACTTGGCCAGCAGACTGTCTGCTCCTGTCCACACAGGAGCCCTGTGTGAGCTCGTCTGGTTAAGTCTGGCATTTCATGCGTCTGGAGATACACAGAGAAGACGATGCTGTGTCACTGGGCCACCGAGGCTAGGCTGTGTGCCCAGCGGCTGCCTGCCCTACCCCTACCCCTCACAGCACCCACCAACCATGCTACATGTTCCCAGGAGCCCAGTGAGGGGACACTGGCCAGCACCAGCCCACTTCTGACCCCCAGACCACCCAGAGCTGACACCTGATGGGGTGGGGTGCGAGTGGCGGGCATGATACAAGCTGGACTCCTCCTCTGGCTGGGTGATTCCTCCCCAACCTGCTCAGGCCTCTACCCTAAAAGAAGCTGAAGACACTTGCCATGAAGGGCCCGGAGCGCCCATCTCAGGCTGGGCAGGCCCTCCGCTCTGCAGTCCCAGGCACTCTCCTTTTCCACTGTGACTCTCTGAGAACTGTCCTTCTTGGCTCCCTGGCAACAGGGAAACAGGCCAGCAGGCCACAGTCTGCAATGTCATCTCCACAAGTCCTCCAGGGGAAGGACACCGCAGGGCTCGTCACGTGTTGGCAGGAGCAATGTCATAGATGCACAGGACACCAAGTGACCCTGGGAGGAGGGAAAGGCACCACAGCTCTGCCCCCCAACCCTGACCTCCAAAGTACCCTCAAGCTGAGGGGCCTCTGGTAACAGGTGTTGTGTCTACGCCAAGTCCCCATGCTCCTCTCATTGAGGTAAGCACCCTGCTGGGCCTGGGGACAGCCTGGTCAGCTAGCAGGAGGGGCCGTCTAGGCTGATGAGTGCCCTTTGGGGGAAATGCAGTGGGCAGGATGGGCCCCCCAGGATCACAGGGAGGGATGCTGGCCCGAGCTGTGGCCCCCGGTTACGGTGAACCTCCAAGGACACCACTCGGAGCGCCTCCAGGAGAGGTGCCCAGCCCAGCCACATCCACCGGGAGCATGTGACCGTTTGTTTCGTGCCCACAAGGAGTTCCTACTGCCCTCGATCCCCATGGGAGCCCTGAGGGTGCACCTGCAGGCTGGCTGCTGAGTGTGGGAGGCCAAGACTCTCCTTTCAGGCCACATGCCTCCTGGCACACATATGAGAGCCACACTGGGATCCAGCACCGGCCGTCCTCAGGACAAGGCTAGGGGGACACTGCCCTCGCTCCCCACAGCCAGACTCCCTCTCTCCCCATGATGTTCTCTCCTTGAGATGCGCCAAGGCCAGAAGGAACATGCCAGGAGGGCAGAGCAGGAACCTGGCGTCCTCAGGTCTCAGGGGGCCAGGCCTTGTGGTGGCCACACAGATGTCCCCTACTCCGTACCTCCAGTATCTGACAGGCAGAGGAAACAGCCAGCCACAGAACAGCCCGTACCATCACACCCCTGCCCGTGCCAGGCCATCTGGCTCCAGGCAGCAGGGCCTTCCTGCCTCCTGCCAGCCCAGGATTGCGAGAGGGTTTTAACTCTCAGCAGCGTTTCCACCATGGCACCTCTCGGAGCACTTCCAGGAGAGGTGCCCAGCCCAGCCACATCCAACGGGAGCAGCTGCCCAGGTTGCAACCCCCATGGGCAATGGAGCACAGCCAGCCCCAGCCCAGGCACTCTAGTCAGGCAGCATTTTGAGGGGTTGTTCTCCAGCTTCTGAGGGGGCCCCAGCAATTTCCTTGGCAGGGAGGGGAAGCACCTCTCCTCCCATGGCGTAAACCATACCGGACGAGAGAAAAGCACTGCCCATGTGCATGTGTGTGCAGAAAACAAAGGCACTCTGTCCTCCCCGCCACGCTGGGACAGCAGGCCGGAAGCCTTGGCCGCAGATGAAGACAGGCACGCTGTTGACATGGAAACCCAATAGTTAAAAATTCCTTGGGCAGTTTTGAAATGTCAGATTTTGATAACCAGGTTGGCGTCCTTGTTCTTCCATAGTGAAATGCTTGGCAAAACAAGCTCTGCCATGAATTCCTGACAACACGTCAACGGCGGTGCATGCCTGAGCCATATGTCCCTCGCCGGGTGGCACACACTCATTACCCGGTGCCGGCGCCCCGGTGCTGACACGCTGTCAGAACTGAAAGGACAGGCCGCCTCTCTGGGCTCGTCTTTTATGGACATATAACTTGCTGGCAAATAAAGGAAATCCACTTGTTTCCTGGCTTGACGAAGGGAAAGTCCTCGGACAGACAATCCTCCCTCTGTCTCTCCACAGAAAACCCGGGGCTGGTATTTGTCTTGGGCCAGGAATTGGAGGTTTCCAAGTCCTTGCTAATTAATTGAAATGTGTGTGTGTGTGCGCGCGCACGCACAGTGGTGCGGGGGCTGCATGGAGAAATAGTTCCACACCTACATATGGACAGTTGCCTCTGCCAAGTTAGTTTCAGAAGAAAACCAATTGGATGCTGGAAGGGCTGCTGGTATTGGCTCAACATGCATGTTGCAAAGAGCACAGGGCCAGCCTGGCAACAAGGCCGGACCGGGTGAGCAGGTGCACTGTGTAGGTCTGTGCAGGCCTGTGGCATGGTGCATGTGTATGCTCAGGTGTACATAAATATGTGATGTGTGCATGTGTGAGCACACACGTGTACGATGTGTCTGATGTGCACCTACACATGTGCACACACACAGAGCTCTGGGGTCTGTGCAGTCAGCACACAGCTGTGACACAGATGTTTCTTCTAAGCACAAGGCTGTGCCCGTCTCTGTCTCACTATTATACGTGATTTATAAAAGTGTGTCCTGAGCACACCCAGGTGCACAGCGCACACTGTATGGCCTGTGCCGTGTCTGTGTGTGTACAAAATCCACTCTCATGAGTCACACATATAATACCGTAGTAGAACTATCGTTTTCACAAAAACCTATAAAAACGTTCTGCCTTCTATTGATTTCCAGGCATGCACACAGGGGACGTAGGCGCCCAGGCTTCCATCCCAGGCTTCCACCCAGCACTGTCCAGCGTGATCCTGGAACCCCGGGCTGTGTGATACTGTGCAGGCTGGGGTGACAGAGCAAGAACAGGGAGAAAAAGGACAGCACAGGAGACCTAAGGAGTCACCTGAGACAGCGCTCAGTCTGAGGTAGCCTCAGATGCAAACAGGCACTGACCACCCCTCCCTCTCCTGCATGGCCAGCTCCTATGATCACTCCACGCTTCCTCCTGCATGGGCAGCTCCTATGATCACTCCACGCTTCCTCCTGCATGGCCAGCTCCTATGATCACTCCACGCTTCCTCCTGCATGGCCAGCTCCTATGATCACTCCACGCTTCCTCCTGCATGGCCAGCTCCTATGATCACTCCACACTTCCTCCTGCATGGCCAGCTCCTATGATCGCTCCACGCTTCCTCCTGCATGGCCAGCTCCTATGATCGCTCCACGCTTCCTCCTGCATGGGCAGCTCCTATGATCGCTCCACGCTTCCTCCTGCATGGGCAGCTCCTATGATCGCTCCACGCTTCCTCCTGCATGGCCAGCTCCTATGATCACTCCACGCTTCCTCCTGCATGACCAGCTCCTATGATCACTCCACGCTTCCTCCTGCATGGGCAGCTCCTATGATCACTCCACGCTTCCTCCTGCATGGACAGCTCCTATGATCACTCCACACTTCCTCCTGCATGGCCAGCTCCTATGATCACTCCACGCTTCCTCCTGCATGGCCAGCTCCTATGATCACTCCACGCTTCCTCCTGCATGGCCAGCTCCTATGATCACTCCACGCTTCCTCCTGCATGGGCAGCTCCTATGATCACTCCACGCTTCCTCCTGCATGGACAGCTCCTATGATCACTCCACGCTTCCTCCTGCATGGCCAGCTCCTATGAACGCTCCACACTTCCTCCTGCATGGCCAGCTCCTATGATCACTCCAACGCTTCCTCCTGCATGGCCAGCTCCTATGATCACTCCACACTTCCTCCTGCATGGCCAGCTCCTATGATCGCTCCACGCTTCCTCCTGCATGGCCAGCTCCTATGAACGCTCCACGCTTCCTCCTGCATGGGCAGCTCCTATGATCACTCCACGCTTCCTCCTGCATGGCCAGCTCCTATGATCACTCCACGCTTCCTCCTGCATGGCCAGCTCCTATGATCACTCCACGCTTCCTCCTGCATGGGCAGCTCTATGATCACTCCACGCTTCCTCCTGCATGGCCAGCTCCTATGATCACTCCACGCTTCCTCCTGCATGGGCAGCTCCTATGATCACTCCACGCTTCCTCCTGCATGGCCAGCTCCTATGATCACTCCACACTTCCTCCTGCATGGCCAGCTCCTATGATCACTTCACCCTTCCTCCTCTGCCAGCCCTAGCTCCAGCCCAGCCCTGCCCGCCTGGCCCACGTCCCGCTGTTGTCTGTCTGGCACTCTACCTGCCCTGCCCCACCTACAGAGCCACCAGGTCCTTCCTTGATCCTTGCTGCCTTCAGGATAAAGCCCACTGCAGGGAGCATGTCGGTATCTCACGAAAGCCCCCGAAGGCCAGGCTGAGCCTCTCATCCAGCCTGTGGGGGAGGGCAGGAGCCAGCTTGGATCCACAGCCCCAGGCCCCAAGGCCAGCTGGTCCAGTCACCACTCCCTCTATCCCAGGCCCAGCCATCCTCCCTGTCCAGCTGCCTCTGGCTTTTGAGCCTGGCTCCAGCTCCCTGCCTGGCCCCTCCTCCCCTGTTGGTCAGTCCTCCCCTGCTGGCTTCACCTCCCTGCTTGGTCCTGCCTCCCTGCTGGCCCCGCCTCCTTCTTGGCCCCACCCACTGCTGGCCCCACCTACTTCTTGGCTCCACCTCCTGCTGGCCCTGCCTCCCCTAGCTGGTCCATGTCCCCTGCCTGGCCACTTCTCATCTGTATTTTATTCTTGCCCTTGAGATGGTGGCAGTGAAGGGAGACATTGCAACCTGTCTTTCTTGCTTTACCCACATCCTAATCAGTCCCCGCTCCAGAAAACAGTCCACTGAGGCATCTCTGCCAAAGGGCAGGTGCTGTTCCCCACACACCAGGCCCCACACCCCACCACAATAACCTCCTCCCTCCCTCCACACATGGCCACACAGCTGTAATGGAGCCACACGGCTGCTTCGATCTGATCTTCTCATCATATTTCTGGACATTGGCTTCTCTGCCCCACAAGAAAGGATGGGGGGGGAGGGCTAAAAAACACAGGAAATGTGAAAATGTCCTTTTCCTGGTGACAATACTTGTAATTTCCTTCTGGCCAAGAATCAAGGTTCCCAGAGGGCAGACACATGCAGGGAAAGGAATTTTAGGACTTGTGGCCTTCTACCAGGTCCTTCCAGACCCTTCCACAGACATCTCCTGAGTGACCACTGGGTGCCAGGACTTGGCTGCTAAGGGTGCTGAGGGCACAACCCCTTTCTGCCATTTCAGAACATGGTAGGATTCAGTTTTGATATAAATGACCAAAATACAGCCTGCCAAGCATTTCCCAGACTTCCCCAGCTGTGACCTCAGACCTACAGCCTCAGACCCTGTGCAGATGGACTCTCGCTCACTCCTACCCCAGAGCCACCGCCCGGGTCAGCCTTGCCACCGCGGTGCCAGCTGAGCTGAGATTGCCTTCTCCAGGCACAGGCCAGCACACACCACAACTGAGACGTGAGGAAGAGACACAGGAGGGAAACCGAGCCCTGAGTAAGGGCCAGAGGTCTGCCCCCCAGGCCGCTGCCCTGCACAGCTCAGGGAAACAGAGGCTCTCATGGGACCTCTGCTGTCTACGCCTCCCGCCTGCATGGACCACGTCTGAGGGGCATCCTGAGGGGGCCTCCTCAGGGGCTCTCTCTCTGACCTGCTGCCCGCTTCATCCCACATCTGCTTCGCCTCCTCAGGACCTCTCTCTCTGACCTGCCACCACACTCAGGCTGGGCCGCTGCAGGCCTCCAGCACTCCATGCCTTAGGTGACCTGCCCCCCCAAGCCTTTGCCCTGCCTGGCCTTCACCTGATCTGTCCCCCTCATGGTCTCACTGAGATTGGGCCCAGAGCAGGGTCCCAGCCCTGTGTGGCACTGACTGCTCTTCTGCATGCCGGGCCCATCTGCTGAGTGAGGCCCTCCCTGGGACCAGCCATGCTCCAGGGCTGCTTTGCTCTCCCACTGTCCCTGGCTCTCTCTACAGGGCCGACCCCTGATCAGAGCCAGAAGGTGTTTGTTGACCCACAGCAGCAAACCACCAGTCACAAACTACCTAATTCCCTGCTGACACGGACACAGGTGGGCCCAGGCCCAGGCCCGACTCTGGGTCCCCAGAGAGGAAGGCCATGCTAGGTCTGGGCAGCCCCACAGCCCCTCAGCCCCAAACAACCTCCATCTACATCTGCACGTAGCTCGTTGGGTCTGGGTTGGGGGACCAGGCTCCCAATTCAGGGACTCTCAGAACCTCCATGCTCTAGTCTGAGAACTGACATCACAGTCGTCATCAGAGCCCATCTTGGAGTCACAGTGAGAACAGGAGAGAGAATGCACATGTCAGGGTTCCCGCTGCAGGGGCTCAGGGCCTGGTGCCAGCTCTGGCCACCTCCCACCGCTCACCCATCTGCTGCTCACACCCTGGGCCTCAGGAAACACAGCAGAAGCAGTCTCAAGAGCCGCCAGGAGGAGCACGTCTGAAGGAGCTGCTGGACCGTGGACGGCCCACACACACGGGGGGATAACTTATACATCATCCTCCTCGAGAAGGGCCCTCTGACCTCTGGGCCTCCACCTCCAGCCCACAGCTGTTCCCTCCACCACAGAGCAGAGACTGAGCCCCGGAGGGCTTGAGTAGGCGAGCGACCACCCCCCGTGCCCACTGCCCCTTTTCCCTCCTCTGCCACCTGGCCTCACCCTTCCCGGTGGACAGATGCCCTGGCCTCCTGCCATCCTGGCCTGGCTGGGACGTGGCTCCTCTGCAGACAGGTAGTAGGGAATGGGGTGTGGGCTCTACCTCACTCCCAGGTGGACAAATAAATTTCCTGTCACTCTGTCTCATGGACTGTCAAAGGTATATTTTTCCTGAACATTCCATCTGGAGGCTTCCCACAGGCTGAGCAATCAGCTGTCTCTGGGAAGCTGCAATCATTTAGGAGCCCACCCCCTGCACCGACTGCCCCATTTCCCCAATGCCACCTGGCCTTGCACCTCCCGGTGGACAGCTGCTCAGAAGCTGGGCTGGGTTGGAGGTTCCATGGTGAAAGGCTGGACCCAGGCTGCTCATTCACCCAGAAAAGGCAGAAGGGCCACGAGGCAGGGGAGGAATCAGACAAACGTGCGTCTCAGGGAACCATCCCACACTGGGCTACAGGTGGGCGTTCTACAGAGGAAGCTGCCGGCCAGCTAGAGGGAGTGATTTCCCAGGTCACAGAAAAGCCCCAACCCCACAGGAGGAGGCCTCTAACTCTGGCATCCTGGAGACTCAGCCCCAGAGGGTGGACAGCAAGTCAGGTCCCCTGGATGCCGGTGCGGGTCCAACACCGGGCTGGGCTGTGCTTTGCAGCACCTGTGTCTGGATCCTCCAGGTGCATACATCTGACTTTCAAAAAATGGATAATAAAAGTTATGATGGGCCTTATGATGAGAGGTACAATATTTAAAGGGAAAGAATTCATTTTTAAAAATTGCAAGGACAATTCGACATCCTCTCCTTTTCAGAGGAGGTGCAGTCCCATCTTACAGTTAGTTGATGTCATTGTTAATTTTTTCTAATGACACATTCAAGAAACAAAGCAAAACAAAAGAACTATCAACTCAGCATTTAGAACAACATATTTTGACAGCATATTTTTAAACTAATTCCCCTCTTCCAATGAAAGTGCCATCTTGCAATCTTTTCAAGTCTATTCAGTATATACCAACATGATTATCTCATTCTTCCTGGGATGAAAACTCGGTGATACATAATGGCAGCGTGATCAACATGCAAATGCATTCAGGGGACATTGTCTCTTCTTGTAAGGACCAGGAGGGAGGTGACAATGTCTGCCGCAGGAGCTCGGGGTGCCGAGGCCGCCCCTGTGGTCATCTGGGAAGCTGGCACACACAGAGTTAACTGGGAGTGAGTGCGACAGTGGCGCTGGCAAGACCCTGCCCCTCCCAGGACCAGGGTTGAGCCAGAGTTAACTGGGAGTGAGTGACAGTGGCGCTCGCAAGACCCTGCCCCTCCCAGGACCAGGCCTGAACCCACAGCATCTCGGGGCACACAGATGTGCTGGGAGCAGCAGCTCCAGGCAGGCTTGGCTGTGGCACCTGCTCTACTCTGCCCGCTGGGACCTCTCTGGGTCTGCAGGGGACTGGGTCTCCAAAGGCACAGACAAGACAGCCCCCACACAGATGTGGAGGCTGGAAGGCAGGGTGATCAGAAGCCAGGAGCATGTGGGCAAGCCCTCAGGTAAGTGTGCCTCAATTTCCCCACCTGTAAAGTAGGTCCATGGCCCATCTCAGAGGTGACTTTGACCAGGACAGGAAATGCTTGGTGTAGAGGCCCTTGACAGCAGCTGACCCCAGCAAACAGGCATGTGCTCCCCAAGTGCTCCTCCCCAGCCTGACGGTGACTAGGGGGCTGTGCTCACAGGACTGGCAGTACCCACAGCCTGTGATGCTTAGGGCAGGAGCAAGCCACTCAGGTGATCAAGCCCTGCAGAGGCTCAGCAGCCATGGGCAGAGGAGGAGGGCTCAGGGAACAGCATCCCTCCCAGAGGGGCTCCAAACCAGGAGCCTCTGCCCCCAGGAATATTCTAAAAGTACAGATTCTTGGGCCCCAGCCCCGATTCAGTAAACTCAGAACCCCAGCGACCTGTACTAGCACAAGTGCCCCAGGATTCTGTGCACGCCCAGCCTGTGGACAGCTGAGCCTGGGCACCTGAGCCACAGAGTGGCAGGGAAAGTCAGAGTAGACCCCAGCAGGTGGTAGGGACAGGCCCCCAGTGGGAGCACAGGCAAAGGCCCCCAGAGCCTTTGCAAGCCTCCCTCCCACCTGAGGAGGAGCCCCTAGCGCTGGGTGCCTGCCCCAGGCTGCATGATGCCCCCAAGTTTACATCCTAATCTATGGCACCTGTCATGTGTCATCTTACAAGGCAAAGGGGACTCTGCAGTGCAACTAAGGGTCTTGAGATGGGAGATGAGCCTGGGTTCCCGGGTCGGCCCTAAGCGCTGTCACCAGGACAAAGGTCCTTATAGGTGGGCATTGGGGAGGTCACAGTCAGAGAGACAAGCTGTGAGGACCATAGTAGAGTTAGGAGTCAGGGAGAGCAGAGGGAGCTCCCGGCTGCTGTGAAGGTAGAGGGTGCAGCAGGAGAAGGCCCGAGGCAGACAGGCTGGGCTCAGCCACCGCAGGGAGCACCCGCCTGGGTGGGCCGGCTTGGGTGGGGCTGAGCCCCAGGAGCCAGATGCACACAGAAGTCTCCTCTGTCAGGAATCCCCACCAGAGAAAAGGAGGCTCTTTCCAGGCCTACTGGCATGGAGGGGAGCTCTCACTGCACTGGGGGGCCTGGGGCAGGCTCCCGGAGCTCTCACCCACAGGAGGGGGCAGTGACTCACCCAGGTGTCCTTGTCAAGGTGGTTTGTACACCAGGGCCAGATCCTGCACATAGAATTAACCAAGTGCCACTGTCAGGGCCCTGGAGGTGTGAGGCGTGGTGCAAGGTGCCGGCTTCCAGCCACCCTGCATGCTTGGGGAGCCGACGCCTTTCAGGAAGCAAATGCCCAGGGGCTCCACGGCAGCTGACAGGGTTCTGTTCCAAAGTCCAGATGGGCGCGCATGCCCGTGGTCTCCAGGCTAATGTGCTGCTCTGCTCCTGACTGTGGCCTTAGAAGCCCAGGGCAGGTGGCACCTCCTTCTGGGCAGTGGGCACAGAGCTCCAGCTCACACAGGGCTGCAAGGAGAGCTTTCTCTTCACTGCCAAAGGCACAGTCCAGCAGATCCTCCCACCAGCCCCCATGTGGCTGGAATCACACCAGCTTTTGAGACTACATCCCGAGATATGCAGAAATTGATGCCCTGAGGTCAGCCTCAGAACCAGCTGGCTGTCATCTACAGAAAGGAAAGCTGGCTAGATGAAGGGGCCACAGAGAAATTCCTGAAAAGGCAGTAATAAGGAACTAAAATAAGATCAGTGACAACAGGCTTTGGGGTAGGCCACATGTGGGGTCATCTTTCACCTGTGCTCACCCTGACTCTCATCAGAGGTTCCAGTGGCCGGGGGGCAGGCTGGGAGCATGGTATGAGCTGCAGGCACCAGGCCTGGACGGCCCCTTTAGAGGCTACTTCTACCAGGCGGTCTCTCTCTTTCAGCTGCAGGACCCAGCTTCCCACTAGCTTCTTGGTGGTGAGACAGGGCTGGTTAACAGGGGCTCTTTTCTGGGCCCCTGGACGGGTCCCTGGACAGCCCCCAACTTGAGCTGGACCCAGAGGGGCAGTGGACAGTCACAGGTGCTGACCTGGCATGTAAGAGCCTGAGCCAGGCGTAGGGAGTGTCACCAAGACTCAGTCCCTCCTCAATGAGGGCAGGGCCCAGGCCAAGTGCAGCTCATGCGGCTTCAGGGCAAAGAGGACATTCCAGGTTTTCTATCCTCAGCTCCTTCCTTAATTGAGCAGCAGAGGGCTGAGAAGTAACAGACGCAACCCATGTCCCAGCCCAACGCCAGGAGCCAGCCACAAGGAGTATGGGAGGATCCAGTGGAGTCTGCGGGCCCTGTGGCTGGCCCAACCCTCCCACAGATCCCCCAGGAGAGCTGCATATGGAGCCCTGCCACCCCCAGACTGGCTGTCCCCACACGGCCAGTTGCTGAGGCCTGCCCCATAGCAAAGGCAGGAGGTGTGGACACTGAGTATGGTGACGCACCCACTGTCCCCTGGCAGCCCCTGAGTCAGGACACTGTGGGTCCATGTCAGACAGGGCTCTCAGCCTGGAGTGCAGTAGGCACTGGGCAGGTTGGTACATGAGCTTCAGAAGAAGGGGAACAGCCAGTGGCGCCCTCCCATGGGCAACAGCAGTTCCTAGGCTGGGCCTAGCCAGCCCTGATCATTGTCCACGATGATGTCCAGGCCCTGGGTCTCCTGCTGGGAAGGGAGACCACCCCCTCGGAGGAGCTTCAGCTACAGAGCCACCTCAGGCTGTGCCGAGTTCCCAGGGAGGTTCCTGCTTCTGTGCTCAGCACCCTCCTGCTCTCCTCCCAGTGCCCGGGTAGTGATGGACGGCGGGTGGGGCACCTCAGTGCTGGAAGTCTTGCAGGCGCAGGCGGGCTTCCCAGCTAGAATGGCAGAAGGACGGGCCAGCCCAGAGTGCTTCCTGCCACAGGCCTCCCTCCTGGAGATGACTCACAGTTGATCCCTGAACTTTAACCCAGGGCCCCAGTGGCCCTCCTGGTTCTATGGTCACAAAGCCCATGGCAATGGCAAACCAGCTGGGAACCCAGGGAGCCCCCCACCCTGTGGTTCTCTGCACCTCTCCCTTTTCCCGGGATTTGGAAGGAATGACATCCAAAGGGATGCAGAAGCCAGGGGACAGCCTCAGGCCACTCCTCCTGGATGGAACCTGGCCCTGCTGGCCCAGGCAGCCCCAGTGTCAGGAAATGTGGGATCAAACTGTGGAGTTTCCCCAGGCATTGCCCACTGAGGGACACAGACCCCACAGGACAGGGCCCAGCCCTGTGTGGCCACTGGTGCTGGGGGACTTGCCCATGACTGCCTTCAGACCTGGGGCATGGGGTGGTCTGCGTCTACCTCCCACCTGTGGCCAGGGCAAAAGGGGCCGGGAATAGATGAGGTCCCAGAAGCCTTCTGCCAACCTTCTGAAAGCCACAGAGGTGACCATGGCTGCCTGGCAGACAGTGCCCAGAACTGCCGAGGCTCCTTGCAGCCACGAGACCACGTGCAGAGAGACAGGAAAGGGCCCACAGCTTAGGTACTGACAGACAGGCTTGGGCTGCCACCTCTGGCTTCTTCATGGGAAAAAATCCTCCTGGCTATTAACCCAGTGCTGGTGAGGTATCCTGTTCCTTGCCAAGACATTCTGAGCAAATATGGCAGCGACCGCCATGTACCAAGAAAAGCCCCAGCCCCAGAGCCTCTGCTCCCACCCTCCCCATCTGGAGTAGGCCTGGAGTTCACATCTCACAAGGGTTCCAGCTCAGTCCCTGCAGCCCAGTCCCACCCCCCGGTCTGCTCTGAGCTAAGCTGAGGTTAGTGAGCTCCAGGAATAGATGGAGAGCCTGACTCTCCCCACCCCCAGAACTTCTCCCAGATGTCCCACGACCAGGGGTGTCCAAGGCCAGCCCCACATCCACACATGCAGATGAGGGATTGATAACAGTGCCGAGGGAGCCCAACATACCCAGAAAATGAGTATGACACTTTCATGACAAATCCAATAAAGACGGGTAATTCCAGGCGGCAATTTAACCCGCTCACCATATTTACCTTTTATGCCTAATGGATAGGGCCGTTTGCAGGCGCTGTTGGCCCTGATGGATCCCTGAAACCCCACATTTGTAATAAACACCATTCATCGCAGACACGCCGCCCATCCTGAAACAGTGCTTTAGAATTTTTTTGTTTTTATCACCAGCTTAATGATGACTAATGCCTGGGTGATTATCTTGTGCTTTTTTTGTGTGGCAAGGAGAACAAACAGTATCATTAGCATTGCAGAAAGGAGAGACAATGGGACAGAGGTGGGTGCAGGGGGAGAGCCGAGTCAGACAGAGCACGTGTCTGCAAACTGAGCCCTAAACTCCTCACGGCTTGATGCTGCAAAATAAAACAAACCCAAATCCGGGAGAAGTGTTCCTCCAGTGCACTGACATTACTTTTTTAAGAGTGCCCAGATGTGCATTTAAGAGCAACACCCTGCCAGGCAGATAAAGCCAGAGGCACGATGATGAGGCAATAATTGGAGCGACGGGCCAGGAAAGCCCATTTATAGCCCTCGTCGTGTGCCCTGGCTCTGGCACTGTTATGGCTACGGTGGGAAGAATTCACCAGGCAGTTAATTTCCAAAGAAAACCCCATCCGCCCACACTCCCCTGCACATAGGCACCTTTTTAGTGCAGGTTCACAGACACCCACCCCAGGTCTCTTCCAGGACTTCACTGCTTATAACGGGAATGGGTCTGCACCTGCCTGGATCAGGGCTCCACTGCAGGTCCAGCCTGGCTCACCACTCTGGGACTGCTGTGTAGAATCCCAGAGTCTGCAAGCAACAGTGGGTATGTCCTGAAGGAGACTTCCAGACATGGGACTTCTAAGCAAGGCGGGATGATATGATAACAGTCCATCAGTCCCCGAGCCCCTCTGCACCTATGCCGGGCCCAGGACCCCTGGGCCACTCCATCCACCCTCATCCTGCCAAGTTAGGCGGCTAGCAGCTCTGCCCTAAAGCCTCTGTCCCCACCCCACCCCACACTGGTCAGGCTCCAGGACCCTCTGACAGTGTCCCCAAGCCCTGGCTCTTTGTTCTCCCCCAAAGCAGTGGTTTTCAACATTTTTTTTTTTTATCTCACGGCACATTTGAGCCCATAGTTAAACTTCCACAGCAGACTTAAATTATGTTGATTAAAAAAAGAGTAAAAAGAAATTTAAAAAGCATATGCCTACTGTGCTTTGAATTTCTTAAAAAAATAATTTAATGATCTTTCAAAATTTTCATGGCACACCTAAGATCCTCTCATGTTGCCACAGTGTGTGCGGCACACTGGCTGAAAATCTCTGCCCTCAGGTAGTGCCTCAGGAGAAGATATTACCAGAATGCTTCCTCTGAGGTCACCCTGGGCTGCAGGCTTGGTGTAGCTGCTCACACACAGACCAGAACAGTAAGTGGTGGTGGCCGCAACGGCTCTTCCTTCCCCACAGCCACCCTGGACCTGAGATGGTGGGGTGAGGTCACGCCCCAGGGACCAGGAGGGAAGTGGCACACCTGTGCACAGTGCACGGGGGCTGGTCACGGCCTTGGGACTGACCACACTGACCCTTATGCCTGCCCAAGTATGGTGTTAGTGTCCTGTGGCTGTCCCCAACAGAATTTTATCTCCACACAGCAGTGGAGGTAAAAGTCTAGACTGGAATTGCAGGCCAGGAGCTCTGCCTGGACACCAGGGAGGACCCTGTCTCCTGCAAGTTCCGGTATGCTGGCCACCCTCCACCTCCCATCTTGTGGGCACTGACCCAACCTCTGCTTCCATCTTCTCGGGTGTTTTCCTCTCTGCCTCTTTGAGTCTCACGCCATCTTCTAAGGTCACTGGGTTTGAAGCCCACTCTGCTCTGGTGGGACCCCAACTAATTATATCCACAACAACCTGATTTCCGAAAACAGTCAACATTCTGGGGCCACAGGTGGGCACGGATTTCATGGAGACGCCCTTCAGGCCAGTAGAGTGGTGTTACCATTATCCTTATTTCCCAGCGAGAAACCATGGCACAAAGTGTGGGTAACTGGCCCACGATGCACAGCTGCTCGGTGCTCCAGCCATGATCAGCAGGGGGCAGGAGGTCTGGGCGGGGGCTTCTCACCTCACTCTCACAGAAAGGACCTTACAGGGTTTTGCTGCGCAGGCCACTCACGCTACACACAGGGACCTGCCCAGCACCACACCATGTCCAGCCAGTACACACTTGGTCCCAGGTTGGGAGCCCACCGAGCCTCCCCGTGCTGGCGGCCACAGCATGCCACACTCGGTCTGCTTTCCTGCAGGAGGTCCTTGTCACTCTAAACAGCACATGCCCACCTGGGATGGCCAAGCAGACCTGGGCCAGAGAGAACAGTCCCGGACGCAGACAGCCCTGGAGACCAGGACCTGCCTCCTGGACACACGGCCCCTGCCACATGATTGTGTAATAAACAGATTAGGGCATGAGGCACCAGAGTTATTAAAAGTGAAAGGTCCTCAAAGGGAAGACGAGGGATTCTTGGAGCTTCTATCTCCTACAAATATGTAATGAAATTTAAATTGAATCTGGTTTAAAATCATTTACCTTTTGACATCATGTATCAGTGCACTAAGCATCAGTTGGGAAAGCAAATAACCTTTCAAGCAGAATGAAAAATTACTCTGTCTCTTTTGATTCCATGTTAATTTTCAAATTTAAACTACCCTGTAACTCTCTGCTTAGGGTTAGCCACTGAAGGCTGTGACTGTGCGAGGGCCAGGCCCTCCGGGCAGCGCGTTGGACCCAGGGCCTCCTCCTGACTCTGGAGAGGGGAGCTGATGGGCCCAAAGGCCGCCCTGTCACTGGGCAGGGGAAGAGGCTGCCTGTCTCTGCCTGTGGTCCCACTGACAGGCGGCTCCATGTGGATAAGAACTGCTTCTGGGGAAAGGTGAGAGCAATTGCCTGTCCCAGGGTGGTGGCAGCGCAGTGCTGGGGAAGCCTGCCGGACCCTCTATAGGGCAGCTTGGGGGTTAACCATACCCCCGAGCACCCAAGCACCCCAGTACAGGAGCACTGTGAGCTTCTGTGTGGAAGGTTCTAGGCAGCCTGGTTCCCTAAGAGGATGGGATGAGCAAAGGGCACCAGATGAGCCCATGGGGGTCAGGGCAGGGGGGCCAGGGTCACTCAGACAATGCCCTGCCCTGCTTCAGGGGCCCTGGGCCTTTGCTGGGCCAGTGTCTAGAAGCACCCCCCACCCTCCACAGGTGGACGGTATTACTGTCCCTTTCATGGATGAGAAGACAGAGCCCCAGGGAGGGGTTGTCTGGGCCTCACAGCACAGGAGACAGAATCACGGCTTGAACCCCAGTCCTGGATGCCCACGTCCCAGGCTTATTCTCCTCAAAGGATGGGACGATCCCCCCAGACCTACGGGTTCAAAGACGTGGTGGGGGCATCCCCCACAGGAAACAATCAGATGCCCTCGTGGACCCAGGGGCTTCCTAGAAGTCAACTTCTGGACTTGTCCAGCCGAGGACTGTGGCTGACATCCAGAGAGGACGCAGGGCCGTCCCACTGGGAGCCCTGCAGCTATTTCTTAATTATAGAGAAGAAACAAAGGGGCTTTCACAAGCGTTGTCCCACCCCGTCACATGTGAGCGTCACTGGGCAGAAAAACAGAGTGGCCTTTTCCAGGCTTTATCCCTGCCCCTGTGCCTGCCCAGAGAAGGAGACCAGGATGAGCAGCAGAAGGAGGGCAAGTGAGAAGGCACCTATCCCCCAGAATCACGCACTGGCCTCATGACGGCTGCTGGACATGGGGAGTGGGGTGTGGAGAAGCAAAGCTGGGCAGCGTGGGAGGGGTCCGCCTCATCCCACGCGAGGGGCCCACTTCCACCACTTCTTCGGTGGCCCCGAGCCAGGCCTGCAGTTAGACCCCGGATGTGTGCACACTGGTCAGACAAGTACCAGCATCCCAGGCAGAGTGCAGCGGGGCCTCGGGGCTCAGGCCAGGCTGTAGTGTGGTGGCGGGACAGCCCCTGGGCCCAGCTCGCTACGGCACCCCAGACAGCAGAGGGGACTGACTGCAGGAGGCAGGGAGGGCATGTGTCCAGGGAGCCTCCCAGGGTAGGACCATTATGCGCCTCTGCAGACCACCGACTGGTGCTGGGTGGACTCAGATGGGCCCCAGCAGCACTGCCCATTTCTGACAAAGGATGGGGGTTCTGGGGGCTATAGGCCTTACCCAGGGTCTTACACATCCTGGCAGTGTGGTGGCTCGGGCCCGAACCCAGCCCAGCCCCGAGCAGGAGCGGCCATCTTTGTTTCCACACTGGGGCCAGGACGGGAGCCTGCCAGGTGGACATCCACCTGCCCAGTCAGGGCTGGGAGAAGAGGCCGGGAGGGAATGCTTGGTGGGCACAAGGTTTCCCTTCGGGGTCATGTATGAGAACTGCACGGCTGTGCTGCCTGCACCATGCTCGGGGGCACTAGCTGCTGGGAATGCTCTCTCTAAAAGGGTAAACTTTGTTATGTGAATTTCACTTCAATAAAAAATTAAACATTCACAAGGCCATGAGGACAGCCAAGCCCCGTGCCAGGAGAGCAGGCCCTGAATGGGACGTTTGTGCTTCTTGGAGGACCCACAGCCCCCTCCCTACCACAAAAGGCCTGGCTCAGCCTCAGGGGACTCAACACTGCCCAGGAGGTTGGGCCCACATGGGTCCTGCTGGGGTTGCGGCTGCCACCCCTGAAAGGCCATGGCCCAGTGCAGGGAGCGTCTCCTCCATCTGATGCAATGAACCCATAAGGGGCCCCCACTGCTTCTGAGCCTGGACCCCACCCACAGACACAGGCCTCCAGAGCAGAAGTGCAGCAGAGACGTCCTGGGGAAACTGACCTCACCCTGCCAAGTTACGAGGTCATGGACACGGCCTTCTCAAACCACCGCCCCACCTCAGGCTCCAAGGGGAGACGGCCCCCCAGCTACCATGAGAGTGGGGTAGTCGGTGCCCCACCCATTCAGTTGCTAATGTCACACGGGGATGGTGTGATGTCTGCACTGAATATTCTGCTCACTTAAATTACACCAAAACCTAGTGGCCCTGAGGATTTGGTGACAGGAGAATAGGAACAGTAAGAATTAAACTGTGCAAAAGGGGTTGGATTATGCTGAGATCACCAGGAAGAGTATTAAGAAAAGCCGTTAATATGTAGTTAAAAAATTCTTAATCTCCACGAGCATATGCCGTTCCACCTAATTCCGATCAACTTAAATGTAAAATGTCTCTGTACCTCCACTCAGGCTCCACTGCCATCTGGTTTAATTAGTCCTTGGATAACATGCCGTAAAGTTAATGGCAAGAACGTTGCCGGGCCAATCAGAGCAGCAGCAGAGGCCCCATTTCCCCAAGTTTTTTTCTCCTCTACCCGCTGACAGGGAGGTCAAGGCCAGAGGTCGAGGAGTGGTGGGTGACGGGCAGCTGAGGGCGCTGGGCACAGGGGCTGGGTGGGCTGGGGGGCCTCTGTGTTCAGCCTGTGGGAGGAGGGATAGTTGCCCACGGAGACGGGTGGTGACCCCCAGTGGCCCTGGATGAGGGCTTTGATGGGAGGGAGCAGCAGAGATCCTGCAAAGGGAGCCCCTGCCCCAAGGTACAGCTAGCCCCCAAGCATCCCTGGACCAAGCCCTCCCTCTGCGTGTCCATCCCCCACAGAGACACCTGCCACACCTGGGGCCAGGAACCCCCCCCTCCTTCTGTGTGTGAGTTGCCGGTCAGCCTCCAAGTTCTTCAGAGTGGAGGATGGTGCTTACCAGGCAAGGTGGGGGTGAGCATTAAATTGCTGATTGAGAGATTATTCCAGAAGAATGAGGGAGGGGTAACCCCAGTCTGGACCCCAAGAGGACCAGTGTGGGAGGAGAAGGGGTGAGGTGCTACTGGGTGGGAGGGGCACTGGGTGCAGGCAGGCCACAGGACACCCTTGGAACTGGGCACCAGGGGTCACTTTGAAAAAGGGGGTCCTGGGGAAAGGAGAACCCAAGGGAGAACAGATAAGCAGGTGAGAAGGCAGAAGAGGCACCACGGTGCTAGGAAAAACTGGACTCCCCAGGGGCTGAGGTCAAGGAGCCAAAGGAAAGGCGCAGTGTGAGGGTGTGAGGATGATCACGGATAAGGGTCAGCGCAGAGCTCAGGCAGGACTGCAGGAGAGGTGCGGGCACAGTGGGCAGTCTGCCCGGCCCCAGGCTCGGGCGTTAGCAGCCCTGCACAGGCTCATCTGGGTCTCTGTCTATTACCACGGAAAGATTCCTAACGGAGGCTCAGCCACACACGGGTCAGCAGATCCACTGGCGTGTCCAACTTTGGCCCTCTGTGCTTTCACCAGAAAAATGGAAATGGATGTGCATACACACCCTACCTGGCTGTGGAGGTTGGAGATGATTTGTCAAAGTGCCACTCCAGTGTCATCCTGCACTGACATCACTGTTCTCTGATGCTACCAGTCATGAGTGGGCCAGGAGAGCCACCAACTGGTAGATTTTCCCTTTTCGCCTTGACTGCCAAGAAGCTCAGAACTATGCTTTGCAGCCCAGGCTGATGGTTCCCAACTGGGACAGAGTGCCTAGCTGACAGGATAGGGGACTGGCCCCACAGGCTCTCCACTCTGCCCACACAGAAGCCACCCACAGAGAACCCACAGGGCCTGCCCCACGTTGCTCTAGGCTGCAGCACAGAGAAACTGCTCCCTCCGGCCCAGCAGGCTCCTAAGGGTTTGTGGCCACCTCCAGGAGAACGTTAACCCCAAGCTGACACTCAGATAGAGAGAGCTGAGACTCAAAGGTCGTAGCAAAGTTATCCCCCAACTACTGAAATTAAATTTATTAAGAAGTCATGGGTTTCCAATGAATTTATTAATCAAATTGACAATGCCTGAGGATGGTAATATAAAAATAATCAGTTGGCCTTCTCACCAACGTGAGATGCCAGGAAGGTGTCATTTAATTTTCCAATGCCTACTGCTGCCTCCCAAAACTTATTTTACATTAATTGAGATGAAATTTTGCAATTTGGAATTTCAGAGGCACATGTCTCACTTCATCTGCAGCCCGTGCACACACACACGGCAGAGTCTGTGTGGGGGCCCAGGGTGCAGAAACTGTCCCTGATACAACCCGTCCACTCTGGCGACATGCCGAGCTTCTGTCTCTGTGTCTCAGTGAGCTCGGTCCCAACATGGGGAGTCAGCCCCTGAGGGATGGGTGGAGGGCCGAGCACACGCTCCACTGCCGCCCGAGTGGCCCAGCAGGGCTGCCAACTCCAGTTCCAAGGGCTGGTGCAATCTCAGGGAGCTGCTGAGTCACCAGCAAGATCAAAGGTAGCTGCCCCAGACCCCCACTGACAGATATCAGCCCAGAGCCCCTCACCCTGCAGACTCCCATGGCCAGGGGGCCAGCATCAGACAGGCCAGGCCAGGCTCTGAGCCCATCTCGGGCACACCCTGCTCAGAGCCCTAGGGGACCACCAGCCTTCAGGAGCCATGGTATCCTGGAGCTAGAAAAGGATTCTGCCGCACTGACGTTAAGGGTGGGCACCCAGTGAGGAGCTGGGTTGGTGACTCCATGGGGGGCTTCAGGGCTGCCTGTGAAAGCAGGTGTCTGTTTTGTGACCTGAATTTAGGGCACCCTGAACCCACTGAGCCTGCACCCAAGTCCGCACGCCACTGAGCCCTCACCAACATTCCCGGTAGGTTCTCACTTGATGTAAAACAGACTATAACCAAACAAATGTGTTTTTCCTTATCAACATTATAAGAAAGCAATGTTGATTGAAATGACATTAGGGTCATTTTACTTAAAGACAAAGTTTTCAAGAACCCCTGGAGAAGTTCAGGGAAGACTCCCTACAGCTGAGGCAGGAGAGCCGGCGGCTTTAAGAAGAGGGAGTCTCGGGCCCTCTGAGCAGGACTCGGAGATACGGCAGGACCCCTCCCCAGAATGCAGTATGCTGACTATTCTATAAGAGGAATCTTCTCTCAAATCAGAAATCTATACTGCCAAATGAAGGTTCGTTCCTATGTTTAATTCTTAGAGCTGTAATAGTGATGGCAAGTTGGTTTTCCGTAACAGTGAACATGAAGTTCAGGAAATATCAACAGTGGACACTTATCTGTCTTCTTTTGAGATATATCTATTCAGCTCTTTTGCCCACTTTTTAATGAGTTTTTTTTGTTTTTCTGGTATTGAGTTCCTTGTACAGAGGGTAACAAAAATTGTATATTCATTCTAAGAAAGGAAAAAACTGTTAAAATTGTAACACTAACTATACGTCCGACAGGCTATCTTAAATATTCTATCTCGTACCTCTTGTAACTGCAAAAGTCAATCATGACTTGAGTATTACAGTTTTAATCCAATTTTTTCCTTTCTTAAATTTAAAACGTGTATACTTTTTTTGGCACCCTCTGTACATCTGGGTATTATTAGTCCCTTGTCAGTGGAATAGTTTGCAAGGACAGTAAAACCTCCGCAGCTGACCACCTCCCTACACCGACCACCTCCTTACGTTAGTTGCGTCTGTGACCTAATTCTCACAGACCAGATATGCAGCACCAGAAGAAGGCCAAGTCCCTTATGGGTCACCTCCAGGTGACAGGCCCTGGGTGGTCACTCAGAGGTCCCATTGCATTTTCTCCCTTTCTACAGGCTGTCTCGTCACTCTGCTAATCGTTTCCTTTGCAGTGAAGAAACAGTTGGATGTGGTTGGTCCCTTCCATCAATTTTTGTTTTTCCTGCCTGTGTTTTTGAGGTCTCATCCATAAAAATCTCTGCACAGACCAAGGTCTTGAAGCACTTCCTCACCTTTCTGCTAGTGGTTTATAGTTCAGGGTGTCACCTTTAAGCCTGTCATCCATTCTGAGTGGGTGTTTGTGCACAGTGACGGAGTCCAGGCTCACTCTGCGGCATCTGGATTCCTGGCTTTCCCAGCACCACTCGCCCACAAGGGTGTCCCTCCCTCTGTGCGTGTTAAATGCTCCATAGCACCTGCTCACCAGGGAAATGCCACTCGAAACCACAGTGAGGTAACACCTCCCCTCCATTAATATAATGATTATCCAAAAGACAAAAACTAAATGCTGGTGAGTGATCAGAGAAAAGGGACTCAGACTGCTGGTGGCTGTGTGACTTAGCACAGCCGTTAGAACACAGCATAGATGTGTCTTAGACAACTGTGAAACAGCGATCCCACTTCCACATCTGAAGGAAAGAGACTGGGATGTCGGGGAGACATCTGCACCCCCATGTTTACAGCAGCACCAGGCACGGCAGCCAAGTGCCTGGCGGTGGGTGGACAGATAAAGATGCGGTACGCATGTTGTGGACAACTACTCAGCACACGGTGGAGAACCACTTGGCACTTGTTGGAATACTACTCACACACCGTGGGACGCTGCTCGGCACTGGGTGGAATACTACTCAGCTGTGAAAAAGCCTAAAACCTTGTCATTTGCAGTGGCACAGATACAACTAGCAGACCTCATGCTGAGTAAATAAGCCAGGCGTGTTCTGGCTCAGATGTGGGAGCTAGAGGACGCGAGCTCCTAGTTGAGAGCAGGCCTGTGGTGACCAGAGGCTGGGAAGGACGGGGAGGCAGGCGGGGAGAAGGCAGTTTTCGGACGCACCATTTGCTCAGCAGGGGACCTTCTAGGGCTCCCCAGCATGCAGGAAACGCAGGGTTAACAATAATTTCT
This sequence comes from Nycticebus coucang, assembly GCF_027406575.1. Classification (NCBI taxonomy): domain Eukaryota; kingdom Metazoa; phylum Chordata; class Mammalia; order Primates; family Lorisidae; genus Nycticebus; species Nycticebus coucang. The sequence goes on from NC_069782.1 coordinate 1,798,367, forward strand.
TGCATATGTTCAAAAAGCTAGAAAAGAGGCTTTGGGAAGTTCCCAGTACAAAGAAAGGGCAGCTGTCAAGGTGATGGACGTGCTCGTTACACTGGTCTGACCAGTACACACACCACGACACAGAGCCAGGCCTGTGCAGCGGGCTGTCCCGGGAAGACCACGGGTAAGTCCTGGGAATCAAAAGGGCCTTGAAGCTCTCTGCAGACTGCAGCAGCGGCCACCCTGAGGGCTGTCTGTCATGATAGCCCCACCCCCACCCTCTGGACACCAGGTCCACAGGCTTTCAGGGAGGCAGCCCTCAGGTCCAGCTGGGCCCCCACACACTCCCTAGCTGAGCCTGGGCCAGAGCCTGCCATTCCCAGCCTTGGTTTCCCACAAAGACAGGATAACACTGCCAACTGCCCACGGCTTCTCCAAGGTACAGCCTCACCCTGGATACAGCAGCCTCAATGCAGAAAGTAACTCTGTGAGTGCAGCGGCTGGCGCACCGTCACTGCCCAGGCCAGACCACCACCAGCCACACCACCAGACCCACGGCCACTCGAAGTGCAGAGCCACGATTCTCCCTATTACATGATCCTAGCTGGTGTGGGTCAGGGGAGGGCGCCACCCGAGACCCCACACACGGGGAGGGCACCACCCGGGACACCACATGCGGGGAGGGCAGCCCTGAGACCCCACACACAGGGAGGGTAGCCCTGAGACCCCACATGCAGGGAGGGCGCCACCTGAGACCCCACACGCAGGGAGGGCAGCCCTGAGACCCCACACACGGGGAGGGCAGCCCTGAGACCCCACACGCAGGGAGGGTAGCCCTGAGACCCCACACGCAGGGAGGGCAGCCCTGAGACCCCACACGCAGGGAGGGCAGCCCTGAGACCCCACACGCAGGGAGGGCAGCCCTGAGACCCCACACGCAGGGAGGGCAGCCCTGAGACCCCACACCCGGGGAGGGCAGCCCTGAGACCCCACATGCAGGGAGGGCACCCCTGAGGCCCCACATATGGGGAGGGCACTCTTGAGACCCCACATACGGGGAGGGCACTCCTGAGACCCCACACCCGAGGAGGGCACTCCTGAGACCCCACACACGGGGAGGGCAGCCCTGAGACCCCACATGCAGGGAGGGCACCCCTGAGACCCCACATATGGGGAGGGCACCCCTGAGACCCCACATACAGGGAGGGCACTCCTGAGACCCCACACCCGGGGAGGGCACCCCTGAGACCCCACATACAGGGAGGGCACTCCTGAGACCCCACATACGGGGAGGGCACCCCTGAGACCCCACATATGGGGAGGGCACCACCCGGGACACCACATGCGGGGAGGGCAGCCCTGAGACCCCACACACAGGGAGGGCAGCCCTGAGACCCCACACCCGGGGAGGGCAGCCCTGAGACCCCACATGCGGGGAGAGTGAGGAAACTCTGAGGACAGAGGAAACCCAGAGATCCCAAGGCTGCACTCCTGGCAGATGTTCTAGGCAACAGGGGTCATAAACTAGTGAGCACATTCCAGAAGTTTCCTCAGGGCTGCTCCTTCAAAGAAACATAAACTAGTGAGCACATTCCAGAAGTTTCCTCAGGGCTGCTCCTTCAAAGAAACCAAGCACCCAGCTGACAGTGCCCCATTCTGAGGATTCTCCAGGGACTCCAGGCTGAGTCAACAGGGCCTCTCCAGAGGGACCAGACCCTCATCCCCTCCTCCTTCAAAACACCTGCCACTTCCAGCCCCTTCAGTCCCTGCACTGATCCGATTCACCCTGGTTCCTGAGGGTCCATCCACATCGGCTCCTGGGGGGCCCCATCCATACTGGCTCCTGGTGGTCCATCTGCACTGGCTCTGGGGGACCATCCACACTGGCTCCTGGGGGACCCATCTATACTGGCTCCTGGTGGTCCATCTGCACTGACTCTGGGGGGCCCATCCGCTGCCCTGCAGAGCATTGCCTCAGGGCTGCTGTGGGTTCTCCCTCAGGTGCAGGAAGTGGGGGGCATGTGTAGTCCCCAAAACCACTTGCTGGGTGAAATCTATATTGTAGGGATGTTGATGACCTTGAGCAATCTTTTAACCTTTGCAACAGAAGGGTTCTGGGGGATACCTGGTGGTCAGGGCCTCCTGCCTGTCCATAGCACTAAGGAAAGACCACTGTTCATTCAGGTCTTCCCTGAGGGAAGTGCTGCCTAGCCGGTCCGCCCTGCCCTCTCCTCACCCCTGGGAGGGCAGCTCTGCCCACCTGGCTGCACAATGAGGACAGGCTCCTGTCAGGGCTCAGGCAGTGGCGTGGGCACTTGGGCCAGCCCCTTCCTCCAGAGGCCCTGCCCTTCACCCTTGTGGTCTCAGACACACAGCCCAGGCAGAGATCACCCCCAGGGTCACAGGGCTTCCCAACCACACTGTCCCCAGATGGACATTAGGACCCTGAAGGAGCCACACAGAGAGCCCTCTCCTTGAAACACCTATCTAAGGAGGCATCTGTAGGACAGAGCTGGCCTCCTTCCCAGTGTGGTCAGCATGTCCCTGAGGGGAGGGAGAGCCCCTTCTCTGAGGCCACACGACTATGTTGCCGGAACAACCCAGGTCTCACCTCCCTGGAGGGCGGTTTTCTGTTTCTGGCATCAAAACAAGACATAGAAAGTCACAAAAGTCAGGTGAACTGGTGTAGAGGTGCAGAGAGAGGGAACAACTGCCCAGACCAGCAGCCTGGGGCCACCCACAGCATTCTGGGGATGGAACATGGAGTTGGCTGGAGTATGCAGGGAATGGTGACCTTAGCTGGCCTGGGCCGTCCAAACCTGCATCTGTCTGCGAAAGGTCTGGCCCTGGGCAGCTGCTGGGAGCGAAGCCACGAAGCCACATCCCACAGAGTGCTCACCTGTGCCTAGGGCTGGGGCTGCACTGAGCAGCGGTGAGCTGCGTGACCGTCAGTGCCTGGATCCGTTCACGGGAGCTTTCCTGGTGCTGATCCCAGCCGTGTCCTTTCACCGAAACAGACAACTGTGAGCGCAACAGCTTCTGCAGGGACCCGCGAGGCCTAGAAAACCCTGAACCTGAGGCTGGTCTCAGGGAATTGAACGTGTCTGCAGAGGGCATGCTGAGGGTGACGTCCACTGCAGATGGTGATGTCAACTGCCATTGCCCTCCTAACTGGTCCTAACTGGTCCCCAGCTGGACTTAACAGTAACCCTGCCGGTCATCAGCTTATACCCCACTGGAGCAGGAAGCACTTCACACAGTTTAATGTGTGAGGTCCAGGGCCCAGGAGACCTTGTGTTCAAGGGGTGACCCTCTGCGTCTTCTTCTGTAAAAGGATCATATTGCCTGCCTCCCACTGGGACAGTCAATGTGGTGAAGTTTGTGGAGTTCCTGGCCCCTGCCAGCACCAAGCAGTGGCTTAAGAAATGTTCTCTTTGTTGAGGTCTTCTGTGCAGATGACGGATCCTTGAGCAGCTGGGCATTCCAGACACAACTGGGTCAATACCAGGGGCAGACGGTGCAAGGCCGAGCTGCCCGGCACCAGGGGGCCTCTCCATAAACGGCCACTGTGACTTGTCTCTCCACATGGAGTCAGGAGAGTTCCATGTAAAGAGTGGATTGGAGCTGGGAGCTTTAGAGGGAAGTTTCTGCTCTGGCCTAAGAAGGCCCCCAAAATGTCCCCCACAGAGCCCTGCAGCAATCGGGGCTGCAGTCCCTCCTCCTGAGGGCCAGGACACCTGTTTGCCTAGGGACTGTGAACTCCCTCAGCAGACCAGAGTCCAGGGTTCTAGTTGCGCCTGTGGCAGGCACAGCAGCAGGGGACAGTGCTTATTCGAGGCTACCCTGCCCAAGGAGCTCCCCACTTTGGAGGTCAGAGGTGGCTCGGGGCAGGGGTGTGGGAGAGGTACAAGCCCCTGAAGCCGCCCCTCCACCCCGCCCTGCCCTGCTGCTCATGCAGAGGTCTCTGAATTCAGAGAGCTATCCCTATCCCAGCACATGGGGAAAATCCACTTGCACTGAGTTAAGCCCCTAAGACAACCTCAGCCATTTTCCACCAAGCAGCACCTGGAGGCCGGCCTGGAACAGGTACCCACACCTGGCGCCTGCTCTTTCCCTTAGCATCACGCCAGCCAGCAGACTGTGCAAGCCTGTCTTCATTCCCAAACAATAACCCTAACGGATGGGTGGCAAGCGCCACTCAGCAAGGTGCCTGCCCTCAGGCGCCTCACCACACCCAGCCTCCCAGAGGGACAGGAACACAACTGGTCTCCTCACATGAAGGCGAGCGGCCCCACCACAATGCCCGTCCCATCCCGCATGGTTCCTCAAAGCCACTCATCCCATGGGAAGAGGCTCCCTACACAGGCGGCACTAAAAAGGAACATTTGCAAAACTGCCTGATGCCAATTTCCTGAAAACACATGCACTCAAGATCAGGCTTTGAGCACAAACCTTCTGAGCATGGACCTGGGTCAACTCTGAGCCACTTAAGTACAGATGATTTTTTATTGCCTTGTGTGATTTTTTTTGTACGTTCCACACATTCTACAACAAACACAGATATTGTAATTAGAGAAGGAAGGAGGGAAGGAGGGAAGGAGGAAGGGAGGAAAGCAGGGACGGGGGAGCCCCTCAATATTACATCTCCAGGGGTTGTGCGACTTCCAAGGGGGTGTCAATTTCCTAGGGGGCAGGGAGGTGGTTTTGTTCCTGGGTTGCCATGGACAGAGTGAGCTCTGAGGACCCCCAGCTCACAGCTGCCTCAGCACCAGCCCCACCGTTCCTCACTGAGTGGCCCTGGTCTCTGGTCTCGGGCGGGGGCCCTGGGGTCGGTGAGCCAGCTGCCCATCTGCATGGGCCACACATTCCAGCAGAGGTCTGCTCTGAGGGTGTCAGGGCCTCCCGAGTTCCCTGCACTCTGTTCTTCACCATGACCATGCCTTGGGCCCTAGGAGAAGGCTCCAGGCTGGATTTCTCCAGAAAGTGCTTCCATTTAGCCCTGGGAAAGCACTCAGGGAATTTTTCTGCTGGACAAGTGAGGCAGAGACCAGCCCCAGGAGCCCAGTGTACAGCTCAGCCTAGGCCTGCAGAAGCTCTGCTTAGCGGTCAGCCCTGCCCAGCAGCCAGTCCCAGCGACCTGGAGGACCAGAAGCTGGGGAGGCTGAGCCCCTGTGGTCAGGAGCACAGGCTGAGGCCTCCTGGTCCTGCTCTGCCCACGGCCAGGGTTACTATGGGGATTCGAAGGGAGAAAATTGACCCCCTGTGTACAAGGCTTGGCTCACTGCTGATCCACATGGTGGTAGCTAAGGGGATGCTGATGTCAACACACACCTTTCCAAAAATGCCAGAGCCCTGGCAGGGTGGCAGTGCATGTCCCCTGCCATCACATCTGGCCCTGTCATGAAAGACTTGTGAGCGGGGATGCCACTAGAATTCGAGAGGTGCGAAGGCTCAACCAGGACCTAGAGGCAGAGGCTAGAGCCCTAGACGGGACTTGAACCCAAGAATGAAGAGTCGACCACAGAATAGGTGCAAGTCTGGGATGAGTTCCGTCACTGTGTACAAAGACAGGGGATTAGACAGTTGCTAAATGGTGGAACATCCCTATACCCAGTCTTCAAAGTTGGAGTCAAATAGAAGACATTCTGTGCCACACACCACCCCTTGTCAGTCAAATCAGCCTCAAAGCCTTACTCACACTGATGTGTGAAGGACTGCATTAGCCTGCATCTGCCTCACTCGTACTCAATTGTGAAGGACTGCATTAACCTACACCAGGGCCTGCTCTCTGCAAACCTCTGACCTGGCATATGCAGAGACTGTGACCACACCTCAGACAGGCTCACACGATCTTGGGACAGCAGGACAGAAGACCCCTTTCTGAAGGAGCTCAGAGTTCCTCTTGGTGACCAGATAGGGGTACACCTTCCCTGTGAGGTTGAGTAAGAGGAGCTCAGGCCTGAGGGCCTCCTAACACACTGGGCTGCTCCCTCAGTGCTGGGCCAAAAGGCCTTGAGTTGAAGGCTGGGGAGGTCTCAGGGAGAGCTCCCTGACCATCATGAAGCTGCCCCTGGGCTGCCTAGGAAGCTCCATGCTATGGCCACAGGGTCCTAACCAGGGAACACACTGAGCTAGCACTGCTCCCGGAGGTCACCTCTGATCTCACAAAGGCCTGGTCACACCAAGCTCGGATCCTCCAACTCTGGGAGCCCAGGCTTCTCTGTGTAGCAGCCACCATCTCCTGGCTGCCTCCCTGTCAAGGCGTCCCAGGGACATTATGGCAGGGTGTCTCTCAAGGACCACATGCAGCACCTGCACCCTCAGTACTCACCCTGGCAGGGACACGCTCTCCCGGGGAGCACATGGGATAAGCACTTCCAAGTGGTGAGGCGTCTCAAACTCAACATCACTGTGAAAACGTGCATCTCAGTGGCTTGTTTGAGGCAGAGTCCAGGACCTTAGTGCCCCTTCCCAGAAGGCAGACACCCTGGAACATTCTAGGTACATACAGAGGAGCTGAGGACCCACAGCACTGGCTGCTGCACCTGCTGTCCTTCTGCACCAACCCCAGGGTCAGTGACCCCTCCTGCTGCACCAGCCACATGAGGTTCTGGGAGCACAGAGGCAACACCTGTCGCTGGGTGGAGCAGCTGCCAGCAGCTACCCTTCTGAGCCAGCTCCAGGTGGGACAGAGAGGGCTGAGGGCTTCTCGGAAGCTCAGGATGGTACAGGCCTCACTGCCTACAACTCAGGGAGCTAAGGGTCAGCCCAGCTGCCTGCTTCCCACCCCGACACACACACTTTTCTCCAGACCAGGGCACACTCATCTGATGCTCAGAGGTGCCAGCTCTTGCCCCTTTGCTTCGCAGAAGCACCTTGGCCATTGCTAGAGTGAGCATCCAGGTGTCAGGTTCAGGGGTATGACGCAGTGCTCTGAGCAAGGTTCCAGGCCTGGATTATAGGACCTGCTGGGACATGTGGGTGACACCCTCAAGCTCGCTCACTGCCCCACAGCCTGGAGGCCACGTGGCACTGGCATATGGTGGGAATGGGGCACTTAACAGGTGCAACAAACGGAAACCATCCAAGGCCCAAGGAGCTGGTGATGACATAAGTGTCATTTGATGTCACTACTAGGACACTGTCCTGTGGGTTGGGGCATTTAGCGCTGCCTGTCTTTCAGAACTGCTTCTGTTTTCATCCAGGAACCCCCCCTGGAGATGGAAGCAAAGCAGACCGGACTGCGACCACCTTCTGTAGGCGCTCTCCTGCTCCTGGCCGTCACAACTGTGACCACCTCCTGTAGACACTCTCCTGCTCCCAGCCTGTCATGACTATGACCACCTCCTGTAGGTGCTCTCCCGCTCCCAGCCCGGCACTGAATTTGGCCACAGCACAGTCTTTTGAAAGAGGCTCTTTGTTCACTATGGGACAGAAGACGCGTCTCGAAATACAGAAAGGTGCCGAGACAGACTTTAAAGCCTTAGGCTACCCACACCATTGTCCATTGGTTCAGTTTGACGGCACCTGTCTCTGCGTGGAGTCCTGAAACCTTCCCAAGTTCATTAATCCACACCTGCTCTGGCACGAGGTCTGGGGACTGTCCAGAATCAGCATGCCCTAGGCCGACCAGCACACCAGGGCAATCACGTCCACATCCCCACACAGCTGGGGATGTGTTCAACCAAATGAACCACATTCCACCTGCTGTCTAGAGGTCCCTCCCCAGGAAGCTGGGCTCTTCTCTGCAGAAGCTCTGGCTTTCTCGGAAGACACATTCAGGGAGTGCAGGCCCCTCCATCTCTGGCAAGTGGGACCATCAGGGTGCAGGACCCAAGGAATGTGGATTAGCACCAAGTAATTCATATGCATCCCCTACAACCCACCAACGATGTTTAGCTCTATTTAGAGCCACACTATCAGATAATGGCATACTACCAGAGAGAGATAATTTAGAAAGAACAAAAGTGTCTTTTTGAAAAAGAGGCCACTTGTGTGAGTCTGAGCAGCATCTAAGTCAGGTTGAGAGTCATGAGCATGCTCAGTGCATGATAGCACTGCAGAAAATGCCCAGGTCTCCTCCAACTGAAGCCCCAAGGCCTTGAGCTATGTATGGGCATGCTTCAGAACACCTTGCTTTAATTTGATTTAATAAAATCAAATACACATCAGGTAATGAAAAGACAATGAATTAGTTTCTCTCCCAGCATAATTCTGATAATTCCTTTCTTTTTTATTAATATTAAATCATAGCTGTGTACATTAATGCGATCATGGGGCACCATACATTGGTTTTATAAATAGTTTGACACATTTTTATCACACTAGTTAACATAGCCTTCATGGCATTTTCTTAGTTATTGTGTTAAGACAATTATATTCTACATTTACTAAGTTTCATTTGTACCCTTATAAGATGCACCGCAGGTGTAATCCCACCTGTCAACCTCCCTCCGCCCATCCTCCCCACTCCTTCCCCTCCCTCTCCCCATTCCCCATATTCTTAGGTTATAACTGGGTTATAGCTTTCATATGAAAGCCAAAAATTAGTTTCATAGTAGGGCTGAGTACATTGGATACTTTTCCTTCCATTCTTGAGATACTTTACTAAGAAGAATATGTTCCAGCTCCATCCATTCTGATAATTTTTAATACCAGACCATCGACCATGTGCAGCCCTGTGCTCATTTGCTTTCAGACTGACCAGGCCAGGAAGGCTCTCACTATCCGATGGACTTCTAACAATGATAAGTTGACCCAGAGATTTTCATTGGCATGATACGAGGACAGACTTTCTGAAACATCAGGTGAAAACCCTCTTGAGAATGATAACCACTGAGTCATGGACTGGTAGCAGGGACAGTGGGAGAGGCCCCTGATGCCATTAATTGGCCTTTCTTGATTGAAGCTCAAGGCCTGAAGACAGGCCAGAAGAATGAGGTATCCTGAGAAGTTACTGCACACCCATCTCTGCAGCTCTCCATCCTACCCATTCTTCCATTCTGTAGCCCATTTTGTAGCCCTTGGTGCTGGGTGCTGTGTTGGGGGGCCTGGGCCGGGTGCTGTGCTGGGTGCTACATTGGGGGCCTGGGTTGAGAGGAGATGGCCCCATCCACCAACATGGCTCAGCCCTCCCTCTGGGACATATCTGGGCCAGCAAGGGACAGAGAAAGGAGGCCTTAGCAGATTCTAGGCTCAGACTCAGTCCCCATCTCCCAGAAAATGTGTATTTCCTGAGGCCTTTAAGGCTGCCCAGTGGAGAAAGGAAGGGCCCCCTTCATGCCTCGAACATTTTTCTACATGCCCAAAGTGCTGACAGCATCCACCTGTCTCCATGTACAGCCCTATGCCAGAGCCTTCCCCTGGGCCCTGAGAGGAGCTTCCCAGCAACTTCCTGCCATTGGACACCCCCTACACCCCTAAGAGGATCTGCTAGAGCCAGAGCTGTGATGTCAGCAGAGTTCCACCCCAAGCCATTCCCACCTGTGTCCCCAGCTCTCCCTCACATCTCCCCAGTGCCCTCAATCACCCTTCCCCTCTGAGAGATGCATGTACATCGGGAGAGCTTCCGGCTGGGAAGCAGATGGGACCGCATCTGTCTTCATGCTGTCGGCCTCTGCTGAGCACCATCCTATTGCTGGATCTTGTACCGAGGGAGCCTGAGTCCAGACACAGCTGGAAAATACAGTGACACTGGATAGCAAGCAGGCCCGGGGTTTGCTAACAGCAGTGGAGGAGCCAGGTAGGGGGCACTTGAACAGAGTGACACTGCCACCTGAAGATCTGAGGCATCCACCCAGCCTTCTCCACACTGGCGCCCTACAGGAGCAGCCCAGCAACCCTCCTGCCACTGGACACCCCCTCCACTGGCCCCTGCCCACCTGTCCCCAGGGGAGCCCTCAGTGGCTGTGGCAGGCTAGCTTTGGGGACACTGTGATGGCAGCCAGCTCCCTGGTGTTACTATGAACTAGATCCTAGATGACTCACTCCTCAATCAGAGACATCATTCCGGAAAGCTCGAGTCGACACTGTTAACCATGAGCAGTGTTTTGACAGGGCTACTCCCCAGCACAGCCAGAGTGGCAGTGGGCACATGGCAGGTGGCCAGCTACACGCCTCCTGGGCAGCGGGGTCCACTCTCACTGTGTGCTAGGGACAGCTGGTCTTCAGTCCACGCCAGCTCACCTTGCACCACCTCTACTGGCCCCCGGGCCTGCCCCCATTTGAAAACACACTGGAGGTATTTGTTGAGTGAGGTTTCAACTTCATTGTGTGATCTACAAGCAAAATCCCATCAGTGCTTTAGCCCAGGGGACTGAAGCAAGAAGCAAACAGTCCTCATTTACCCTGGTGTCAGTCAGGGAAGGGGTCGGGGAGAGGGGGCCCAGGTAAGCCTGCTGGTACACTGTGGCCACAGACTTTGATTCTGTGGTTGCTGATACAGAACCAGGCAGACCTTCTGAGTCATCCCGTCTTTATCACTGTAAAATCAGGGCTGGGGATGATGGCACCACCAATGCCGGGTGGCAATAGAGGCCCAGAGAGGGACAGCCTTGGCCTTCCCCAGCTTGGGGAAGGGATTGCTGGCCAGGAGGTGCAGACAGGGGTTTGGATTAAGATGCGTTGAGCCTGAGAATGTAAAGATGCGTGACTGCAGGGGCCAGATCAGGGGCTGCAGGTGGATTCAGGCGGGTGTGTACACGTGTGTGTTAGGAGTGTTCCCTGACACACCAGAAGACACATCTTCATGCCCGTGCACAGCAGGAGGATCAGGGAGGGGGAAGGCTCTGCAAACATGACTGCCCGACTCAGCAACAAAAGTGGGTGGAGGGGAGACCGAACAGGAAGCTGTCACAGAATGAGACAGACCCTGTCAGAGGGCCAGCACCGAGGCTCCCAGCAGACTTAAGAGCTCTGCCAGGGCAGGCCCTGGGTGCTACAGAGCCCAGCTTAGCCGGTGCACAGTGACCAAGTTCGAGGTCCCAGAGTGGACAAGGCTGCCTCTAGGCAGGCAAGACTCCCACCAGCTGCAGCACTTTCTGGAGACGAAGGCACTTATGCAATGTGTTCCCACAAGCTCTAGACACCTCAGACATCTCAGAAATCATTTCTTGGGACTCAGCCAGCTCTCAAAAAGGTGGGTACAATTAAGTGCTGTGTACAGGAAGAGAAAGGCCGACAGTCTCCGCCGCAGCATTGAGGGTCCAGGGATGTTTGGTTGCCTCTAAATGGTTATGCAGTATGGGGATTCTGAGAACAGAGGCACAGAGAAGAGACTCCACAAGCAGCTCATGAACCCTGCCTTGTTCCAAGCTCTGGGAAACAGAAGTTGGCGGAAACCTGCAGACACACCCCTCCCCCCAGACAGTCTGCCACACGGATGCTCAGAACCTGCATGCAGACAGCAGTGGTCTCACTGGGGTGAGGGACACCTGCAGGGTACGGGCCACAGGCTGACCACCCTCAGACACTGCACTGGCCCATTAAGCTACAGAAGAGAGCAAACCCCTGGCACTGAACCCCAGGACCAAAGAGCCTTGATTCCACAGACTGGGAAATATGGCAAAGTGTTTGCTCGGGACCCACAGGCAAGGCACCAATGAGCAGGGTTCCCAACCAGCAATTCTGCAAGGTCTAGAGACATCTCTGGTTGTCACAAGTAGGAGGAGGGCTGCTGGCACTGACTCAGGGAGCCCAGGTGCTGCTCAGGACCCCCATCCTTGCACTGGGAGGACCCAGCCCCAAATGACCACAGTGCTGCCCTGAGTCTGAGTAGCCCTGCATTGGAGGAACGTTAGAGCAAGACGTCTTTAAGGAGAGTGAGAATGGTGGTGCCTCACTGCAGGGGCCCAGGAAAGAGGCCAGGACCCAGGGAGGGGTAGGATGGTCCTCACTGGGCAACGGGAAAGCCCTACCCCTTTCACAGAAATGTCATGACCTTTTGTTTTCTTCTTTTGGATCACAAAGTGTCAGGACCTGAAAAATCCCTGAGGATTGTATAAACAATAGCCCTCCAGCCCCCATCCGTGTTCTTTCTAGTCTTCCAGCCCTGCCCCAACCTCTGCTCCTTCAGCCCTCCTCCCCCTCCAGCCCCGACCACCCTCCAGCTCCGCCCATCTTCCAGCCCCGCCCCTTTCCCTACCGCTCCACTCCCTGTACTCCAGCCCTACTCCAGCCTACTCTCTCTTTCCCTAGTCCTCCAGTCCCACCCTTCTCCTTTCAACCCCGCCCCCCTCTCTCCAGCCGTCCGGCCACGCCCCAGCCTCGTAGCCACGCCCCCAGCCCTAGACCCCGAGGGAGAAACCCTGGACCTGGGCCATACCCCTGGCTTAGTCAGCTGCTTTGCCCCACGAGGTGCTTCGCTTTCTTCTTCCCACCTTATTGATTGTGCTGTGGCAGAAATGCCATCTTTTCTAGAGATTTTTCTATCAGTGCAGAACCAGGGTGAAGGGGCTGGCCCAGAGACGGCCAGCAGTGAGGCAGCTGTGCCTCCCAGAAACAAAAGAATCACACCTCATGCTAGCCTGTGTGGACAGCAGGCAGCTGTTCTGGTGGGCAGAACCGAGGGCCTTGGTGCCTGGCACCTTCTGGGGACCCCCAGGGCTGGCAGAATATGACTGTGACCATCTGAGAGGGAGCCCAGGCCCAGAGTCAGATAGGCCTGCAAGTCCCCTCCCAGCCTGTGCCAGGGAATGGCCCCACTCTCCTTGGAAGAAAGGGGACTCAAGCAGGCTGCCCTGCCCCGGTGACTGAGAGGCCAGTGGGGCCAGGTCTTTCTGAAGGGTGGAAGGAAGGCACAGCTGTTAACAGTGTGACCAGAGCACTGCTTTCTCTCCACTTTGCTTCCTTTATTCATCTAGGAAACACAGACCAGGTAAAGACACACGAGACTCAGGTGAGGCAACAGCCACAGATGCTCAGGAGGTTATCTTTCTGGGATAGCCTGTTTGTCCTTTCACTCATGAGATCAGCATGCCTGATGGCTGGGTGACACTCCCCAGCCCTTCATGACCCCCTGGTAGCTCACCCTGCAAGCCAGGACCACACAGCTCCCCAAATATCAGAGGACATCAGAGGACAGCAGGGCCCCCTTTACCCCCTAGGCCTGGCCAGGCAACCTGCCTCCCTTTTGCCCCTTGGTTGCAGGGCTGGAGTCCCTTGCACGGACCTATCCCCATGACTATGTGACCCACTGGAGTTTCAGCCCACAGAGGTGGTGGTCTCACTTCACAGCCACTGCCCAATGGGTGCTACCATCAGAAACCATTTACCCAGAACATCCACCGGTCAGTCCCCTGGAGAAAATAAGCCGTGTCCCAGGACTCAGAGCCTAAGATGGGGCAGAAAGTGACCCCAACAGAAGCCACCACAATAAACACAGGCAGCCAGCGAAGGAGGCTAGGAGACTGTACTCAGGGGAAGCTTTGGAAGGAGGGGGTTCTGCAAGGCCAGGACACAAGGTGCTATCTGGCGCCAGCGCGGGAGAGCAGTCCAGCTCATCTTTCCTTCCTGCGTTCAGCAGCACTCATAGAGAGTGCCGGGAGCAGGACCTTCACAGGCAGCACAAACACCACAGTGAGGGTGACAGACACTGGATGTGAAAGAGAAAAGCAAACCCAAGCTCCCACGAGGCTTCTTGAAGGCCTCTCTGAGCGGCAGCAGTCCAGGCAAGATCAGACTCCAAGCTGAACAGAGGAACAGAGACTCAATTGGGCAGGAAAAGAGCTCAGCATTAGGAACTCCGAGGGCCGTGAGCAAGGGAGATGGTGAGTGACAGGAAGAAAGATGGTGGCAGAGTGGTCACTCTAAAGGAAGCCATGCGGGGGCTCAGGATGCTGTGTTCAGGTCTAGGGGACGATGGCAGAGGACAGGCAAGGTGCATTTTAGAGAAGGACTGGACATGCCAATGAGGCACAAGGTCTGTGCTGGAGGCCATCCTGCAAGGCTGAGCAGGGAAAGAGGAGGCTTCCCGATAGAAACCAGATTCAGGGCTAGACTGTAGGAGGCCCCTGACATCCTAAAGTGAGGGCTGGGCAGTGACACGGGAGGAACACAGCACCTGGAGGCTGCTCGCCTCATCATTTTCTGCCTTTGCTGTGTGCCGACTATCCACCTCCCCTGCTAGAACGAGAGCCTCAGGAGGGCGCCCACTGGGCCCATGTCTGTGCCCCCAGGGCCTGGTATGTGGCTGGAGCTACTAATGAAGCCAATGAGCCAAGGCCAGGTCTCCAGCCTCACATACGTGCCTGCAGTTGGTCCTCCACCTCTCCTGCCTCGCTGCAGGTCCGCAGACAGGGGAGGCTGACCCTGTGGCAGGTGACACACCACAGACAAGGGAGCCAGGGAACCTCTTCCAGGAAGACTCTTGCTGCAGGTTGCCACCGCCAGACCCAGAACCACCACTCTCAGGTCTGCCACCGGCATGCAAACTTGGAACCTACTGCCCCTGCAGCCACAGGACCAGAGGATTCCAGAGGAGTCCACTTGCCTATTTGGAGATAAAAGCAATTCCACCCTTGATTCCTGCCAGCCACCATAATGAATAAATTAACGTTACAAAGCCTCTGGGAGCCTCCACCACATACACTGGGATGAAGGAGAGGCAAGTACGGGTGTCCAGACCTGCCGCCAGCCACTGGGCCCGTTTCTGGAAAGCCCAGCACCCGGCAGCTTGTGCTGGCCTCCAGGGTATCCCCGGGCAGAGAAGTCTGGAAAGGAGGAGTGGGCCCTTGGCTGGAGCCCACCCCTCATGCAGCATTGGGGCAGCCAGGGGTAGAAGGGCCTTGTCAACAGAGAAGCTCCGTGACAGTGTGCAAAGCGACACGGCCAGGCTCTGTGTGCCCTGTGCACCAGCACCGATGCGGGCCGCTAAGACAGCACTAATGCCACCTACCCCAAACAAAAGCTAAGAGACCTACAGGGAACCCCCATCCCAGTGCTCACTTCAGCTGCCAGCTCAGATCCCAGTCAGGGTCCTCCTTGCCCATGGCCTCCCTGATGTCTAGGGTTGGACCGTCACAGACAATGCTCTGGGTGACAGGTGGCAATCCCTAGAGGTCATTAACTTCAGAGCGCCACATTTTAATGCAAAAATGAGCCCTTCTAAATCGGCGCAGCTGAGATGCTATATAAAGAAGTGGGGATTTTAATGTTTGGCTTTTCTTCTCTTTTCTAGTGCCACATTATCATAACATTTTCCCATAATTACGCCCATAAAAGTCACCTGAAAATACTTCATGCCACAAAAGTTGATCTACATATTTTATTCCGTGAATGTCGAGTGGCAGGTCCCGAGTTGGGAATTCCAGAGCAGAATTTAGCCGAGAGGCCTGATGCAGAACAGATCTGTCTGCAGAGCTCCCTTTTTGCGTCTGAGAGTCCTCTGGCATTGGGGAGGTCCAGGCTGAATTGGTGCTGATGGGACTGTGAAGGGCATCTCAGGGTAAGAGCAGGGGTGGGGACGAGGGAAGGGAAGGTAGGCCCGAGTCAGACCTCCAGCCATGAGTCAGCACTGCTCCCCAGAAGGACACAGGCCTAGACCTGCCTGGAAGTCCCACCACCCAGGGGTCTCCATGTGGGCAAGCCCTGTGAATGAGTCCAGACCCCTCCCTCCACCTCACAGATCCTAGGGCTTCCAGGCCAACGAATAAAAACCTCACAAACAAGGTAACTTATCTTTATGTAATGGAAAGAAACAAACAGCCCACTTTCTCCTGCCAGAAATTCATGAAATAAAAATTCTGTAGGAAATTTGAAAAAAAAAAAAAAGCCAGAAAACTTCTCAATGGCATCACTTCATTAAGCCTCCAGTATTTTCAATTTTACTTCTTCGAGAACTCCAGAAATAAAATTTGAACAGCAGGAAAGTAGCATATTCTAATCTCTCCTAAATATGCAATAAATTGAATTTATAAAGGAGCTGCGACACCAGAGTGCCCACGCTCAGTTAGTACTCTAATGGATTAAAAACAATTCAAAAGTTGTTTGTAATTTCTTCTCATAGTTGCAGCTGAGAGCATGAGATTTAACTGAAAGGTACACAATTTAATTTTGACAGGATTTATTTGGGAAAAAATCCATATCAAACAGATAGCCAAACTGCCTGTCCTCCTCACAACTCCCTGGCACATGGAAATATGGACGACCTGCTGGGACTAGGAGACCTGCAACCTACGCTGAAGGGGGGCACTCCTCTCCCCTTGCTTCACTACCACAAGCAAGAATCAGAGCCCTTCAGGTGTCACAAGGCCTCCCACTAGGTCATCATTTTCTCCCTGGCTATTGTGGTGTCCAGTAGCCACAGGCCAGAGCAGAAAAACCAAATCTTCCTTGGCGAGCATAGCACACTGTCCCCCCACCAGCTCTGGCTGTGGCAGACAGGTCCCATCCAAGAACCACGTCTAGGCAAGACAGACCTCTCTACTCCACACTTGCTGAGGGAAAAACAGAGGGGCTTCCTCGGACCAGAAGGAGGAAGAGTTTCAACTTTCTGGTCAGCACTCATCCTCATTAAAGTCCACTCATTACCAAGCACTCAACCCTCCTGGGCATCACGAGAAACAGAAGCAGCCCAGCCTCTGTCGAAACCATGTGCACAGTCAACAGGGCGAGTACTTGAACGTGAGCCTTTCCACTTGGGTCCCCTCCCTTTTTGCTCTTCTTGGCAGTTCTTCCCCAGTAGGAAAAAAGAAGGCTGTGTCACTATAGCAACCAGCCTAATTGGCAGACTGCAGGTCCTTCTCCAGCCAGAGGGTGGAGCCCAGCTCCTGCAACAGGAATCTGTGTGCAGGAAGGAAGGGAGGACTCCAGGGCCCTGAGAGGCAAAGCACCAGGCCCAGAAACCAGGCCAAGAGACCATCCAGTTCCTTTTCTGCAGCTCCAGAAGTGAGCACCGTACATGTGGCAGAGAAACACAGATTTAATAGGCAGGGTAATTGAATCCTGTATGATACTTATCAGGTTCCCTAATTAATAGGATACAAATATATCTGCTCCATAACACAAAACCATTTTGGGTAATAAAAATCCTTACTGATAACAAAAACAATTTACAAACAAAGACGTTAACTATTCCTCTTCATCCCGGATACACTGCAAGAGAGAATGGAAATCATAGGAACTGTTTCATTTGCATTTTATTTGCTTTATCAAAAAGAAGTATTTTTTTTCTCTAGGACTGCAGTTCCAAGCTATAAGTTATTATTATGTCTATTTTGTGTTTTAGTGAAATGTTTTAATTTCTCCAAGTGCATTTCTAGTGTAATGGGGTGTGCCTGAAAACGTTACCTTACTGTCAATGATTCCATTACATGGCGATGGAAACAACGATAAAACTGTGGTTCACTCAAGCTTCTGTTATTAATGATCTCTGCTACTCGGGATGAGACATTTTACCAAATGTCCTTGTCATGGTAGAAGAGCTGTTTCCTGAATTGTAGGGAGGCCTCCTGGAGATGAATGCGTGTGTGACACCATCTCTCCTTCCTCCGTGTGCCTGGGCCGCCGGCTCGGCTGCAGACGACTGCACTCTTGAACCCGACTCAGGAGAGCCAGAGCCAGCAGCCGTCTCAGGAAGGTGTGAGCAGTCAGAATGAACAGAGTGACAATACCTTGGGATTCAGGATGTGGCGCTGGGTAGAGAGGGCAGATGTGCTATTTCGAGACAGTGGGTATAGGGTCCTCCCCCACTGGCACAGGGGTGTGCAGAGTGTTGAAGTCACAGGGCTGGGGTGTCACGTACTTAACAACAATTAGCAGTTGTTCTTTTCCCCACCTGCAGAGCTGCTGGGTTGAGGGGAGGCAACCTGTTGTCCTGGGCTCTAGAAGCCAGCCCAGAATGGGCAACCAGCAGTGAGGCTCAGGGCACTTGAGTTTCCCCAAACACTGTTGAATGAGCCACCCTACCTGTGCCACTAAGAAGTAGTGACAACCAAACGGCTCATCAACACAGGGAGTCTACGAGTACTGACCCTTTCTGTATAGCAGGGAAGCCCAGTGCATGGGAGTGTCCTACAGAAGCCCTGGCTGCAGGCCCACGTAGAGTAGGGTGCAAATGTCGTTCAAGCCCCCAGGCCCTGCTCCCTGCAGCGGGCAAGCTCTGAGGGGAGATGGGTGAGTGCATAGTGCGCCCAAGGTGGCCTTGCCCCACTAGACAGCTCAGGTTACAACCCCAACACCCCATGAAGCCTCCAGCTTGAGCACCTCTCCCCTCCTGCTGCCACAGCAATTACTGGGAAATGCACAGCCAGGCCAAAACAAGCAGGAGGATTCCTGCTCTAGACACCAGGCTGGACGTCCCAGGACTCAGGCCGTGGACCTAGCTGCTTGCCTGGCCGGCTGCAGTCTCATTTTCCGGACAAGGGAAGGATTGAACTGGGAGCTACAAGGCTCCTGGCTCTGGAGGTGGCAGTGGGGGGAAGGAGGCTTGGCGCCGGCCTTTTTTTTTTTTTTTTTTGGTAAAGAATCCATATTTTTCCATCACCTCCCGCGCCCATGGCAGCTCTCCATGACAGGTGTTTCCCGGCACTGTCCTTCCCTCCCGCTACAATGGGAAGGCACCAGGAGCTGTGTCTCACAACCACGGAGCTGACCAGCCCATGCCATCCCTGGTGAGCCTGTGCCCGGACGCTGACCATCCAAAACAGCTGAGAACGTGTACCAGGGACGCTGGCCACCCACCCCAACCCAGTCCTGAGTCTGTACCTCGACTCCAACCACCCCTCCCCCAGCGCGGAGCCTGTGTCCAGGACGCAGACCACCCCCCACCCTTCACCCCAGGCAACCAGGAGCCTGTTACAGGTCACCCAACGGCCCACATCCACCCTGACTCCCAGTTTATGCCAGGGATGCCGACCAACCAGCCCCGCACCAGCCCTGCGTCCGCAGCCCCGCACCAGACCTGCTGGTTAATAAGCTCGGGTCCCAGACGCGACCCTCGAAACGCCCGCAGCCGCAGGCCCCCTCCTGGCATCCGACCCCTCACTTCTTTTTTTAAAGAAAGCTCCTGGCGAGCCCGCTTCCCAAGGAGACAGAAGCTCCAGCCGTGCGTCCCAGTCCGAGTCCCGTTCCGTTCCGGGCTGAGCCGTCCCCCCTTGTCCTGGGTGGGATGGCGCCGGGGGGAAGCGCTGGACTCGGCGCTGCGCCGCCACCCGGCAGGGCTACCCGCCTGCCCCGACCTGCTGCTGCCTCCCAGGCATGAAGCTCGGCCGGCGAGCCGCTGGCTGGGCTACGAAAGCCGGCCTGGGCCGGGAACGACCACAGCACGCCGGGCAGCCGCGGGCACAGCCGCGCAGGGACGGGCCGCGCCACTCGGGGCCTGGCGCCCGGGCCCTGCCCCGGAGTCAGGGACAAGACTCGGGCAGAGACGCCCAAACCTGAAGTGCCTGCGCTCCTGTAGCCCGGGCGGACCCTCGCCCTCCTTGCCCTCCTCGCCCTGCGGAGCATCGGCCGGGGCCCCGGGTGCCGTGCGCCCCCGCTCGCAACTCCGCGTCGACTCCGGGCGGCCCATGGGGAGACTGCTGGGTGCTGGAGATTGGGAGCCGGGCCGAGAGGGCCCGGGCCGCGCGGTACTCACTGCAGTAGGCGATGAGCAGGCTGGCCAGGATCATGAACGCCCAAAAAGTTGAGGACATGCTGGGCAGGGTGGTCGCATCTTGCCGGCTGCCGGTCCTGGGCGATGGCGCCATTGAAGCCGCGGCGCCCGCGCGGGGGGCAGCAGCGCGTCTCAGCAGCCGGCCCTGCCCGCGCCCCCGCGCCGGCCTCCACGTGCGGGCCCCGCGCGCGCCATCCTCCTCCGCCGCCGCCGCCGCCACCGCCGCGCCCCAGCCCCGGCCCACTGCGCCCCGCGCCGGCCCGCCCCGCGCCGCGCCCGCGCCGCCCGCGCTCGCGCCCGCGCCCGCGCCCGCGCCCGCGCCCGACGAGCCCGCGCCGGCCCGCCCGGGGACGCCGGCCCCGCTGCTCTGGGCGTCGCTGCGCGCCCCGGCTCCGCGCGCACCGTCACCAGAGCGAGAGGCGCGCCCGAAGCGCGCTCCCGGCGCCGCGGGGGGCTCCCTAACAGCCCGGGACCGGCAGAGGAGGCTGGCGGGGGACGTCGCGCCCGAGCCGCTCCTCTGGATGGCGACAGAGACGGCGGCTCCCGGGGAGGACGGGCGGGCCAGCGTGAAGTTTGCGGACTTGAGCCCCCTGTGGCCCCCACCGCCGCCGCGGTGACCCGTGGGGCTGGGAGTCCCGGGCATCTCCTGGGTGAGTTCAGGGACTTGGACCTAAGCGGAGGATGCTGTGGGCCTGTGCACCGAATGCGCCCTGTCTGTGCCGCTCTGGAGGGCGCTGGCACCGGAAGCACAGCCCTAGACCCCAGGCACCCGAGGCCCAATGTCCGAGGCCTCCTCCCCTAGCCCAGGCCGGCACTGCCGGCCACCGACACGCGTGTCCTTTGCATCTTTGTCCTGGGAACACTCTACTCTGTGGCACTTCCAACTCTGCCACTTCCCTGCTGTTTGCTGAGCCACCTCCCCAGTCTCCGCCTGGGAGTCCCGGGAGGACAAGGTCTCGGTCTCAGCGTGGGGTCTGCTCCCACTGAGAGGGGTTTTCTGAGCAGGATAACAGTGATTATTTTATTTGCCTAGTTAATTATCATTTGCAGAGCGAGTTTATTCCTCTCAGCCCAGGAGGTGAATTCCAGGCCTGCAAGGCGATGGTAATGCTGCCTGAGGAGGGTCTGGCCCCTGCGGTCCCCAGCCGCACCAGCATCCCCAGCGCCCCTTCCTCCTGCAGGCTGGTCCGCAGGTAGTAGCAGCCACCCTTTGGGGCTCCTGGGATCTTCCCATCCTGCGCAGGGACAGAGGCTGGAGCAGCTGGAGACCCTTTTCTGAGCAGCCACTAGGGGGCCGGCGAGTGGGTTCCAGCAACCAGGGACAGGCAAGATGGTCACTGGAGTCATCCCTGGGTCTTGAGCCCTGGTCCAGGAAGGCCTTTAAGGGGCCCAAGGAGCTGGGGGTGAAGGATCTGGAAGGAGGGCAGCTCTGCACAGGCCCTGCCACACGTGCACACACTCACTGGTGCAAGCATGCACACACCACACACACATACACACACATACAACACACATGTGCTGCCAAACACAACCCTGCAAGGGAAACCAAGGCAGAGAAGGGCCGTTTTTGGCTGGTGGGCAGCGATGAGCCTCTGCCAATGGTTCAGGCAGTTTCCTTGCTGTAATATGGCTATGTCCATAGTGTGTTTTCTCCACAAATGTTTAAATCCAGTTTAATTAAAACGCTGACTTTTCCCACTTAGGAGTATCTCAGCTGCAGCTTCTCCCTGACGACTTTGGGGTGAAACCCACAGTCTCCCGTTGTCTTCATATGTGCAGGGCTGGTCCCCACCCCTGGCCAGTGGGGGCTCCCTCACCAGGATCCTGTGTAGCCAACCACTGATAACCTGAATCGCCTCCTTTAAAACGAGATTTCTTTGATTTAAGCCTTTTATCCTGTTAGAAAAAGAAAGCAACTTTTTAAAATGTTACGAATCCTGTCCATTCTGAACTGTTCTGTGTCAGCCATCCCTCATTCAACATCCATTCATTGAGCACCGCTTAGGGGCCAGGCATTGGGGGTGGGGAGGTCAACAAGGCACATTTTCCACAGCCTGGAAATTTACACTGGTTATGGAGAAAAGACAAGGAGACACACCACTCCAGGAGAGCACAGCAGGTGTCCAAGGGGGACTGATTGGAGGGCACTGCTGGGGCACATGGGAGGTACATCGGACCCAAAAGAGCATTGGAGGACCCTGTGAGGGCTGTGCCAGGGAAGGAATCCAGCAGATCGTGTTTTCAGGCTGTCATCCTTAGGACACACACACACAGTGAAAGTTTCACAGAATAACACTTCACCTGATAGTACTCTTATTAAATTTTCTACTCTATCTGAACTCATTTTTTAAAATGCTGGCTGCCCACCCAGGACTTCTGTTTGCAGTAATTTTCCTTGTTTGAAAAGCACTGTTTCTGGAGAGATATTGAACCTGGGAGGATGAGTTGAAGCTCTTACAAGGAGGATAGAGGGCCGTGGTGATGGTGAAACAGCAGGAAGAGGCTTCTGAGCAAAGACATGTGGCCTCATGCAGCCTGCTCTGTCTGAAAGCTGAGACCCTACGATTTCTGTGGCTGTGACATTAGGAGTATGGCGGGAAAACTTTAGGGTATCAGAGTGTGGTGTGTGGTTCATGCCATGAACTGAAAATTCCTACAAGAAAAGAAAGGGCATGGACTTCTGGGGGCCTGTGATGTGGAACTGAAATGATACCATGGGGCACAGGCGGAGGGAGTGGGGGGACAAGAGATAAAGGTGCCTCCTGACTTGGGGACCCAACCGTGATCTAGCCTGAGGGAGACAGGGCGGCAGGGTGGTGCTGGGAGAGGCTGTCCCCTCCTGTTTCCAGAGGCCAATGTGGACCCAGTGTGCTGGATTCTGTTGCTAGGAGACCAAGGCTCAGTTCTGGACCCCAGCATGTATACCAGCCATGGATTTTTTGTTGTGGATGGGCTCGTTTTGATTACTAGCCAGAACTAACAGGAGGTAAAAATTTGAAACCTAAACGAGCTTGAGAGATTCACCTCCTCATCTCACCACATCCTTGAAACACCAGGGACGGTGACTGTTCAAACCCTGCGCTGAGCTGTGGGCCTTTCCCCACACGGGCCTGGCAGTCGCTGTGCTGCTAGAGAGGCCCGGTGTGTGGAAGGGTAGGCTGTGTGGAGGAACACCAAGGGGGCCACACGTCCAGTAGAAGTGGGGAGTCTCCCCGAGAGGAGGGGTGGCCGACCCGGTTGGTTGCCCAAGGTGCACATTCCAGGGGGCTGCGTGTGCGTCGCTGTGAGGTGGATGTGGTTTTCCTGCTCCACATTCCCATGGAGCCTGACCCGCCAAGGACCCTCTGAGACCCTGACTTTGGAGCTGGATGTTTTAATGGGGAAAGGACATTGGGATATCCCTGGGAGGTGCTCAGTGGGAAGGGAAGTGTATTTTATGGAATGAAGAAACAGTTCTGTAAAGATCATGCCAAATCTCTGGCGGACGGCACAAGGGGACACTGCCGTGCTCTCCCCTACAGCTGTGTCTGTCTCCCGTTCTGTGAAACAACTGCGGGGTCTCTCAGGAGGACTCGGCCCCATCCACAATCTCGTGCCATGTCCCACAGACATCACCGGAGGACAGAGACCGCCTCAGACGTCACCGGAGGACAGAGACCACCTCAGACGTCACAGAGGACAGAGACCACCTCAGATGTCACCGGAGGACAGAGACGCCTCAGACATCACAGAGGACAGAGACCGCCTCAGTCGTCACCAGAGGACAGAGACCTCCTCAGATGTCACTGGAGGACAGAGATGCCTCAGACGTCACCGGAGGACAGAGACCAGCTCAGACGTCACCCGAGGACAGAGACCAGCTCAGACGTCACCGGAGGACAGAGACCAGCTCAGACGTCACCGGAGGACAGAGACGCCTCAGACGTCACCCGAGGACAGAGACCACCTCAGACGTCACAGAGGACAGAGACGCCTCAGACGTCACCCGAGGACAGAGACCACCTCAGACGTCACCGGAGGACAGAGACCACCTCAGACGTCAAGGTAGGACAGAGGCCACCTCAGATGTCACCGGAGGACAGAGACCACCTCAGATGTCACCAGAGGACAGAGGCCACCTGGAGATGGAATTCCTGAAATGGTGCCTTACAGAGAGCTGGGAAATGGAATGAAGCATCATTTACATTACTTGAACACCAATGACCAATTGTATCGGTCTGGTCTTCACAGTGACAAGTCGCATTCTTACTTCCAGGTCCTCTGCCGGTCCTCGTGCAAGGTTTTACATGCATTCCCTCACTTCATCCCTGTGCCCACCTGGGAAGTCCCTGGGAAGAGGTGGTGCCTAGATACAGGTGTGGTGCGCAGGCAGGGACGAGGTAGGGAATCATGCCAGGGTGTTTAGCTCACGGGTAGCTCAGGTCAGACGGAGGAGTCGGCTCCAGAGAGTGGGCCGGACGCCTGTGCTCCACGGCCTCTCACTAGTACACTGCGGTCACCTTTCTAAAGAATTGACAATGAGAGAGACAAGCAAAAAGAATTTATAAAATGTGCCTTACTTCTATTGTTCAGGGTCACTACATTTAGCATTTTGTTAATATATTTTTAAATATATGCATTCATTTTGTAGACATTTTGTAAGCAGTTTCTTTGGTACATAGTGAAAATTCTTTCATGGCGTTCTATATTCTTCCAAAACATTGTGTTTTATGACAGTCTGAAATTCCATAACACATAAATACTGCTGTTTTATTTAATCAGTCTTTATCTTTGGACATTTAGATGATTTCTAGTATTTTACTTTCTAAACACTTCATCAAGGAACACATTTGTACCGAGATCTTTTTTATAGGTTGGTTACTCAAAGACAAAAATCTTTTCTATCTACTTTTTTTTTCAGAAAGAGTCTCATTCCATCACCCTGGGTAGAGTGCCGTGGCAGCAGCTTAGCTCACAGCAGCCTCATATTCCTGGGTTCAAGGGCTCCTCCCTCCTCAGCCTCCCAGAGTGGCAGGATTACGGTTGTGAGCCACCACGCCCCACCAGAAAAAAGTCTATAGAGCTACAATTGTTAGGTGAAAATAAGGACATAACTTTAATGGTTTGCTCTGTCTTGCCAAGGGAATTTCTAAACTGTTAGTATTAGTTTTCCTTCTGACCAGATGCGATCATGTACTCAGGCTGGCGTGACAATTTCATAGGTATGCACAGATTGTATTTTTTGTTTTTGTTTGCATTTATTTGATCTAATAAGGATTAACAATTTTTATGTGTGTCATTTTGACATCTTTGAATCAACTGTTTAGATATTCATGTTTTCTCCCAGGTTGCCTTTTAATCATTGATTAGTAAAATGCTTTCCATTTTTGGAATATACTCCTGCAATTCTTTATGGAATTTAAGAAATGGAGAAAAACATGAATGAAACAATATCAAGCATAATAATACAGGGAAGGTTGTTAATATAATCTTTCACAAATGTTACAAGTTTTGTGGAATGTCCCATGTGCCAATTTTCCCTCTTGGAGATTTAAATGTGCTGTGAGTGGGAACGTGGGAGGGAGGCTTGTCTTTTGTATCTTTTGGTATTTTTAACAGCTCCATGGTGGTGTATTATAGGAGTTCCTCAGAGAAACAGGCCAGTGGAATGTTGTGTGTGTGTGTGTGTGTGCAGCCGTGCATTGCTTAACAACAGGCTATGTTCTGAGACGTGTCCTCACGCAATTTTGCCATTATGTGGACATTGCAGCATGTACTCCTACAAGCCCCGATGGCTCAGCCCACCCCCTGGAGGCTGTGCGGTGGAGCCCGACGCTCCTGGGCTGTACACCTGCACACTTGCCCAGCATGTGGCTATAGTCAATAATGCAGACAACTGGAACATAAGTGTAAGTATTTCAATGTTAATCACATCTAAAAAATACCTGGACTGTGACATCTAGACTGATGTTTGACTGAACAACTGGGTACCATGGCCTAGCCCAGTTGGCAAAGAAGGTCAACTCACAGGAGACGTGGTTGACATGTGATGAACCACACACATTTAAGGTGGCCTATTTGGTGGTCTTTTACATGTGTGTATACTCACAGAAACACCCACAATCAAGGTCGTTGGCATATCCATACCATCACCAAAAAGTCTCCACTGGCCCTTTGCCATCACTCCACCCCCACCCCCTGCCCTCTCCATCCCAGGAAACCTACAGATTCTATCACTGCACATTACTCAGAGTTTCCAGACATTTATAAAATGGGATTATAACACATAGGCTCCTTTCCTCTGGCTTGTCTCACTCAGCATCACTGTTGGAGAGCCATCTGTGTTATTTCCTATATCAGCAGTTTATCCCTTTCCATTGCTGGTGGTGTCCTTTTGCACAAAGACACCAGTTTGCCTGTGAACTCACCTGTCGAGGGACATTTGGGGTTTCTTACCGTCTGGACTATGATGAAGAAAGCTGCTCTGAGCATTCATGTCCACGGATTTGTAAGAGCACACATTTTCATTTTCTGTGGGCAAATAAAAGAATGAAAAAGATACACTATATTAACCCAGGGGCGGAACAGCTGCGTCATATGATAACTAGACATTTAGCATAACCCCTTCCAGCATGATTAGCCCTCCCCCGTGGGCAGCAGCGTCTCAAATCCCTGCTTCCGCTATCTCTCTGCCAGGCCACTGGATGGCCGGTCTCCCTCTTTATGGTTGTCTAGTGGGTGTCAAGTGGCATCTCATGTGGTACGAATTAGCATTCCTGTGATGGCGATATTAAGAATTGTTTCACATGTTTATATGCATCTTTTTTGGTGAAATACTCACAATTTTTTAATTGACTTTTTGGTGTTCTTGATTTTTGAGAGTTCTTTATATATACTAGATACAAGTCTTTATCGGACGTATAATTTGCAAATGTTCTCTCTCCGTCTAGGGCTTGTCATTCTGTCCCCCTAACAATACAGAAGTTGTTATCTTGATGAATTCTAGCTCGTTGGAAAAGTATCTTTTAGTGTCATAGTTAAACAATCTGTGCTTAGCCTAAGAACATACAGGTTTAGGAATGTTTTGTTGTGTAAATTTTGTACTTTTAGGTTTTGCATGTAGTTCTCTGAGGTATTCTAAGTTAATTTTTGTAATGTTGTGGGTTATGGATACGAGTTTAATTTTCTGAATATGAGTTTTCAATAGTTCTGGCACCATTTATTTGAAAGATTATCTTTTCTCCACTGAATTGCAGCAGCACTTTCTCAAACTCACTTCCAATATTGGTGTGAGTCTGTTTCTTGCTCTCTATTCTGTGCCCTTGACCTATTTATCTAACTTTATACACGTTGTCTTGATCACTATAGCTTTATGGTACGCCTTGAAGTCAGACAACACTAGTCCTCTGGTTTTTTTTCCTGGTCTTCTGGATTATTTCCATGTCCTCATAGGAAGTTCAGAATCCTTTTGTCAATTTCCATGAATAGGCCTATTGGGTTTTTAATATGGGTGTCATTTTTTTTTTTTTTTTTTTGTAGAGACAGAGTCTCTCTTTATGGCCCTGGGTAGAGTGCCGTGGCCTCACAGAGCTCACAGCAACCTCCAACTCCTGGGCTTAAGCAATTCTCTTGCCTCAGCCTCCTGAGCAGCTGGGACTACAGGCGTCCGCCACAACGCCCAGCTATTTTTCTGTTGCAGTTTGGCCAGGGCCGGGTTTGAACCCGCCACCCTCGGTATATGGGGCTGGCACCCTACCAACTGAGCCACAGGCGCCGCCCATATGGGTGTCATTTAAAATATAAATCAAATTTGGGGGATAACGGACATCTTAACAATATTGAATCTTCTGACCCATAGACACTGTATCCCTCTGCTTAGTTCTTTCATTTCGCTCAGCAATATTTTGTAGTACTGAATGGACAAGTCTTTCTCATCTTTTGTTATATTTATCACATTTTCTGTATTTTTGGAAATGGTATTTAAATAATGTAGTTGCAATTTTTATCGTTCCTACTATCCACCACTACATTTGATTTCTATCCTGATCGTGTATTCTGCAAAATTTAGACACTTAGATATTATTAATAGACCTATTTTTTTTATCAGTTCCTTCAGATTTTCTACATAAGCAATTCTAACATCTGGGAATAAAGAGTTTCATGTCTTCCTTTCTCACATGGGTGATTTTTTCTTCTTTTTCTTGCTTTATTGCATTGGCTACTGCTGCTAGCTGATGTCAATATAAATAGTGAGAACAGACATCATATTTTAATTTTTTATCTTAGAAGGAAAGCTCTGAGGCTTTTACCATTCAGAGTGATGTTAGCTGAAAATTTTGTACAGCTGCCCTTTTGGTTTGAGGAAGTTCGCTTCTATTTCTAGTTTTGGAAGAGTTTTTACCAAGAATGGATATTGAAGTTTCTAAATGTCTTTTCTGTGTCTACTGAGACAGTCATATCATCTCACCTCCCCATTAGTGCTTTAGTTGTGGTTTTATTTCCATTCAGTGTATCATTTTCCTTTTTATTTGTTTTTCTTCTAGTAATTATTGTAAAATGTATTCTTCAGTCTTTAAATATTTGAGCTATTTTCCAGAGATTTTCTGTTATTTATTGCTAATTTAGTTCCATTTTGGCAAAGAACATACTTTGTATGACTTTAATCCTTTATCTGAGACTTGTTTTATAACCAGCACATGGCCTATGTGAGAAACACCCGCTGTGCCCTGGGGAAGAATACGAACAAGGCTGCTGTCGGGTGAGTCGTTCCCTAGATTTACATTAGATCAAGTTAGTTGGTGATGTTCTTCAAATGTTGTGTATCCCCAATGAACATCTGCCAGTTATTGAGGAGTCCATGTAAACTTCGGCTGTAATTATGGATTTGTTCATTTCTTCTTGCAGTTATATTAAATGCTGCTTCAAATATTTTGAAATTTTCTTATTCAGGGCATGAGCATTTAGAAATGTCATGTCCTCTGGATAAACAGACCTTTCTGTCATTATAAAATAACCATATCGGTGCCTGGTATGGAGTCTGCTTTTACATTGATGTATCCGCTCCATTAATATATTATATCTTTTTCATCCTTTCATTTTAATATATTCATGTCCTTATTTTTTGGTGAGTTTTTAAGTAATAAGTTGTTTTCAGTTTGTATCCGATCTCACAAAGTCTGCATTTTTAGTGGAGTATTCAGACAATTAATGTGATTATTTGGTTAGAGTTAAGGCTAACCAACATTGCCAAATGTTTTATGTTTGTGTAACATATTCTTTTCTTCCTTTTTTCCAAAGTTTGACTTCCTAGGGATGATTTGAATATTATTATGATTCAATTTGTGTTCTTTTGTTTGCTCATCAACTGTAACTTTGTTTCATTATATTAGTGTTTGCTTATCATATAGAACTTCATTATGTCATATTGAAAGTTTATTATTAGTACTTACCGTATTCATAATCCACATAGTTACTATTTCCTGTATCTTTATTACTTTGCATAGATGCATTTTTCTATCTGGTGTTATTTCCCTTTTACTTGAAGTACTACTTTTAACATTTCCTTGCAGAGCAGATCTGCTGGTACTGAATTATTTCATCTTTGGAACATCTGAAAGGTATTTTATATTTGTGTAAGGTATTCTGAAAGAGTGTTTATTTCACCTCTATATTTGAAAGATGCTTTTACTGAGTATGGAATTCTTGGTTGAGAGGCATTTTGTTTCCAAACTGTATAAATGTGCCTCTGTCTTCTCTCTTACATTGTTTTAAACAAAAAACCTGCTGTCTTCCTTATATTTATTCCTCTGTATGTAACATGTCCTTTTTCTCTGGCTGTTTCTAAGATGTTCTCTTTTTTGGTGTTCTTTTTTTTAAATTGACAAATTATGCATGGTTATCCTGTACATTGTGGAATGGCTAGATTGAGCTAACTGAATATATTACCTCCCATAGTTATGATTTGTGTGACAGAACATTTCAATCTACTCTCTTAGCATCTTTCCATACAATATGTTGTTTTTAACTATAGTCACCATGTTATACAATAAATACCTTGAACTTATTCCTTTTTTCTGTATCTTTAGACCGAGCCCTCCCCCAATTCCCTCTCTCACAACGCCCCCAGCCCCTGGTAACCAACACTCTACCTTTTACTCCTATGCATTCACTTTTTAGGTTCGACATAGAAATGAGATCATGTGAAACCAATCAACAAATAAGGGAAAAATATTTCTAAACCATACATCTGACAAAGGATTAATATACAAAATATATAAGGAATTCAAACAACTCAATGACAAGAAAATAATTAGCACAATTAAAACAGGGACAATAGGCCTGAGTAAATATTTCTCAAAAGAAATATTTTGGCTGACAATGGCCAACAGGTATGTGAAAAAATGTTCAGCATCACTAATCATCAGGGTAATGCAAATTAGAACCATAATGAGAATGGCTATTATCAAAAAGATGAAAGATAATCAATATTGAAGGTGTAGAAAAAAAGAGACCACTTACACAATGTGGGTGGGAATGTAAATTAGTGTAGTTATTATGGAAACAATATAGAGGTTCTTCAAAAACTTAAAAATAGAATTACCATATGGTGGTAATGCTAGCAGTCCTAGTACTGAACATATATATGCAAAGGAAAGAGATCAGTACGTTGAAGAGACGTCTGCATTCCTGTGGTTTCTGCATAATTATTTACAGTAGCCAAGGTACATAGTCAATGTAAGTGTCCATCAATGGAAGAATGAGCAAAGACAATGTGGTATATATACACATATGTCTACACACACTCAGTGGAATCCTCCTCAGCTATACAGAAGAGGGAAATCCTGTCATTTCCAACAACAGGGTGAACTTGGAGAACATCATGTTAAAAGAAGTAAGCCTAGCACAGACAGACAGATTTCTCTTACTGGGGATTTTAGCAAATTGACTATGATGTGTCTTGGTATAATTTTCTTTCCGTTTCTTGGGCTTGTGGTTCTTCGAGCTTCTTGGATCTGTGGATTCATACTTTTCATTAAATCTGGAAATATTTCAGCCATTATTTCTTAAAGTATTTGTCTGTTCTTACCCTTGAGGACTTCCCATTACACGTCACTTGAAGTTGTTAATGGTGTTCTGTTTATTTTTTAAATTACTTCCCTCTTTCCTTTTATTTATTTATTTATTTATTTTTTATTAAATCATAGCTGTGTACATTAGTATGATCATGGGGCACCATGCACTTGGTTCATAGACCGTTTGACACATTTTCATCACACTAGTTAACATAGCTTTCATGGCATTTTCTTAGTTATTTTGCTAAGACCTTTACATTCCACATTTACTAGGATTCACATATACCCTTGTAAGATGCACCGCAGGTGTAATCCCATTAATCCCCCTCCCTCCCCTCCCTTTCCCCCTTTTAAATAGTTTATATTGCTATCTTCAAACCCATTCATCTTTTCTTCTGCAATTTATAATCCACCATTAATCCCACCGGTGTACTTTTTACTTCACACATGATACTTTCTATCTCCAGAATTTCAGTGTGGACTTTGTATGTCTCCTATGTTTCCGGCTTTGTGGGCACGTGGTTTACCATTTTCATAACTTAACAGGTCTGTCTGCTAGTTCTAACGTCTGTGTTAGCTCTGGATTGGTCTCAGTCAATTGATTTATCGCCTCATGTGTTGAAATGTCATGCTTTAGAGTATTCTTGGTGATTTTAAATTGGATCTCAGACAATGGACAATTTCCTTGTGAAATGCTGGATATTTTTGAATTTCTGTAACTATTTCTTTAGCTTTGCTCTAGGTTGCTTTGATTTACTCAGAAGCAGGATGATCCTTTGGGGTCTGGCTTCTTGAGATTTGGGGTGGGAACAGAGCAGGGTGAAGTTCTGGAAGAATCACCCCTGGTACAGAGGCAGGTCCCCAATCCGAGCACCCTGCCCACTGCCTCACAAGCCGAGAGGTTTCCCTCCTGAGTCGTGGGCACTGTTCCTGCCCTGTGAACAGTTAGGACTGTTGCGTCTCATTCTTCTGGGTGGCTCTTCCTCTGGCCTGGGTGGTTTCACACACATGTACTGATTGGTACTCAGCCACACACCCCAGAGAGCTCCGTGCAGGCCCCCAGAGCCCTCTATCTGGCCCGATTTCCCTGGTTTGCTGCTCTTTGTCCCCACAGTCCCAGTGTCATCCCTTCCACCAGGCCCCCTCCTTTCTCTTCCCTGCCCTGCAGCCAGAAGCCCTACAGCAAATTGGAGGAGTGCTGGCTTCCCGGCATCCTGGTCACTGTCCCAAATTGCCTGGTGCTCAATATCTTGGGTCCATTTTTTTTTTTTCAGGGAGGGGGCATATTCAGTTGCTGCAAGCCATCATTTTTGGAAGCTAAAGCACTCCATTTTTACATTTTTTTATAATTAAAAACGTACCCTGAGAAATATGTGATAAAACAGTCTCCTTTCACTCGCTCAGAATCAAAGACAGGGGCAGGACTCAGTGCTGTTCCTTGTGCTGGGGACTCAGACGAGAAAAGACATCGTCAGCAGAGCCCTGTCCCCAGGGGTCCTCATGGTGCTGGGGACAGGTACTTCCCAGGGAACATACAGAGTACACATGGCATTTGGTTCCAGGATGGATGAACAGGTGTCATGGGCAGCAGAGGGGCCTTCAAGACACACACATTTTGCACAGAGGCACCAAGACAGGGGCAGGCACGTCCGGGAAGGGCAGGTCGTGTGGGATGGTTACACTTGGCATGTGGAAAGAGAGGGACTTGGGACTGGGAAACTCTCATCCTTCTGTGGTTAGCCAAAAAAATGAAAAATATGTCACCCTGGGTGGTGAAAAGTGACCGTAGCATCACAGGGGCTGCAGGGATGACCAGTCATCACCCTGAGTGGTCAAGCAACGCAGTGTCTAAGGGCCAGAGAGCACAGGCCTGCTGAATCCTCGAACAAAGCATCTCAGAGGTCCTGTGTCCAGCCCCAGTCCACATGCTGTGTCCATGTCCTTTCTCTCTGGCTGATGCTCTGTTGTGTCACCTTTCCATCAGGGACACCTCAACCCTGGACTTACCCAACTGCCCCCTTCTGTTCTGCTTAGTGGTTCCTGAGCACAATGCACACAGGCTGAGGCATCAGAGCTCCATGGCTGAGTCTCCCAGCACAGCTGGGTGGTCAGTGCTTCCACACATGGACGTGAACATGGAACAGAAGGCCCAGCAAGCCCCTCCCTGTTCACCCCAGCTCCTGGCCTCGTCCTAAGGCCCCTCATGTTCCCTCCAGAGAAACCTGTAGCACTAAAGGCCAGAGAGCCTTCCAAAGCTCAGGATCGTCTTCAGGGCTGTGCTCTCTGACCCTTAGATACTGCCCTCCAGATGCTGAGTGGTGAAGGTGCCTCTGGTAGGGGCCAGCTCTGCACTGACTTGAGTCCTTGTTGAAAGCAAACATTTACTTTAGAATAGTCTAAGAAATTGTGAGATAGTGCAGAGTTCCCATACCCGTACCCTCGTTTCCCAGCTCACAGTCCTGCACTAGCCTTGTGCCTTAGTTGCTGTGGGTGCTGTGTTGATACATTGTTATGTTAGAACAGTGTTTCTCAGCCTTTTTTTTTTTTTCTTAGAGACAGAGTTTCACTTTGTCACCCTCAGTACAGTGCTGTGGTGTCACAGCTTACAGCAACCTCCAGCTCTTGGGCTTAGGCAATTCTCTTGCCTCAGCCTCCCGAATAGCTGGGACTGCAGGTGCCTGCCACAATGTCCGGCTATTTTTTTTGTCGCAGTTTGGCTGGGGCCAGGCTTGAACCCGCCACCCTTGGTATATGGGGCCAGCGCCCTACCCACTGAGCTACAGGCGCCTTTTTTTATGTCACAGCACATTTGAGCCTAATTTAAACTGACTTAAATGATATTGATCGGAAAAAAAGAGTGAAAAAAGAATATGCTTACTGTGCTTTAAACTTCTTTCAAAAAATAATTTACTTAATGATCTTTAAAATTTTTCATGGCACAACTAAGATCCTCCCTCTCACAGCACATCACTTGAAAATTACTATATTGTTACATTATAGTTTATATTATATTACATTGTATTGCCTTATTTTAAACTAAAACCCAATTCTTCGCATTGCCTTAGTTTTTACCTAATGCCTTTTCCCCTTCTGTTGTTTCCTTTCTCTGCTGTCCCGGATCCCATCGAGGACACGAGGTGACCTTCAGTCATCTTGTCTCCTTTAAGCTCCCCTCTCCCCACCCTCCCTGCTCCCCACTATGAGAGTTCCACAGATGTTCTTTGCTTTCCATGACCCGATCACCTCTGAGCACCTGCATCAGGGGCTCCAGGGGATGCCCCATCCACTGGGGTCCATCTGTTCTTTTTCTCGTGATTGGGCAGGTTTATAGGTTCATGGAGCAAGGTCACCCAGGGGAAGTCCCCCAGCCACCATGCCATAGGGATGGTCAGTGTTCTCGCAGTGACCAGTCCCTGCTGGTGCCCACTATGAGCTCCTGGCTGAGGTGCACTGGATGGGCTTTTCCACCTCCGCCAACCCCACCTGGTGCTGTGGTCTTTGGAAGATGGTCACAGCCCAGACTCCTGGAGGCAGTGGCTACAAATTATGCAGAATTTTTCTGCCAGGAAAATTTGTCTCTTCTCCCTATTTATATATTTATTCAATCATTAATTTAAATTAGTATAGATTCCTGGAAATTTACTTACACTTAGGCGTATAATTTAATACTCTGCTATGTGTTATCTGGCTGGCAGGTTCCAGCCTGGCCCTGGCCCTGTGACATCCCCAATCACAGCACTTTTATTATTTTAAAGTGATGATTTTGTCCACCTGCCTGCATAACAAAGCCCTGGGGTGAACAGGGCAGCCTGAGTTCCCACAGCCTTGGGAGAACACAGCCCCTGCTTGCCTCAGAGTCAGATAGGCTTATTGTAGATGAAATTATATCTCTTGTTGGATTTTTTCTTTTACCCCAGAGCTGGCCACCACCTTATAGCAGCTGGCAGGCCAGGGTGTGGGCCACTCTTCCAGCCACTGCTCTTGGATATAGCCCTTGGACAAGGGCCTCCCTTGTGGGGAGGACAATATTGTAGGTTTCATTCAGTTTAATGCCACCCTGGGGCTCAGCAGAAGGACCTCAGCCCCCACACGGAGGGAAGAAGAGGTGACTTGGCAGGCTGGAGTTCCTTTCTTCACCTGAGGCCAGTTTGCTTTCGGCACTGGGCTTCCCTGAGATTTCCTTGCAGAAAAGCTCACAGCTGACTCTTGGGTGTCTCCTAGACTCCCGTTCCTCGGGCACTCTGCCTGGACGTCTGCCATCTTGCTGCCCAGCTCCAGCTGCTGACCTTGGACCCTACTAGACTTCCCCTAAGGAGCTGCCCCCTTTTCCCTTGCGGTGCATCTGGGGTGTGTCTAGCCCATCCGCCAGCTCCGGAGGTGGTAGGACTCACACAAGCAGCCTGACACTAGGTCTGGTGGGAGCTTGTTCTGGGGTTTTTGCAAGAATCGTCACTGTCCTTTTGTTCACGGTGTGGAACATGAGCCTGGGGCTGCCTAAGGGGGATGGGGTGACCACAGATGACACCAGTCAGCCCCTGGGCCCTGAGGCCAGGCCTGCTCCTAAGGCTGTACCTCCTCTACGGTTTACTTCATTCTTTCTTAGGGTTTCCTGCAGCTCTGCATGTACATTTTCTTTTAGGAAGAAGTGGGTTTGGATGATGTCAGTGAAAGGCCACCCGTCTGGACTTTTGTAGAAGGACACAGCCTGGGCTGTCCATGAGGGGGAGAACCAGGCGGCCTCTCCCCGGCCTGCACAGCCCTCTGCTGCCACCCAGAGACCCTGCCATTCCCGCCTACACTGAGCCCGGTGGTCTCCTGCCAGGGAGAGTGACCACTTTGGGCCAGGGCAGTGTTCTCCAGCCAGGCGACCATCCATCGGGGCAGACAGACCCCTGGGCCCTGCACCAAGAGGACCCGTGAGTTTTTCCCGCAGAGCCTGTGACACATTCTTGGGAGAACCTGTTTCACATCTTGGACATTGAGGCCGAGAGCTGTATGGGCTGAAGTTTTTTGAATTACTGTGTAATTAAGATTCTAATGGCTGTTTATAGAACCTTGTTGTCTCAGTCCAACTCTCTTCTGAATAATAAGGACTGTCCCTTTTGTTATGGTTGAAAATAGAGTTGAGAGTAAAATCCTTCATTAAATCAATGTTTGCATCTTTTTTCCTTTATACGAAAAAGGAATTTGCTAACGCTCATTAATTTTTTGTTGTGTGAATGAGTTGTAGGGAATTCATCTACTTACAGCCCATTCCCTTTGTGAAAAAGGATAAACACCCCTTAATTCCTTACTAGGGCACTGGAGGAGCCTCGGAGAACAGCTTATTATTCACAAAGTCTTTACCAAAAAAGAAGAAAAAGGGAAAAGGGGAAAAAGAAGAAGAAGCTTTGCAAACCACATTCAGAGAAACATTTCAAGGACTGCCCTGACGTCATCCTGTGGCCCCGTGAACCCACGTTCGGCAGCCCTGTCTCCCCGGACTCCCAGGGCCTGAAGTCGGCACTCAGGTAGCCCGCCCTGCTCGCTCTCTGGGTGGGGGCCCAAGGCTGAGTGAGACCAAGCAGACTGTTCAAGGTGACCCAGCAAGACACCAGCAGCCTGGGACAGCAGCCAGGTCCTGTTCTCCGCTCCTTTGCTGCAGCCTGAAATGGCTGCCACACTCTGTCGCGGGCAGAGCAGACGTGGTCTTTGCAAGTCCCTTCCCTTTGGTGGCTTCCAGGCCTAAACCCCACCATGCGGGCCAGTCAGGCCCTGCCACACCAGTGGGGCCTTTGGACAGTTGTGGTTGACAACTATGGGCCTGGTGACCCTGATGCCGAGTGTGAGGAGTAGGACGAACCCCCCAGTTGCTGCTGCAGTGGCCCCAGCCACCTCCCCGTCACCACAGCACTGGGCCGTCCAGCTCCCAGGAAACTGCCTTCACCCAGTGGCCAGACACAGGGACCCTCAGAGACGTCCCCCTTCACGGTCTTGGGCTCTGTGTCACCCGCTCCTCCCTGGGCTCCTAGGGCTGGTATGTCTGGGCTTCAAGCTGATCATGACTGCTCACTCAGGATCCAGGCCAAGTACAACCCCTTCCCTCCACCCCTGAATACATGAGGCCCTATCCCAGGACGGTGACACAAAGAGGGAAGTGACAGGGGCACCAGTGGCCTGGGGGTGTGTGGCAGGAAATGCCCCTCAGTTCAGGCTGCAGACGGGTGTTACCCCTGGTTCCTGCCTAGTGTTACACCCAGGGCAGCAGGTGGCAGAGAAGCCAGGGCCAGGCCTGACACAGTGGGATGCTGCTCTGCCCAGCTGGCTGCACAAGGCTATGCCTCCTGGGAATGACATCCAAAATGCAAGAATGGAGCCCTGGCATCCTCCCTCGGCAGGAACAGAAGACACTCATCGTTACTGTTATCACCATAGAAGGTGGGGTTTCTTATTCCCTGCTGGGCTCAGTGAAGACCCCTTCCTGCCCCTTAGCTTATGTTTGTGACTCAGTGCTGATCTCACCTCCTCCACCCTCCGAGGGGCCTGCCCCTCTCTCCCAGGCTACCAGTCCCCGCGGGGACCAGGTGCTGCTGTGTCTCTGACCATGGAGGGACCATGCCCACTCCTCCCAGCCCTAGCACTGGCCCCGGGCCTGGCTGTGTCGATGCCCCAGCAGAACCTTCAGGGCTCTGTTGGGACTCTCCTGGCCGCACCTGTCACTTTGTTCAGAAAGATGTTTTATTCTCTTTCCAAAGTTAATGTTTTTATTCATTTTCCCCCATTATAACTGATAGGAGTCTTCTAACTGGTACCCAAACTTGACCTATTTCTTGCAAGGAAAAAAAAGTTCCCCTAATCATTACATGCTGTTATTACTTCATTCTCCCATCTCTTCAATCCACTGAGCCATTACACACTCCTGACGATTGTAACTTAAGTCAAAACAAGAACTGTAGAGAAATGTATGGGAGTTCTATAACACCTACGTGTTAAAGGTCTTCATTTTTCTTAATTCCTTTATTCCTTGTCCACATACACACGTAATTCTTGCACATTAAGCATTAATTTATGTCTTCTTTTCTACTTAATTCTATAAAAATAAATATTATTTATTTTGCTCTGTAATCTTTATGATCTGCTTTTCTTTGAAAATTTCCAAATAAGACAAAGTATTTATTATTTATAATTCTATCACGTAAAAGTATCACAAAGGTTTCCTACAAAGACATCACAAAAAGTTCATGATGTAATGACCCCCTTTGCTACATCCTCATGGAAATGACGAGTCTCCTATGAACAGAGGAAACCTGGTGAAACACAGAAAACAGGACACACAAATGTCTCTGTGTTCCGGCAGCCAGAGCGGGAAGGTCAGCTGCCGGGCAGAGTGGATAGCAGGGGCCAGGGGGCTCAGGTGGGAGGGGTTGCTCCTGGCCAGTCACGGGGACTGGGAACATCAGACTGATGATGAGAGCCGGCTCGCCACCTGCAGCCTGGAGAGTGCAAACAATTGCTCTGAAGCAATTTAGGAGCTAAAATTTGAGACCAGCTGCTGGGGGGGTGGCTGGAGGAAATCGACATAATCCGGTGACCAGGACCAGAGCCCTGTACCCGCTGGCATCTTACTGGGACCTGGGATGGCTCCAGTGTCCCTGATACAGTTACATACATCACTTTGAGACCATTACGTAGAAATTTAAGTCAGTGGTCAGGAACTGGTGAAGCAACATGTAAAGGCATTTCCAACATGAGGTCCATACGGTCAGTGTACGGTCAGGGAATTGAAGACTGAAGGAGGAGGAATTCTGAGGAGTTTGTGTGTGTGTGTGAGACAGAGTCTCACTGTCATCCTGGGTAGAGTCCCATGGCATCACGGCTCACAGCAACCTCAAACTCCTGGTCTCAAATGATCCTCTTGCCTCAGTTTTTCATTTTTAGTATAGACAGGGTCTCTCTCTTGCTCAGGCTGGTCTCGAACTCATGAGCTCAAGCAATCCTCCTGCCCCGGCCTCCCACAGTGCTGGGATTACAGGTGTGAGCCACTGCGCCGGCCTTGAGGAGGATTTTTAAAGGACTTATTAGTGTCTTAACATTTCTCACTATAACTACTACTACCCTTTATTAAGAAATCGATTGTTAGAAAAAGATCATTGCAGGAGAGTCAGAAGGGAGTCCTGAAAAAGTCAGGATCCACTGAGGACTGGAGCTACTTCAGCCCGTAGGAGTCAGAGGTATAGTAGTTTCTTAGCCTGAGGGCCTTAGCCTCTAAGGGCCACAGTCAGAGGTAAAATTTTAAAGACATTCTTTCTGAGGACAAGAACAAGCCTCAGGAGCCAGCCCCACTGTCCCCTTTAAATTTCACTGGATTCAACCCGATGCAATAAAGCAAGAAGAAGTTTGGATTCAGGAATTATAAAAATATTACAACTCTTTGTTTGCAGAAGATATGATTGTATACAAGAAGAGTCGAAGAAGAAAAACTCCCAGGAAAGTTTCTGTGTATACAATTTCTTTAAATGTCAATAGCATTCCAATCGGTAAAAGAAATAAAAAATACAACAGGAAACAAATTTCCATTTACTTTACTCCCTCCCCTGACCAGGCTCCTACAAACAACATTATAAACCGCAAAGGGTGCACGGTCAACCCGCTGTATCAGACGGGCCCTCAACTCCAGACTCAACCAACCCTGGTCAAAAATATTCAGGAAAAGAAAAATGATCAGTGGTGTCTGTACTAAACATGAGCAGACCTTCTTATTCTTATCATTATTCCCTTGAAAGGTAGTCTAACCACTATTAATGTATCATTTACATTGTATTAGGAGTTACAAGTTACAAGTAGCCAGGTAATAAAGATGCTTTCAAGTACATGCAAGGATGTGCATAGGTTGTTTGCAAACATTGCACCCTTTCCTGTCAGGGGCTGGAGCATCTAGGGGTGTTGGTGCTGGCCGGATACTGAAGGATGACTGTACACACTGATTTGACTAGATGGCTACACACGTTTGTGGATTCGAAGTCTCAGTCATGTGAGCAAGTCAATTTTCCTTACATTGGTCTATAATTTTAATGTAATTCCCTTTAGAAGTCCTATAGTATTTTTCGTGGTGGGGAACAAGTTTGTTATCCTGTAATAGACAATGGCAAAGAATAGCTGAGTTAATTGTAAAGGGAAAGATGAGAGGCTTGTCCCATCATATATCACCATATTTTAGAAAGCTACAGAGTTAGTGTGCTGACCGCACTGTGATGGACAGTGAGCCACAGAGAGAGAGGGTGGGATAAGCCCACACGGTGCGAAATCAGGCCCTGGCAGGGGGGCTGTAACATCTGTGGGAAAAATAAGGTGTTCTTTTTGTGAGACAGAGTCTCATTCTGTCACCCTCAGTAGAGTGCCGTGGTGTCACAACTCACAGCAGCTTCAAACTCCTGGGCTCAAGCCATCCTCTTGCCTCAGCCTCCCAAGTAGCTACAGGCAGCTACCAGAATGACCGGCTGTTTGTAGAGAGGGGTCTCACTCTTGCTCAGGCTGGTCTCAAACTCCTGAGCTAAAGGGATTCACCTGCCTTGGCTTCTGAGGCCACTGTGCCCATAAAGACTTTTTGTTAATGGTACGTGGAGAATTTGTTATCAATATGAAAAATTACATCATTATTTTATATCATACTCAAAAAGAATATCCAAGTGGATTGGAAACTAAATGTTAAAAAGCAAATTTTAAAATGCTTTAGAGGAAGAGATCTCTTATGATAGCAAAATAATGGACAAAATAACCTGTTCTAATAAACTTCAGAAAGGTGGATGAAGTATAAAATATATGCTTTAAAATGTTAGTCTTAGGGCAGCGCCTGTGGCTCAAAGGAGTAGGGCCCTGGCCCATATACCGAAGGTGGTGGGTTCAAACCCAGCCCTGGCCAAAAACTGCCCCCCCAAAAAAAGTTAATCTTTACTCAAAAATAGTAAAAAAAAAAAAAAAAAAACAAAACTTCAGAAATAATAGGAATGTGTAAAAGCAGATTTTAAAAACATTGGTTGCCCTTTAAAGCATCTGCTGGTTAAAGCGATGTGCAGTTTGGATTCCCAACAACTGCATGGGACCCCAGGTGAGGAGATGAATGGGGTCACTGCCTGCGATGGGAGACTCAGAGGGCTGCCCACCATGAGAGCAGGAGAGAGGAAAATCTTTCCTGCAAAGGAGACGGCAGGGGCATCTGTCCTGCCTCAGTGGTTGTTCTGAGGTCTGGCGGATGCTCCTTTCAAAGCCCAGACCTTCAAGAGGTTTAGGGCTTGGGTTCTCTGCATAGTTGCAAAAACACAGCTAATGCTTGTTTGAGAACAGACCCAGGTCACAGGGTGGCGGGTCCTGGCTGAGGGAAATGGGCTATTTAACATGGCTACACACCCGGCAGTCAGGCCTGAGAACCCACCTGGGGAACGACCCACTGAAAACAGAATAACCTCACAGAAACGCTGGGACAGCCAGACAGGGAGACAGAATAGCCCTGCGCTTGTCGTGCAGAGACTCCAGGCTTGGAGATTTGCAGATATGGAGTATAAATCAGAGCGTTTCATGTGTTTAAATGTGAGAGGGGACACAGTAAGGCAAAGAACAAGGACCCTGGACATGAGTGCTTGCTGTGGAGACAGAGAGAGGACTGGTGGTCCTGGAGGCCAGTAGGGCTGGGGGAGATGAAGATGGGCTGATGAACAGATAGAAATACAGTAGACGCGCTGTAAGCTGACCACTCAAGGGGCTGTAACAAATGGGTCAACACACGGAAGGGTCACTGAAGTAGGCCTACTGTACTGACACGCATGTGTGGGGCATGTCCAGCCCACGAAAATGAGGTCAACTGACGGAGGTGGTCAGTGCAGGCAGGTGGTCAGCCATGGAGGTTCGATGGTACATGCTCTGCTGGGAGGAGGGAGACCTGGTGTTCAGGACATCAGTAGGTGACCATAGCTAACATCCATCCATTGCATACTTCAAAATAGCTAGAAAGGAATAATTAGAATGTCCCTGGAGTAAAGGCAAAAGAGACATTTAGAGGATAGACACCCCAATTGTGCCAGACTGATTATATGAACGTATCAAAACATTTAGAGGATGGACACCCCAATTGTGACAGACCGATTATATGAACGTATCAAAACATTTAAGAGGATGGACACCCCAATTGTGACAGACCGATTATATGAACGTATCAAAACATTTAAGAGGATGGACACCCCAATTGTGACAGACCGATTATATGAACGTATTAAAACATTTAAGAGGATGGACACCCCAATTGTGACAGACCGATTATATGAACGTATCAAAACATTTAAGAGGATGGACACCCCAATTGTGACAGACTGATTATATGAACGTATTAAAACATTTAAGAGGATGGACACCCCAATTGTGACAGACCGATTATATGAACGTATCAAAACATTTAAGAGGATGGACACCCCAATTGTGACAGAGCGATTATATGAACGTATCAAAACATTTAAGAGGATGGACACCCCAATTGTGACAGACTGATTATATGAACGTATCAAAACATTTAAGAGGATGGACACCCCAATTGTGACAGAGCGATTATATGAACGTATCAAAACATTTAAGAGGATGGACACCCCAATTGTGACAGACCGATTATATGAACGTATCAAAACATTTAAGAGGATGGACACCCCAATTGTGACAGACCGATTATATGAACGTATCAAAACATTTAAGAGGATGGACACCCCAATTGTGACAGACTGATTATATGAACGTATCAAAACATTTAAGAGGATGGACACCCAATTGTGACAGACCAATTATATGAACGTATCATATCACATGTACCCTGAAACTGTGTACATCTAATATATATCAATAAAAATAAAGTTAAATTTTAAAATGAGAACTTAGGTGGGAAAAAAAACTGGTTATCACTAGAAATGTCCATTACGTATTTTATGATTGCATACACCCAGGGTTAAGCTCCCCCTTACACGTGAGAACACACGGTGGTATTTTTTCCGTTCCTGAGACACTTCACCTAGAGTCACAGCCTCCGATTCCATCCAAGTCGCTGTGAACGACGTTGTTTCACTTTTCTTTCTGCCTGAGTAGTCTCCGTGGTATCTGCTGTAGACCCTCCATAGCCGACCACCTCCTTATGTTGACCAGACATGCCCACGGGTACTCCATGGCAGACTGACCTCTGTCTATTGACCACCACTGTCTGCTGTATCTTGACCACTGAGACTGTGACACACAATATTAATTTTACTCTCTAACATGGCCAGTTGAGGCCACTCCACACCAAGGGGTGGAAAGTGGGGCTCTCCCCATTAACATATTGTTCTTTTCTTTAGTATAAGTTCTTTTGTCACGTTTTATAATCATCACATGTTGGATTAAGCCTAATGTCCTATTATCACCTGTTGTGGGCGATTTTTTCAACATCAAAGACTGGTCTGAATTGTAAGTACATCTTACAATTACTGAAAAATTTTATAGTTAATGAGACATGATGACCCAAAGGAAAGAACTCTAAGAGCTGACATTGAAGGAAAAGGTTGATCTTTACGTTTCCCAGGAAGCAGCAGCCAAAGAAAGATTGTGGAACATTTTGGGGTTGGCAAGACCACAGTTAGCAACATCCAAAAACGTAAACGTGAGCACCTGGGGAGAGACAGAGGAGGCAACGTCCCATGCCGCCACGAAGCCGCCTCAAGCTGGCTCTCGCCCATGCGGGCAGTTAACACCCGAATCTCCAGGCCGATGATCCAAGAAGTTGGTAGAAAATTTGCACAGGAATTCGGGGTGGTAGATTTTCAAGCAT
The DNA here is from genome assembly GCF_027406575.1 of Nycticebus coucang. NCBI lineage: Eukaryota > Metazoa > Chordata > Mammalia > Primates > Lorisidae > Nycticebus > Nycticebus coucang. Next base: position 1,841,799 of record NC_069782.1, read on the forward strand.
TGAGCGCTTGGCTTGAGAAATTTACACTGTGCCATGAGATCTCCTAGAAAGTCCTGTGTGGTGAATCCAATGAGGTTCCAGTGCAAGTTGTGGAAGAGTCCAAAGACATGTTCCTGGACTTCATCAGAGGCTTCAAAGACGACAACACCTCTCACATTGACTGGTGTGGACTCTTTCAAGGCAAGGCCTGACAGGAGCCTTGTCGTGGAGGGAGACATGCATAAGAGCAGAAAACTTTCCAAAGGGTGTGAGGGACTCTACAAGAAGGGGATGTCAGGCAGCTGGTAGCATAGTTGGAGTCACTTGCCCAGGTGTTGCTGGTGGGTTTGAACCCTGCCCCAGCCACCTAAAACAACAAGGACAACTACAATAAAAAATAGCTGGGTGTTGTGGCAGGCACCTGTAGTCCCAGCTACTTGGGAGGCTGAGGCAAGAGAATCGCCTAAGCCCAAGAGTTGGAGGCTGCTGTGAGCTGTGATGCCACGACACTCTACCCAAGGCAACATGGTGAGACTCTGTCTCACAAAAGAAAAAAATTGCTCAGCCAGGCGCAGTGGCTCATGCCTGTAATCCCATCACTGTGGGAGGCTGAGGAGGGAGAATTGCCTGTGCTCAAGAGTTTGAGACTTGCCTGAGTGAGAGAGTGAGATTCCTCCAACTCCTGAAAAAATGAAAAACCCAGCCGGGCACCGGTGGGCCTGTAATCCCAGCTGCTTTCCAGGGGCTAAGGCAGCGGGATGCCCACAGCCCGAGTCTGAGGTTGCAGTGAGCTATGATGCCATTGTACTCTGCTCAGGGCATAGGGTGGGACTCTGATTCAACAACAACAACAACAAAAGGCCCAGGGGTGCTGTGTGGTGTGGCCGGCGTTGAGAGTGCTTTCTCCACTTACGTTTGTAATAAGAATAAGAAAAGATCAAGATCAACTCTTTTTTCAGAAAGAATGATTAAACCATTGATTTTTAAAATTAATAAATGTATTGATTTTATATGATACTGTATGCATGATTTCACTGTGTTTTGGTTACGTATGATTTTGCATGATATTCTTTCATAAATGCTGTACAAGAAAGCAAAGTAGATGTGTGTGTGAACACGGCAGGCCTGGGTCCCTATAGTGACCACCTCTGTATGTTGACCAGCTTGTTAATAGCCCCTGGATAGGTCAACTTGCAGAGGTTCTACTGTCTGCATACAAATATATGCACCAGGGCGGCACCTGTGACTCAGTGAGTAGGGCGCCGACCCCATATACCGAGGGTGGCAGGTTCAAACATGGCCCTGGCCAAACTGCAACAAAAAATCGCCAGGTGTTGTGGTGGGCGCCTGTAGTCCCAGCTACTGGGGAGGCTGAGGCAAGAGAATCACCTAAGCCCAGGAGCTGGAGGTTGCTGTGAGCTGTGACACCACGACACTCTACCAAGGGCAATAAAGTGAGACTCTGTTTCTACAAAAAAAAAAAAAAAAAAATTTTTTTTTTTTTAAATATATCTGCACCAAATTTTCTCTATCCACTCACCAGTGGGTAGGCACTTAACTTGATTTCTTATCTTTATGACTGTGGCCTGTACTGTGAAAACTTTGGTTGTGATGTTTTTGACGTCTTTTCCTTTGGGTAGCTACCCAGCAGTGGGCATGTGGGACTGAATGGTGGGTCTCCTGTCAGCTCTTTGAGAAATCTCTACCCTGATTTCCATGGAGACTGTACTAATTTACATTTTCACCAACTGCGTATTAAGTGTTCCCTGTTCACCACGTTGTGCCAACATCTATTACTTTTTGACTTATTAATAATGGCCCTTCTGGCAAGTGTATGGTGTTATCTCTTTGTGGTTTTGATTTGCATTTTGCTGAAGATGAATAATAATGAGCATTTTTCATTTTTGGAATATTTGCATATTTTATGCATGTCTTTTGCCTTCTTTTTGACAGGTTACTGGTTTTGTTTTTCTTTTTTCTTTCTGATTTGTTTGAGTTCTTTGTAGATTCTGGATACTGGTCTTTTGTGGGGCCTAGCTTGTGAATATTCTCTCCCATTCTGTAGGTGATCTATTTACATCGTTGATTATCTCCTTTACTGGGCAGAAACTTTTTAGTTTAATTAAGTCCCACTTATTTATTTGGTTGTTGCTGTATTTGCTTCAGGGATCTTAGCCGTGAATTCTCTATTTAGAGCAGTGGGTCCAGAAGAGTTTTTTCTAAGTTTTCTTCTAAAATTTTTATAGCATTGGCTCTTAACATTTAAGTCTTTAATCTATCTTGAGTTAACCTTTGTGTGTATGATGAAAATAGGGATCTGGTTTCCTTGTTCTGAGTGTGGCTGTCCAGTTTTCCCAGTACCGTGTTCTGAGTAGAGTGTGGGTTCCCCAATGTGCGCTTTTGTCTGCTCTGTCAGAAATGGGTTGCTTGTAGATATATGGTTCTATCCCTTGATCTATGAATCTACTTTTATACCAGTACCATGCTGTTTTTGTTACAATAGGCTTGTAGTATAATTGAAAGTCTGGGAAAGTGATGCCACCAGGCTTGTTTTTACTCCAGATTGCTTTGGCTACTCAGGCACTGTTTTTGATTCCATAGGAAATTTAGAATTGTTTTATCTTGCTTTGTAAAAAATGGCATTGCATTTTGATGGGAACTACATTGATTTTGTAAATTACTTCGGGCAGTATGAACATTTCCACAATCTTGGTTCTTCTGATCATTGAACATGGGGCATTTGTCCATCTGTTTGTGTTATCTGTAAATTTCTCTCATCAGAGTTTTGTGGTTATCCTCGTAAAGATCTTTGGTCTTCTTGGTCAAATATGTCCCCACGTATTTTATATTCTTTGCAGCTACTGTAAGTGATATGAAGTCCTTGATTTGACTCTCAGCTTGACTCTTATTATTGTGTTTTGACAATTTTTCTGACATTTTTTATTTTAAAAATGTTTTAATTCTACATAGTGTTTAAAGAACTATTCTTTCTTCATTGCATCTTTTTTGCATTCTTGTCATAAAATCAGTCATCCATATAGTGTGGGTCTGACTCTGCCCTCTCCTCTTTGTTCCATGTGTCAATTGAAATTTGCTCATATTACTACAGCACTATCTTTATTACTGTAGCTATAGAGGTCTTTAAATCTTAAAATCAGGTCATGCAATTTCCCTACTTTTATTTTTTTTCAAAATGCTTTTGGGTATTCTGTTTTTTGTTGTTGTTGTTGTGCTGTTTTGTTTTACTATATAGATTTCAAAATCAGACACACCCAAAAATCTGGTGGAATTTTGATAGAAATTTTGTAGTAAATGACAGAGTATTTTGAAGAGGTTACTATCTTTGCTACGTTGAATTTTTTTTCTATGAACAGGGTGCATTTATCCATTTATTTTTCTTTAATTGCTTTAATCATTATTTTATAGTTTTCAGTATACATTGTTTCACGTATATTGTTATCTCTAAGAATTTTCTATGCCTTTAAAAGTGATATTTTAAAATTTTAATTTTGTTTATTGATAACATATAGAAAAATAATTTATTTTATACATGAATATTATATTCTACAGCCTTGCTAAGCTCATTCTCTAGTCAAGGAGATTTTCTATAAATATATTCCTTGGTAGCAACGACTTCCTTCAGGGTGTGTACATCTAAAATAGTTTTTATTTCATCTTCATTTTTGAAAGGTATTTTCACTGGATATAGAAATCAAGATTGACACTTCCTTGCTTCAAAGATGGTTGTTCTACTGGCTTCTTTCTCAGATATTTCTGATGATAATCTGTTGTCATACTTATCTTTATTTTTCTATATGAAACATAAATTTTTAAAAATCTTACTTCTTTGAGGTTTCCTGTTTATTGGCAGCTCTGAGCAATTTTATGAGGATGCACCTAGCCATTTTATTTTTTGATCTTGGAAGTTCATTGATCAGCATTTGTGAGTTTATAATTTTCATGAAATTCACACAAACATCAGACATTATCTCTTCAAATATGTTTTTCTTTTTGTCCTGTCTCTCTAGAGATAGCAACAGTGCATATATGAAGCTGCTGATAAACTTCTTTCTAGCTTACTGATGGTCTGTGAATTTTTTTAGTCTTTTTTCTCTTTATGTTTCATTTTAGTTAGTTTATATTGCTATGTCTTCGAGTTCACTAATTTTTTTTTACAAGGTCTAATGTACCATGAATCCCATTCAGTAGATTTTTCATCTCATACATTATGATTTTCATCTTCAGCTTTCATGTTTGATTTGACGCTTTCGACACCTCTACATCTTGGATTAACATGTCCCGTCTTTAGTGTTTTGAACACAGAGCATATAGAGAACACAGCTAAAGGAATTATCTTCAAGCCCTGTTTTTGCTAATTACAACATTTATGTCAGTGTTGGGTTGATTTCAATTGATTAATTTCCTCCCCCTCATCTTGAGCTGCCTGATAGCTTTTGATTGGACACCAAATAGCATGCCTTTTACCTTGCTGGGTGTTGAATGTTTTATATTTGTAAATTATTTTTGAGCTTTGTTTTGAGATGCAGTTATGTTACTTGGAAACAGTTTTATGCTTCCCATAATTGGAAGTTATGGATTTTTCCAGATGACTGGTAAGAAGCATTCCTGGCCCTGTGTGGGTTTCAGTCCTTCTGGGTGATTCTTTCCCCAACTGGGGAAGTTTCCTCACATTCATGTACTGACCAATATTCTGCTGGATCTTCGGTGGGTGAAGGGTTCTGGGAAGTCTGGGCTCCCTGTGCGCAGCCCGGCCCCCTCTGCTGCTCTGGCCTCCTGGGCTCTGAGATCCCTCTAGCCGACTCTGGTGTTGGCCAGGCTCCACCTGCAGGGCCCTGAGCAGGCTGTGGCCTGGGAACCCCCTCCAGGCAGTAGCTGGGGCCTCAGAGCTCAGCCCACTTGTCCTCCTCTGCCTGATGTCCTGTGCCTTGAAAACTGTTTCTTCATATATTTTGTCTGTTTCTTGTTCTGGTGAGGGGCTGAATTTGGTTTCATTTGTTCCACCTCAGTCTGAAGTGAGCAATGCTCCATCTTTAATACCAAATTAAAAAAAAAAAAAAGATTTGGCAGCATAGAAGATAAATACATATGGTCCATACAAATGTAAACAAATGCAGAATAAAGGAACACGTGGGTGGAGACCAATCTGTGTGATAGAAGGGCCCTAAAGAGCATATGCAACACCGCCCTCTGGGGGCTGGAGGACTGACATGCCACCTCATCTCCACGGCTGCTGGATTCATGACTACTGTCCAAGAACAGCTTGAAAAGGAGAAACGTCAACATTGTCCTGGGAAAAAGCAGGTGGCACCCACCATCACGTTAATCAAGGGGCGAAGGCAACATGGTCAGTGACATTCAGCGGGTGTCACATGTTCCCTTGTATACCCGACGCAGGGTATTGTGGTCATATTTCCAAAAACCAGTGACTCCACCTTACTCACGAGGGAGACAATGGATATTCCCAAGTTCAGGGGCATCTGTAGCCTTCGTCCCCAGTTCTCTCAAGACCATCAAGGTCATCAGCAGGGAGGAAAAAGTGAGGAACTGCTGTAGACCAGAGCAGGCAGGAGATGTGACAGCTGAGGGTGATGCAGGGTCGAGACTCGATCTGGGAACAGAGAGAGGCCATCAAAGAGAAGAGCACAGCCGGAGCTTCATTTGGAAAAAGAAAAATGGTTTGAAACTAAGCCAAGAGTGTAGCACAGAGGGGGAAAGAGAGACTCTTCAAAAAACGGGTGAGGTTGAGTATCTGCATGGGGGAAAGTCATCTTGAGCCCCAAACTCTTTACCTTGCATAAATATCAACCTCAGATAGATCACAGATCTGAATATGAAAGCAAGGAAGCCTTAAAGGAAGCAGAGAGCAGTGTGCCTCTGTGATGGCAGCGCAGTTGGATTCCACAAACAAGACCCACACTGGGGCAGTGGGTACCCCGGATTCGTATTAAAATTAAGAGCCCCTGTTTATCAGCAGACACATTGGGTGGGGGGGGGGAGAAAGCAGCTGACAGTGGGGAGAGACGTTGGCAACCCACGTGTCCAACATGGGGCTTCCAGCCAAAATATGTGAAGAACCTCAAATTAATAAGGAACAAAAGAGAACTGAGCAGAAAACAAGGCAAGATGTCTGACTCAACACTTCATGAAAGTCACGTCTGAATAGCCTTTGTGTCTCCGGGAGCTCCCACTGTGTATTCTCCAGACAGAAGGGCACAGGGCAGCAAGGACGGGCAGTGAGGCTAGGGATAAGTGGCCTTCTGGCTGCTGCCAGCACAGGGGCCGCCAGCGCCCTTTGGCACTGCCTGAGAAAGCTGGAACCAGGTGCATTCCCTGACCTTGAGGCTCCACTCTCAGCTGTAGATCAGATAGAAACAGGGACATGTGGTCCCGAGAGCCACGTACTGGGACAGCACAGAACCCCACTCATGACAGGCGTGCTCATTGGTAGAACAGACACGTGAATACTGACGTAGGTGCACGGCAGGACCCTGCACACAGCGGGGGACTAGGGCCTCACCTGCTCAGGTAGGGCCCTGGAACAGCCTTACAGATGTTACATCCACCCGAGAGGAACCCGTCTGATTCCATCTGTGTAAATAGCAAGAGGGCGGGGTCAGTCACATCGCTGGAGGTGTCACATGCTGGACTCCCAGGTGTGATCGGATCCTGTGTCTATGTCCTGCTTTGCAATTTGGTCACAAGGGTGTGCTCTGTTTGAGAAAACGCAGCAAGCCGCACCCGTTTCATATGTTCACTATGGTGCAATAAAAAGTTGGTAGGAGAGATTTTAAAAGTAAATCATATTTTGATTTGCTAAAGCTGGGTGGGAGGCTCAGGGTGATTGTTATTTTGCTCTGTATTCTTGTCTTGTATCTCAAATAAATTTAGTGGAATAAAATTAATGGGTATATAAAATGAGAAGTGAAAATCTGCTATCCCAACTCTCTCTCGCAACCTCTCTCTATAAGGCACATTGACCTTGATTTTGTGCCTGAAATTTCATCTTTTTATCTGGAAGATTCCAGACATATTAACATAGAAAATTAGAGGTAGGGACTGTTTTTAAAACATACAGAATAAAAATGACCCTTCCAGTTGATGATCTCTGAACTGTATCCCCTAATCTAGTCATTCTTTAATTTCTCTGATAGTCAAACTCTTCCAGATCACACAAAAAGATGGAAAGCTTCTTGATGAAGATTGATAATGATGGTCAAGGAAGAACAAATTGTATGTTAACTTCATTTCTAAATCTGGGTTCAAAAATCTTCCGTAATGTTTAAAGAAGAAATCAAATCCCGCAGTGTCTTCAGATGGGAAATTCATCACAGACAAGTGAGATCATCCAGAGATGGGGCCCCGGAGGTGGACCCATCCGTTCTCCTCCCTGCACAAGCTTGACCAGCACTGGCGGGACCCCGAGCAGATCTCACAGCTCCTGGAGGGTCAGCGACTCAGCACACACCAGTCCGAGACCCCACCCCACCCCTGGTCCCAGTGACCCTGCCCTGTGGTCCTCTGCAGACGGGGCTGTTGACGTGGTGGGAAGTGGACACTCTCGTCTTCTCTCCTTCTGGCCTGGATTTCTGTTTCCCTCTGTAGCTGCTCTTCTGGAAGTTCCCCGGTTCCCCCAAAGTTGCAGTGGGTCAGAGAGCAGGAGCAGGGGCTGCAGCTGTGAGTGGAACTGCTTTGTGCTGTCCCTTTGTGGAGGGGCACCGCCCACGGGCACACATTTAGTCGATGCCGATCTATTTCTGCTCTGGGGACACTGTGGCCCACCAGGCAGTAGCTCAGGCCTTTGCAGGTCAGACGGGTCTGGTGACCTCCTTGACCCTACTGTTGTTCACCCACCTTGTTTTCCAGGTGGGAAATGCTGGCCCTGGCCCCACATGCCAGGGGCCACTGCACCCCAGTGCGTGCAAGGAGCCCCGTCAGGTCCTCCACCCCAGTATTATACCCGAGCTACAGGGAAGAGCACGGACAGAGCACTGAGCAGGGCTGCATGGACCTTGGGTCTCTGGTCCTCAGTGGTGACGAACCTCCAAGGGCAAGCCAGCAGGTCTCCCGTGCCAAGTCCATGCTAACATTGCAATCCAGGCCTTTGACTCCGTTCTCTGCATCAACCTGAGTGAGGTCTGGCGTGGCTGTCTGTGGTCCACGTTCCACCCGCCACGCAAACTATTAGTGCCCTTCTAACCACCAGAAGCCTAGTTCTAGGTCTAGAAGGGGGGGCTTCCTGGGAGAGACCACACCCTTGCTGTCCCGCAGACACCCCCTGTGAGTGGGGATTCAAGTTTAGCTGTAATTCAACCACTTGTAGGATGAGACTCCAGATTTGGTTTCCAGAAATCTCCATCTCTCAGCTGCAGGAGACGAGGGGTCAGTCGGGCCATTTATTCCTAGAGCTGGGAATGCCGGGCCTGAGCACCTGCTTTTCTTTCCCTGCTTTGCTGAGGACAACCAGTCAATCTCTTTACAGGTGTTAGTCTGACAAAATGTCCTGAGGAATCAAATAAATGTCATCCAGCAGTTAGGGACATCGGTGGTGACACTTGGTGTGTCTCCACCACCATGTCACACCCGGACTCTTAACAGAGGACATAGTCATTAGTGCTTTTAAATCTGATCAGAGTAGAGAGGAGTTATTTTAAGGAGCTCCCTCATGTGACAGTGGGTTTAACGAGTCTGAAATATGTAGGACAGGCCGACAGGCTGGGAGCTCAGGCAGAGTCGATGCTGCGTCCCGGGCAGGATTCCTGTTTCTTCAGGATATACTAGTTTCTGCTCCTAAGAACTTTGATTGCATGAGGCCCACCCACATCATCTAGGGCCACCTCCTGTATTTAAAGCCAACTGACGGTGGGTGTTGCCCCATCTACAGCACACCTTGGCAGCAGCACCTGGGTTTGACGGGATATCTGGGTACTAGCCAAGTTTATGCAAAAAGCTGATCATGACAGTGACCAGCTCTGGACACAGTATCACGTTTCCCTGATCTGTCTTTGAAAACAAACTGTTCTGACTGTAAATGTTCAATCATTTACACTTGATTAAATGCATCGCAATTCTGGGGCAGCCAATCTTGTGCCCTTCAAACTATCTTCTTCCACATCTCCAGAATATCCCATTAAGAATCTGGCTGGACTATTATTCAATGTATAATTAACATAGAAAAGACTAACACTTATTTCTCAAAGTTATGGTTATATCCAAAGGGCTGCATTGAAAACACTAAAATCATACGTAAATGGGTGACATAGCTGGGTAGAAGGTAAAATGTCAAAAAATAGATTTTTTTAGAGTTATCCAATTTCAAGTATATATGGACAGAGAATCCATTCATAATAACAAAAGAATTTTGTAGAATACTGAAGGATACATTTATTCTTCGAGGTAAAGTCTTATATGAGGAATACAATGACATCTGAATAATTGGCAAGATGGGCGGTGTTTCTGGATGGTGGGATTTCAGGCATCTGCATGGGGATAATTCCAGAAAACCATCTGGGGGCAGAACAAGGCCCAAAGTGGGGCAGGGGAACCCAAATGGGGAAATAGATAAGCCCAGGACCCCCTGGGCTCCCCAGTCAGAAGCTGTGGGGCACGTTCTTTAAGCTCCACGCATCTCAACGTCTCTTTTGGCCTTTACTGGAAAATGGCAATCACAATACCTGAATCTGTACACATATGGTTTTGTTTTGGGGGGATCAGTAGGATATTCTATTGAAATTATCTTATAATCTGCACAATAAGGTTTCATGACTATAGCATAAATGAGAAGTCGGATAGGACTGTGGTTATTTTACTTCCCCTTCTGTGTGTATGAATATTCTTTCCTTCATGAATGTCTCAATACTTTTCCTTTATAATTTTCAGGAGAAAACCCTAAACTTTGTACTTTCTAAAACACAGTGTAGAGGAGACCCCGTCTGGTCTTCCGTGCAGGGTGGAGCTCTGAGTTTCTAAGGGAAGCGTCCTGTTACCTGCACACGAACTTCCTCCTCCTCCTCCTTGTGATGGGGGTTTGTGACTTCCCCTCACCAGTGAAACACTTTAACCGGTCGTGCTGGAAATGCGAAGTCACCAAGTGTTACTAAAGGGTCTTAGGTTCTACAGGTAACTTTGAACGAGTCAATTTCTCTCCCAAGCTTCCCCATCCCCGTCTGTCAGACAAGGGGGCTCTAAAAGACGGGCAGGGCTGTGAGAGACAGTCTCTGAGCTCCCGCCCTGCTCCAGAGGGTCGGGGATCAGTGCCCCGAGATGTGCAGATACTCAGGCTTCCCGATGGTGAAGGCAAAAACAAGAACTATAAATAAACTGTTCCCAATGTGAAGATGTTGTCATGAGACTAATGTGTGTCCTCAGGTAGAGAACAATTATTATCTTCAATGAACAAGAAAACTACCTAAAATTATCACAAATTCAAGCACATACCCTTGATTACAAAATACAGAATGTAATTCCAATGGGGCTTTATATGGCTGCAAAATGATATGTTATTAGGGGCTTGGAATAGCAGCAGAGATTTTTCATCGTGGACCTCACGCATCACGGAGGGAAACTCTGTGCTGTGGATGTCGGCTCGCCAGCCTGCTGGAGGAACTGAACTGGAAGATATTTAATCCTGGACTATAATAGAATTCAATGCTCATTATTCAAGAGCAGGCATGGGTTCTGGCCCATGGTAATTATTAAAATCATGTTTATGCCAAGTAATGCAATGAACGTCACCCACTTCTGACCTGCTGTGCACGGAAGGTGGGGGAGGTGATGTTTTACATCTGATCAATTAGATTCAGGGCGTGTCTGCACTGTAGCTGGGTGCGAGGTCTGGCCCTGGTGATGAGCCGCGTGGCCAGTGGGGGACCCACCCTGCTCAGAGCCCAGGGACCGCCCCCACTCTCTACCTGAGGCACACGGGGACTTAGGGGTACAGTGTGGCCCTGTGGGCTGTAGCATGAGGCCCTGATTCCTGGCCTGGGTCCAAGGCCGCCTTCTTCCAGGCTCCATCTTGGAGATGGTCAGCAGTGACAAATACTGGTGGGGCCCCAATTTTCCATGGTAAAAGGACAATGGGAGCTGGTGTTGGGGTAGGAGGCAGAGGTGAGCTGACCGTGGGCTGACAAGGAGAGCCAGCCCCCATATTTCTCTGGCCTACAGATGTGAAACTGGGTCTCTTATGAGGAAGGAGCACAACTATCCTTGGACCTTGCCCCATCTGCTCTCCCAGAGTGTCTGGGTGTGTGTGGAGGTTCTCACAGGGCTTCTTGCCCACAGGGCACAACTGTTGGCCTGTCCTCCAAATGCTGAACCAGCCACAGGTGGCTGCTGGGAGCTGAGCCTGGGGCTCAGAGGGCAGCTTCATCCCTGATACCGCCGACGGACATGGGGAAGGGACACCTCTGCTTCTCCTCCTTGCACTGGACCCATCGGCCTGGGCGCTGTGCTTCCCAGGCTGTGGGGAGTTCAGCCTCTCAGGAGCACTGAGCCCAGTCCCCACTCTGGCCTGCAGGCTGGGCTTGGGCTGGGGCTGGACGTGCTGGCTCACACCTCCTCTGGCGCTCACCTGCTTCCACAGCTGGGCGGCCGCTTAGAAGAGCGTCTGCTCCCCCTGGACAGGGCTCAGTGGCACAGACCAAGGCCTGATCACAGGTGACCAAAGAGAGGCCAAGGGAACAAAAGGAAAAATACACATCCCCGTTATCTGCAGAGCAGTCACTTCCCCAAACTCCTCCGTATCCTGAGGCTGCTGGGATCTCTCCCAGAACGGCGAGTGTTCTTCAAACTCCTGGGGGGAAGTGCTCGTCAGCCAGAACTAGCCGTTCTCCTAACTTGAGGTAACGTCCTATCTTGATAAGTGCAAATAGCTTTTTTTCCCTGGCCGAGGGTCTGCTATTCTCAATTTCCCAAACTTTCCACTGCTCCGTTTCAATTCCTGTCAGATGCTTTTGCAGAAAGAATTTTGAGTGCCATGGGTGATCCCAGGCTGATGAGGACACCAGATTGAGAGCCACATGGAAGGAGGATGAAACTTGTGCCGTTTACTTGTTCAGAAGAGAAAGAGTAGATTCAAAGATATGAATAAAACTTAGATTGAAAAAGTATTCTCAACTCGCAATACCAAATATAAAACTTAGTGCAGACGTGGTCGGTGATTCCCCGACCCGTGTGCGGGGTGTGCACACGCCTGGCTATGGAGCAGTGTGGATGCTGCTGTGTCCTGGGAGCCGGAGGTCGCGGCCCCTGCAGCCCAGGCTGTGCCAGGGCCGGTCCCCCAGAGGAGAGGCCTGTGTGGGCGCTGACGGCTGGCCCAGAGGAGAGGCCGGTGTGGGCGCTGACGGCTGGCCCTGCCTTATGGGCTGCTTTGCAGCCACGTGAAGCTGTGTCTGACATTCCACAGTGGAATGGCTAACCCTTGTGGGGTTAACTGGACTCAATGGCTTCTTTTATGGCTGACCAGGGAACACGGCTCCTCGTCCATGAGATAGGGTGACCTACAGTACAGGCCGTGACTTTGGAAACCTTCACTTCCCATCTCAGTCCTCCTGGCCCTCATCCAAAATCTGTATGGCAGTCCCAGCCCCGGGGCTTCAGCTCGTGACCTTACTTGGAGACGCAGCCTTTCCCATGAGGCCAAAGTGAGATCTTCAGGGTGGGCCTTAATCCAGGGGGACGGTGTCTTTGTAAGAGGAGAAAGACACGGACGAGTCCACAGGGAGAGATGCACAAAGCGACAGGGAGGGCCTTGTCTGCAGCCGGGGTGCGGGGAGGAGCCTCAGCAGGAAGCAGCCCTGCCCACAGCCTGACCCTGGACTGGCCTTCAGAACCGTGAGCAGGACAGCAGTCGGCTGCTTCACCACCCCACCTCCATAGTATTTTGTTTCAGCAGCAGAGCTGACTGAAGCTTTGTCTCAGAGGTGGCTCTGTCACCTTGGGAGGGAACTGCCTTAAACAAAACACACCCGCAGTGGTGGGAGAAGGTGGATGCACATCTCAGATGCAGGACTTCCCACAGTAGCACCGGGGTGGTCCCAGGCAAATCTGGCGGCCGGCCAGCTGGCATCCCTGCACCTTGCCCAGCCTCCCTGGGGAGGGGACGAGGGGGTGGTGTCCCACACTCTCTCTCCCTTCCCCAGACCTGCTTCCTGCAAAGCCCACGGCTTGGCTCCGGAGACCAGTCATGTCCGTTTTCACTGTTACTGCTAACTAGGTATTGAAGGTTAGTTGACCCTGAAGTTTATTCCAAAGTAGCTTCTCTCTTCCCCAAAGAACTTTTAATGGAAAAAGAAAAAAAATGATGCTAAGTATAGAAATCAGATGAAAAAAAGAAGCAATAAACCACGGCTTGTTGCTAATCATTAAAAAGTTCAAAAATAGATAAATATCATACATTCCATCAAAAATTTACAATTAATTACCATTTTTGTATCATTGAAGTTGTCAACGAATTTGATTACTATTCTCAATTATAGACTTAGAAAATTACCCCCCCTTTCTCAAACTGCAAGTGACATTTCTAATTACTGATCTAAGAATCTGCTTCCCAGAATAGACAGAGAAGACAAAAATAAGTGTGGCGGATAATGATACTCCATCACACAAAGCGAGCGAGCCGTCCGGGCAGCACAGGGAGGGGCGCTGGCTGCTCTAGTGCCTTCCTGGGGCCTCACACAGGGAAGAGTCACTCAGCCCGGCCTTGGGGATGTGCCTCAGGCCGGCTGTACCCTCCCCACGGGCTGCAGGCCACAGAGCCAGCATGGACCCTGAGAACACTGAGCCCTTCTTGCTTCCCACCTTTGCTTGTGTTCACATCCATGTCTCTGCCCAGAAAGCTGGCCTGGTCCAGACAAGCACATCTGCTGGGAGCACCCTGCCCACCTTTGAAATTCAGCCTGCCCAGGGCCTACCTGCCCACAACCCCAGCAGAGACGCTTCCTCCCGGCCATCCCCAGAACGCCCTCTCCACCCTCTGCGACGAGCTCTCTTCTGGCCCTCTGGCCCCACCTGGGAAGGGTCTGCTTCCTTGCTGGGCCTCTACGGGGTGACAGGCACCCCTCAATTCATAGTGGGTGGTCCTCAGCCAGGAAGGCGGCCAGCCAGAAGGTGAGGTTGCCTGAGTCTTAATCCTGGCTCCTCCGTGTCCTCCCTGACCCTGGCCCAGTCTGCTCTTCTGTGAAATGGGACAGTGATGACATAGGGAGGGCAGATGGGTTAAGGAGGAAAAGACGCCAGTGGCTTGCCCAGCACCAAGCCAGGATGGGCACTCAGTTTAAAATGACAGGAGTTGGAAAAGTGCCCATTATGTTTGTATGTGAAGACACCAAGATGTGGTGGGAGCAAAGCTGCCCATTGGAGGGTCCCAGTATCCCTGGGCTGAGCATGCTGGGGTGAGTCCTCAGGCCCCAGCTAGTAAGCCACAGAGCAGAGCCTGAAGATGGACTCCTCATGGGCCACTGCTCTCCACCTGGTCCTGCCCCCTCTGTGCTGCCAGAAGGCTGCAGGGCAGCCCCGGGCCTGGCAGTGGACAGAGAGCTCCAGCCCCCACCATGGCCCCTGGCCAGCCTCCCAGGGCTTCCCTGCCTGAGTCTGCTCTGGCACCACCACCCTCCTGAGCCCTGAGGGTACCAAAGTTGCTACCTTCCTGTCCTCTGCTCCTGGATGGCTAGTGAGACTCAGCCCCTGGCAGAGCCCCGGGCCTGTGCCCCCAGCGCTGGTCTGCATCCCAAGGTAGGACCCACATCATTCCCACAGGCCCTCCCAGAAGGGACGCTGTGGTCAGGGTGCAGGCAGAGCATCCCAGGGGAGGCTTCTTCACGGGGCAGAGCATCTTTGGGGGAGGCTGATGACATCATTCTGCAGTGGGCGGGGCATCTTCAGGAGAGGCTGATGACAGTCTGCAGGGGGTGGAACATGTTTGGGGGAGGCTGATGACATCGGGAATGAGGCTGGCAAATGTTTGGCCTATGAGCAGGAGAGCCTGACTATCCGCTGGGCCTTGGACTGTCAGCTGGACCTTGCACCTTCTGCTTTATTAAATCCCAGCTGCAGCCTGGCATTACCCCTCACCCCTACTTCTCCGTGAAGACATAGGGGTGCAGAGAGGTGAAGCAGCTTGTGAGTGAGCAGGCAGGGTTGGGTGCCCACTGGAAGGTTTAGCATCCCCAAGGCTGAGCTCCAGGGTGGCCTTCTCAGGACCCGGTCGGCAGCATCAGTGTTTGCTGCACACATGTGTCTGGTGCAGAGTCCATGAAATGGGCCCTGGGCAGAGATCTCTGGCTCCCAGGACCTGCCACTAGGCAGCTGGATGCAGGTAGAGGGGCCCAGATGGCGATGAGGGACACAGCCGGAGGTGTCCGGGGAGCCTGTCCCCTGTTCTCTGTGCTGTGGCATCCTGGGCTCAGTGGTGCTGCTTATGGCTCAGCTGTGGGGCCCAAGGACCCACTGGGCTCTAGGGACCCGTCTGGGTGGTGCTGAGGTCCATGTGGACAGGACACAGCCCTCTATCTACCGGGCAGCATGGGGTGTCCTGAGACAGTGGCCAGAGTCCTCCTGGTGCCCCCATAGAGCCGTGGGACTTCATAGCACAGAAGAGACACTGCCCAGCAGCGGGGATGTCCTGAGACCCTGAGTTTTCATTACTCAGCCTGGGTCAGCTATTTCATTAGAATTCCTGCTTAATCATTTTGGAGGCTCTGACTCACATCTGAAGAGAGATTTTCATGATCACCCATAAATTTGAATGCTTATTTAAGAAAAAAAATTCAGTTGTGGGAATTTATGATGAATCCTGTAAATTCTTAGAACACAGCATTGAGCTGTGAGAGGCACATGCAGGCTGTGTCCCCAGGAGGGGACTGGAGAAGTGTGGCTCTGTTTTGGGGACTCACCTGTTCACCTGCCTCCCTTGCAGCTCCCAGGGCGCTGCTGGTCACCCCCCATCAGACTGGGCACTTGGGTGAGGGAGCAAGGAGAATCCGCATCTTCCCAGCTTAAGAAGACAGGCAGCGACTGCATTCTGTAGATACGCCGTTGGCAGGGCCGGATGGGAAGATAGCTCAGTCAGAGCCTGGGGCACTGGGGCAGGAAGCTTCTCCTCACATTTTGTTTCATGAGGGCCGCAAAGAGCTACATCTGAACTTGACCCTGAGCTTTGCCCTGAGCTGTAGTGGCACCCTGCCTGAACGGAGGCGAGCTGGAACTTGTCAGAGACACTCTGCTCTTGCCCTAAGGTCACCGAGTGCCGGGCTGGGCAAAGGACCTGCCTCCTGGGCACTGGGCGTCCATGTGGTGCAGGGCTGAGCATGGTGCATGGAGAGTGATTGTTGTTTATGGCAATGTGTTTGCTTGTTTCTAGGGTATTCTAATTTAGCTTCCATCCACCTGAATTCTTTGTACCTCTGTGGTTTGTCCCAGTTCTCCCAGCGTTTTCCTGGCTTTAAAATGGAGAGTCTTGAATCCCAGGCAGACCCTCAGTTCCAAGACAACCTGAACAGTCAGCCTGGCTGCTACTCCCCTTAGGCGTGGACACAGAAGTGCTAGGGACAGACGCACTCCCTCCACCTCTCCTGGAGAGGCGGGCGGACGTCCCCAGCCCTGCCCAGCCACCTGCAAGCGGCCAGCTTCCGGAGGGCCTGCTTTCCCAGGCCTCAGTTGTCACACGTATTTAATGGGAGTGAAGCCCTGCCATATAATCAGGAGTTAGAACATAGTGTGGGCTTGCCTCCTCAGAGGATGTCACCAAATGCTGGGTGGCAAATATGCAGAGAAGCTGCCTCTGCTGGCGGGAGACTGGGAGGGCTCCCCGGGAGAGGCGGCTGGCACTGGAGACGAGTCTTGAAGTTCCAGGGAGGAGCCCTCAGGGCTACGCGGAGGGGTCAGAGCCTCGGGTGGCCCCTCAGTCCTTGTCTCGTGTTTCCTTTTTCCTTCCCTCTCCCCAGGGCGGAGCAGGTGCGCCGGGAACGTGCTGACCGTGGGTGGGACCTGTCAGGAGATGATAGTCCTTCTCTCCTGCTGGTCCCTGTGCTCCCCAGGGCAGGAGGTGGCCTTGATGGCTGTGGCAGTGCACTCATGCACCGCTGGGTGAGGGTAGGCGGTGCCGTGCTGAGGGTGTGAGCTGGCTGAGGACTGAGCATCACTAAGCAGGAGCCGACAAGGCCGCAGGAAGATGAGGGGACGCTCCCATGAAGCCTTGAGGTGACAGGGACTCTGATAATCTGTCAGAAGCCTTGACCAAAGCCCCACTTCCGGTTTAACCAGGGCGATGCCAGTTTGGTCACCTGGGGCCCTGGGCCAGCTCTGGCCACAAAGCTAGTTTCTTTTCCACGGCCCCGGTGTCCATGCAGCCTGCTGGGGACGAGTCTCCCAGAGACATCCCTTTCCTCGTGGGCGTAGCCTCTGATGCATAATGATAATGTCGCTGAACACAGTGCGTTTGCCTCAGAAGCCAGGGCTGGCCATTTTTCATTAAATAATATAATTTGTTGCATTGGTATGCAAGGACAAATAACTCTGTTGGGCTCGACGCCTAAAAAAAGTAATATACTGTTGTTATTCACGGGCTGAAGCCACGCTCAGAGAAAATTCCTCATTTTGACTTAAATGTATCTTCTGCCTACTCAAAGCAAATGCAATTTTCCTTTTTATGACTATCGGTTATTTACATGGAAAAAGTTTAAATAAGGCCTGAGCTACACACAGCCTCTTCTCCCCACAATTCAGCTCTGATGGCTTGCTGGGGTCGTGTCTACACAGGACCCCTGAGTCCCCAGAGGACAGCAGGTGGACAGCCCCCCTCGGCTGGCAGGACCAGACCTCCCTCCTTCCTCCTCCCTTCTCTCTTTCCTTCCTTCGCTTCAAGTGTCACTCAGCCACTTCATTAATGTCCAGTCGGGCATTTCCCTGGGTGCTGAGGGAACAGGAATCCTCCATCAAGATGCCGGGGGCTGGTGGGGACACACAAGGGCGCAGTGAGCGGCTGTGGGGTGTGACGAGGCTGTTTGCCGGGGGCTGGTGGGGACACACAAGGGCGCAGTGAGCGGCTGTGGGGTGTGATGAGGCTGTTTGCCGGGGGCTGGTGGGGACACACAAGGGCGCAGTGAGCGGCTGTGGGGTGTGACGAGGCTGTTTGCTCGGTCACTCATTGCCGACTCACCCACTCTAAGCTGGGTTCCACCCCAGGCTCCGGGCGCAGTGGGCACCAGCAGACTGGACCCTGCCCTTGACCTCAGTGTCACCATCCTGCTCCTCAAGGATGCAGCACAGAGCAGGACACAGCCCTGTCCCCGGGGCTCCCCTGCAGGCTCTGCTCAGGACATGGGGGAAGGGATGGAGGGACGAGGCCTGAACCCACCCTGTGTGGCCAAGAGCCCGGAGCAGGTCATGAGGTCAGGATGAGCCATCCCTTCCCCTTCCTTAAGATGGGGTATTGTGTACCTGACCATGGGGTAGGGAGAAGTTGGGGCATTGTATGCCCTGATGGCACAAGGAGGCTGTGAGTGGCCAAATTTGTGGCAAGAGTTGAAAGTGTGAGCTACTGTGATGGACAGGCCTGTGCAGGGAGGAGGGGGCCCTGGGAGGCTGCAGGGCCCTCCGGGATGTGTGTTCCACAGCATCCTGGGGCAGCATCCTGGGACAATGTGGTCTCCCTCATGCTGTGTATTGTTGGGGACGGGACAAAGCCCTTGGCTCAGGACCCTTAAAACACATCAGAAAAGAAACAGCCCCCTGTCCAGTGAATCAGCAGGACATGAGGCGCATCGAATTCTGTTCCTTTCACCCTTAGAAGCCACTTCTGGAAGAGTTGTGAAAAGCATACTTGCTTCTCTCGATTACCCCCACACAGCCACACTGGCCCTGTGAGAGCCGAGCTGCATGTCACCACGTGGTCTGCTCCAGGGCTCCTGTTCTCCAGGGGACCCCAAACTTCATGGCATTGAGCTGCCTCTCACCAACACAGAAGATAAAGGCGGGACTAGAGCATTTCACCACAGAACAGGTAACACGAGAACCATGTCAGTCTCAGGCTGGAAAGGATACTTGGTCCTTGTCTAAATAGTCCCCAGCTCTTGCCGTGGGGAGGCGGGGCTGGTCTCCTCCACCAGGGTGCCAGGAGCTGACATTTTCATTTCTGGGAGCGACTCAAACCAGTAAACGACACTGTCCCAAGATCGCATAGTCAGTTGTCAGGTTCTTTTCTCTTTTATTCAAACAGTTTCTCCCCCAGCTCTGTATTGAGAGCCTCAGGGAACCAGGCGAGGAGGGTGCCCCAGTGGAGGGCAGGCCCTCTGTGGTCTGCTCCCCACGGGATGTTCTGGCCCACCATCCCCGCCCCGGCTGCAGGGCTGGCTGGGAGCTGGAAGAAGCGTCCAGGAGAGAAGACACAGGCAGGACCCACAGGGTTTCCGACCCTCAGGTGGTCAGAGACCGGGTCCTGGCACAGGCGCCCAGGTGGAGATCAGGGTCAGTGTGATGGCTGCTCCTGCCAGAATCCACACAGGTGTCTGTGGGGCCAGGCTGAACTAGCTCCCCACCTCCCGGATGGGGCCAGGCTGCTGTCCCTGGAAACTCTTCCTGTGTCTGGCAGCCTGGTGTGGAGCGAGGGGCCAGGGTGGGAGGAGGCAGCCAGGCCCTCGGCTGTCCAGCCCCGTCCAGCCCCAGGCATGGAATCCCAGGGCCAGACTACACTGTTTCCTTTTCAGATCCATTATTCTCTGAGTCTTTTATTTCATTCTTGGGTAAAATTAGAAAAGACAATAGTTCCCTCTGTATGACAGTCACTTCTGAAAGAAAAGACGAATTGAAGTATTCCTGGGAGGATGTGTCTCCTTTCACATAAGAAGATAAGATTTGCATGGAATGTGTCCTCCTGGACATGGAGCCGTCCCCTCCCAGGGAGTTCCTTTGTGCTGGGCATGCTGACACGTGCACATGTGTGACCACACTGCGTGTATGCGTGTGGCCGTGTTGGGGCGTGTTCACACAAGGATCCTCTGTGTGCTTGTGAGTGTGTATGGACGGGGAGGGGCTCTGACATTAAGGGGAAACATGGTGACCTGGTGTCTACAGAGACTGTGGCCCAGAAAAGGGAAACTAATGGTATAGGCCTTTTGTTTTCTTTTAAACAAGAGAAAAAAATAAAATGCCCACTTGCTCACTCTAAGGGGGCAAAGGAGAACTGGCCCCAGTAGGGGAAAAACGCAAAGGTGAAATGCAAAGGCATAGTGGGGCCCGTGTCCAGCATGCGGCCCTGACCTGGGCTTTGTGTGCAGCCCCCACGAGTCCCTGGTGTCACCTGTCCAAATGGCCTGGACTCTGTTCCACCAGGGCTCCAGCTCCTGAAAAGTCCCGTGGCTGCCGTAGGAGGGGCTTAGCGCAGCCCCCACCCCCTGCCCCCTGCCCTCAGAGCAGGGAGGAGGGAGAGCATGGGACACCCACTGCCCACAGCATCCCAGGAAGCAGCTCTGGGCAGAGCCCTTTGGCCACAAGGACTTGAAAGAACTCAAATGGGCTCAGGTAAAAGGTGAGGGCTGACCACCGGCAGACAGGCCAGCACATCTGCTGTGTTCTCTCCCTGCTCCCCACTTCCTGGGACTGGCCTGTACCCTCCTCTGTCCTGGCCACAAGGGCAGTTGCTTTAGTTGGGACGAGAGACTGTGGCCAGTCACTGCAGGGGCTGCAGTGTGCCTGTAGCCAGGTCCTAACACCACACCCTGTGCCTTGACATGGGGGAGGCTGCTGCCTTTGAGGCTTAAGCTCCATGTCCACTTCTGGGGTCAAAATCTCTGCAGGCCCTCGGCCTGACCTGCTGCACCTTGAAATGCCAATGTCCTCTGCTGGGGGTCCTCCTGGACCTCCTACCTGGGGTCCTTTCTCTGTTGTACTGAGCTCCAGGAGAGCTCTGGATCACTGCCCTGCTTTTCCCACAGGTCTGTACCCTTGTTCCTTCTTTGGGTCTGGATCCCGGCCCAGGGTTGACCTGCCCGGGCCATGCTCTGCCATCCTCACAGGAGTCTTGGGCAGCACTTTCTCAACCCTGGGGCCAGCAGGACTCACGGCCCTGGCCCCTCTGCCGCATCTCCTCAGCACGGATGTTATGGATGTGATTTCTGTGGAATACATCTGCAAACACATCTGTTGATTTCCTGTATTTGTTTATCCACAGTAAAACTCTGAATTAGTAGCTGTTTCGCACTGCAGCTCACAGACAGGAAGGAGGCCACACAGCAGACGTGCTACGAGGAAAGGAGCAGTGACAGTCCAGGCAGGAGACAGCAGCAGACACGTCCCTCCAGCAGCAGGGCTGGCCAGCGTCGGGACCTAGGGCTGCTTTTGGAACCCTGCCCCGTCCTGCAGATGCCTTGTCTGAGGGAAGGACGAGAGGCCCAGGGAAACACGGGGACCCTGGGCTCACCCAAGCTCAGCCCTGGTGGAGCCATAGCTATCCACCGGCGGTCAGTTCTCCTTTGCCCCACTGTTGGTCCTCCCAGCCCAGTGGGGGACAGTGATGACCCTCACAAGGGGAGTGACACTGCCTCTTGGCCTCTAGACTCCTGAGGGCT
Organism: Nycticebus coucang; assembly: GCF_027406575.1. Lineage (NCBI taxonomy): Eukaryota > Metazoa > Chordata > Mammalia > Primates > Lorisidae > Nycticebus > Nycticebus coucang. The sequence goes on from NC_069782.1 coordinate 1,863,356, forward strand.
GACACTCTACCGTCTGCACACCTGGCATATGGCTGGGCCTCCAAGCAAATGTGAATGAGCAGGGCTTAGCCTACAACCACCTGTCACCTTGCAGCCATGGGCTGTGAGAGTCATCTCAGCTGACCTTCAGCTTGGCCAGAATGTGAATTAAAATAAACCCTGAAGCACCTTCCCCAACCCCACAGCCCACTGAATGAATGGCCCTCCTCTCAGGCAAGAGAACCGCAGAGAAACCTGAAATGTAATTCCTAGCCATGATGGGGTGGGAGGTCAGACACGCATAGGTACACCCCCTCCCTCCCACACTAATGGCCATCGGGCTTTTCTTTTGTAAAGGCTCAGCCTAAAAAGCCTCTGACCTGCTTCTCCCCGTCTGTGGTTTTGGAACCACACTAACCGGCACACTTTCCTTCTGGGAGCCCACCAGCCACGGAGGGGCTTAGGGTTTATTTTAGTTCACATTCTGGCCAAGCCGAAGGTCAGCCTTTGGAGCAGCTGGAGAGAGGAGTTTTCGTGTCCTTGCTTGACCTTTGGACACAGAGGACCCCATTTCTGAACTTGGACCTGTAAAGGGGCACGGAGCTGGGGGGCACAGGTGCACATTCTCCTGCCGTCATTCTCATGATGCCTCCTATGGCCTGTTGAATACGTAGATTTGCCCACTGCACTCAGCATAAATTCCTGTCCGACGGCCCCTCCTTGGAAGCATGAATTCCTGGCTTTAGCCGACTCTGCTTCCCAGCCTGTCAGAATGGCCACCCCAGGCTGCTGCCCTTTATGAGAAAGAAAGAGAGAAAGCTGTGCTCTCCACGTGGGGATCCTCGTCATGTTCCTCAGTTAACGTGTGCATGAGTGTGCGTCACATTCACAGCCTCACAGAGGAAGGAGCACAGGGCACCTGGCACAGGATCGGAAGGCAGGGCCAGGGGAGGGGATGATGCCCTGCTTTGGGGGGTGCTTCCCCTGGGGACCTTGGCAGCCTCTGGGGACATTGTGGTTGTTACATCTTGGAGCTGGAGTGCTGCTGGGGGCTGGGTGTCTGGAGGCTGAGGCCAAGGACCATGATGAGTGCTCTGCAGGAGAGGTTGGTCCCTCCCCAAATGTCAGAAGGGCTCAAGTGAGAGGGCACACCCACACTGTGCAGGAGGATGTGGCCTTGAAGGGGCTGCCACCACCACCAGGTGACAATCTGCCCATCCCAGGCTGAGCAGTGAAGGAATCTCTCAGAGAAGAGTCACATGTTTTCAGAGTTTAAGTACAAAGAAGCCCTATCATTCTGAGAGTAAAGGTGAATGGGTCTCCTCTTCTCTTCTTTTCCCCTTCCTTCCACTTCAGTGAGCACAGTTGAGAGGAGAGACCTCCATCCCTCTCTGGGGTATGGAGACAAATGCTAGAGGCTGGTGGAGCAAACAGGTGAGTCTCGGCTCTCAATGGCTCTTGATAGCTCTTTGTGGCAGTGGTGAAGGAAGGTGAGCTTACGGGGCAGAGGCTAGGGACACATTGGGGTCTTCCCATCCCTGGAGAATGAAGGCCCGTGCAGAGGACTCGGGGCCTTTTAACTCAGCCTGCATTCCCCAGTAGGACCCTCACCCCCTGCATGGGCTCTGCCCTCCTTGGACACAATGCCCCTTGGTTCCCTGGCAGCCTGCAGCACACTCTGACAGCTCTTGCAACTGCCTAGATTTCCACGTCAGAGCCATCAGCTGACCTATCTCTCCCATGTGGGGCTGGGCTTTGGCCTTTGGTTTCTTGGTCCTGCCTCGTCTGGCTGAAAAAGTTGTCTGACCCCAAGGAGGGTCCTAAGTCCTTTGGTGCTGGGGTAGGCTGGGCAGTTTGAGGGTCCAACTCACTTCCCGTTGCCTGGCCTGGTCCTGAGAGCCCCCGCTGTGCAGGAGGAGGAGTCAAGGGCACCTCAGGAGCCCCAGACGACCCTACACAAGCAATCACCCCATCAGGGCTCTGAACTCAGCCCCTTGAAACTATCTGTGTGTGTTCAGTAGCAGTCATTGAATTACCGGGTTGTAATATTATATCTGGCCCCTGCAGAGATCCCATTATCCATTACATAAACAAATAGCACAGACTCATTAAGTTATTAATATCTCACGGAGGCACAATCACCCTGTTTACATCTTTGAACAGATTTATGAATAATACAACTATAAAGCATCCTGGAACTGAGAAGCTTGGAAATGTGGGGGCCACATTCAGGGCCACGACTCTGCTGGCTTTCCCACCCTCTGAGAAGCCCTTTGCTCACTCCTAAACTCTTAATCAGAGTTTTCTGCGTGAGTTGCCAAAAATCCCTTCAAGCTGCTCTTCACTGTGGCTGCTGCGGCCGTAGCTCTTGCCCTGGTTTTTGATGATGTTGGACCATATCTATTGAAACCAGTTGATGGGGTCACCGGCCAACTCCTGTGCTGCTGTAAGTTTGTGGCCAGAGTTTGGATGTGTGCGCTTGAATCTTCTACCAGAAAATGTAAAATGTGTCATTTTAGGAACTCCTGAGAGACGGTGCGTGAGCCGGGGCGGGGGGGGGGGTGACAGCAGGAGCCAGGGACCAGGTGGCCGAGGACGTGTGGCTTGCAGCCACTCATGGTTCATACCCACGGGTTTTGCCATGTAAGTGTCGCTCCAGAGAGAGTTTGGTTCATGCCAGCAGCCAGTTTCCCCTGACCTCACAGACCAGTCCTCATCCCCATTATCCCTAAGAGCGTGAGGCCTCGGCGTGGGCTGACAGGTGGGCTCCTCAGAGCAGGCCGACTCCTCGAGGTTTGGGGATCCCGCTGAGCGTGCTCTCACTCACCCTTTGTCATCGTGGGTCTCCTGGGGACGACCTTCCCCAGGTCCTGCCATGTACTCCCGCTGCCTACACCTGTCCACTTGCTCAGACTGCACCCTGGACAGGCCTCGGCGGGGAGGCCTCCTGCTCAGGCAGGCCTCCATTTACCTGGAGGGCTCTCTGGAGGCAGACACCTGCAGTGTAGCCTGGAAAGGCAGTGGGGCCACCAGCACAGATTGGCCTGTCATTCTGAGTCCTGAGAATTCCTCGGGAAGATGTTTTCCTGCCAGAAAGTGCTCAGAGTGGTTCACAGGAAGCTGCCCACACCTGTTCTCTGACACCTGCGATGTGCCTGACAGACTTCCAAAGCCGCAAAACACAAGAGCCGTGAGGATGAGGGCTCTGGGCCGCTGCAGGGGTCTCCTCTGAGCTCTGGGGCTTCTGCAGATCCCAGCGCCCAGGGGAGGCGGCTCCTGCCGGGAGGAAACCCTTTGTGGTTGTGATTCTGGGTCCACCCGCTGTGTCTCTCTTCTGCGTTCCCTCTCTGGGACCCTCCTTCCTTCCCTGCCAATGTTTCCTCCTCTTCCCCCTGGAACTTGCCCGCCATCTTATTCTTTTAAGAAAACCAGCTGCCATCCTACCATTTCTTAATTCCCGTGTGCTCCCTCCTCCTTTAATCTCCCTGGGTAAATTACCATCCGAACAATGATTTCCCATCCTACCGGCCCTGTCTGCTAAGTGTCGGTATTTGCTGACAGAGGATTTCTCATGCAAACGACCATTTTTTTCTAGCCTGTTTGGGGTCTCTGGGAGATGTCTGGCTTTTCATCATCAGACTTCCCTGGGATGAGAAGTGTGCCCTGCCCTGCGGTGTGGACAGCGGGGTCTGTGGAGGGATGGCCACGCTGGTGTGTAATGAGACCGTGTAAACCATCTGTGTTTCATTCTCCTTTACTTGAGCTCACCAGGAGAATATTCTTTAGAGATTAAAAAACAAAACAAAAGAAAACAATGCATGTTGTTAGAGCGTTCTTCACCTCTGAGACCCGGCCCCAGAATCTTCATCGGCAACGTGACCCAGGAGTTGCCCCAAGACCCGCCTTCATCTCCCGGGGGACCCACCGGGAAGCTCATCCTTCACATTCACTCACAGCATCAACCTAATTACCCAAACCTGATCTCAGCCCTTAATTAAATTTTTAAAAATGCAGCCCGCTCTCCCTGGGAATAACGGGGGCAGTTTTCCCAACCCACTTGCGAGACACAAATCAGCTCATCTGTGGTGCGGGTTTCTTGGGAGACATTTGAAATGCAGATATCAGCACGACTGTCCCTCCTCAGCCCATCTGTACATTCTCATTATCCGGAAATCTCCAGGCCCCTGATTGGCACACAGAAACGCACACACCTTTTGACAGGCACCTGCAAATCAGAGACGGGGCCCAGCACACCTCACTGTTTGTCAATTTAATATCCGAGAACAAACAGCCTGGATCTCTGTCAACAGCCATTACACAGAATCACATTGTGTTTCCTTTTCTATAAATCCAGCTCATTACCCCGTGTGACGGATCTGGGCCTGCTCCTCCTGTTTGCCTTTCTTGGCTCACCCAGTTCTTCCCTCCCTGGGAGCCTGCTGACGGCCACAGGTGGAGGCAGAGTCTGCTCTGCTGGCGGCACCTTCCTTCAAATCCTAGCTTCTCTCTGGGTTGGGGAGAGGTGAGGCTGGGTGGAGGGAAGAGGGGTACCAGGCTGGAGGTGGAGGTGCAGGTGCAGAGGCCTTTTGGGGCCCTGCACAGCTACCCACCCCTCCCTGACTGTGCACCAAGCTGGTGGTGGAGGAGTAGAGGCCTCTCGGGGCCCTGCATGGCTACCCACCCCTCCCTGACTGTGAACCAAGTTCCACACCAGGGGCAGCTGCACAGGCCTCCCCTGCAGGAGCCTGGCCATGTTTCCACGTGCTGTCCTGTGCTGGGGTCCTCTCTGGTAAATATAGCCAGAAAGACTGCCCAGGGATCCGGCATGCCACAGGCGCCAAAATTCAGCACCAGCATCCTCAGATAGAGCTGCTCCACCTGCAGACAGCCTGTCTGTGCAGCCTGAGGGGTGTGAGCACCACAGGCCTGTGGCACCTGCTACATTGGGATCTCGCTATGTCCCCTCAGCCCAGGACACTCTGACTGTGTCTGTGCTTCCCCCAGGCCTCCGCGCTGTGTGGGTCTCCGCCCAGGGTCCGTCAAGCCTGGTAGGCTGGCCTCGTCTTGCTGGGAGCCTCTGACGTGCTAGAAGACTAGACGCCCCGAGTCCCCGCAGACCAGGAGGGTGGGGTTTCCGGGGTTCAGTGTTCTCCATTTCCTTGATCTCTCCTCGGGAGTGGGGAGGTGGGGGCCGGACAATGTGCATTTCTAACACATTCCTGGGACCTGATGATGTCAGTGGTCCTGGGACAGACTTAAAATAAAAGGTGATGTCCTGGTGATTCCAGCTCCCCAGACCTCCTGGTCCCTAAATCCTCAGGTCTGGGGTGTGTGAGCCCTCTCTCACAGAGGCCAGCCTCCACCAGCAGAACCTTGCTTCCCGGGCCATTGTTTTGATTACAGATTTACAGAAATCCATCTGCCCATCAGTAGGCGCCTTTGTTCTAGGCCCTATCGACCTGCTTGCTGCAGGTTCTGGAATAAAAAGCTGTCGCTGCTGGGCCTGGCAGGGAAAGGTGAGGACAGGGACATGGAGGGCTCTGCAACAGCCTTTCAAATGCCTCTAAATGCCCCCCTGCACCCATGCTGTGGACTCTGTGCAGACTCCACTCCTGGAGAGGCAGGGCATGTGGGCTTCCCCATGTTGCCGGGTGCCAGCATCCACCTGCCCCTCCTGGGTGTGTCCCCTGGAGCACACACACCTGCTGGTCAGTGTTGGCCTCGGCAGCCTCCGTCCACACCTGACTCCTCCACCTGATCACTGGGCAAAGGGCTTTGCTTCCTGGTGCCTCACTTTCCTGCAAATGGGGTAAGACCATCCTTACCTTGCAGAATTGTGCAGAGCTTTGGGATAACCCAGAGACATCACGTGGGCAATCATCAGGGATTTGGGAGGCCTTGAAGTGCCCAGGACTGTGGTCAGTGTCCAGGTGTCCCTGAGATGGCCACAGGGCCCTGCATGACTCACAGACACCAATGACCACCCATGATGCCTTGGAGGTAGGTGGTAGGACCAGGTGAGTGGGGACTGAGGGCAGACCACAGGGGGCCCTGTCTTCTGTAGGTCAGGCTCCAGGATCCCTCGGCCTCCTCTCAGGGGCTCCCAGGCTGAACCCCTCATCCACCAAGGACTGAAGGCCTGAGGGGCTGCTGGGGACGGGTGGCTCCACCCTGGGACTGCAGCAGTGGTGTGTTTGAGACTGAGGACTGAGGCTGCAGGGCCCTGCTCCCCCCCACTCTTGATCTTGGGTCAGACTGCAGGAAAGGAAGGATCATCAGGCCTGCAAGAAGACTCCTCTCCACCAAGCAGACCTCACTCAGCCGCCGAGGGTGGGAAGCATCACCCAGTCAGACCTGACAGGACAGAGTACAGGGCTCAGCCAAGTGTGCTACTCAGGTGTATTCGCCCAGATGTGCCCTGCTCAGGTGTGCCCTGCCTAAGTGTGCAACCACCAAAACAGGTGCACCATGCCCAGGTGTGCTTGCTCAAGTGTGTCCCGTGAGGTGTACAGATAGAAAGTTGGGTGTGCCTTGCCTGGGCGTGCTTGTCCAGGGATGCCCTGCCCAATTGTGCCAGCCTAGGTCCAGTGTGCCGAGTTCCTGAGAGGTTGCTGAGGGGAGCTGGGTGTCCATCCTTCTGCACTCACTGGGATGGAGCCGAGGGATGCCCTGTGCTCTGCCTTCCCCATTCCCAGGTCCAGGAGCACCTCCACTACAGTGAGGCCCCACCTTCATGACCCGAGTGGATATCCTAGGTGTGACCATGTTGGGGGGCTCCTCCCAGGGGTCACCCTGCCCAGCTGGTGGCTGTGTCCTGCATGTCTCCTCCCAGGGTGGCTCCACGGACAGCTCCGGGCTCACTCTCCCCAGCATCTCGGGCCTGGAACTCTGGCTGCCGAAGGTGTCACTGACTTCAGGAACAGATGGAGGAGGGGAGCCCTGAATGAAGCCCACGCTGCAGTCTGCTCACCAAACACTCGCCCTCCTACTAGCGGGAGGGTGTAGGGCTCACCCGATGTCAGAGCCCCCGGCCCTGCTGCCGAGGGGAACTCAGAGGCCCGTCTCTCCACTTCATAAATTTAGCAAATGGCAGACTTTCTGAAAGTGTGTAGAGTAGAAATAAGGCTCCCTCCAGACGGAGAGCCGCACCGTGAAAAGGAAGCCCTCCTTGGTCCCAGGCCTTTTATGAGAGGTGGGGGAGCCCCCCCCAGTCTATTCCAAATGGGAGCCTCACTCCTAAATCACTTTCATGGGCGAGACCAGTGCAAGTGATATTATTCCAATACGCTTTTCAATGAAATGCAAAATATGTGATAATCATTCGTTTAGTGTCACTTGGGGCCTGTGGGTCAAGTAAAGGTATTTCAAATGCTGCATTTCAAGTCAAAGCTGGCTACAAAATATTTAGGGAACTCCACAGAAGAATAGCCAAGCCATGAATCAGAGGCTCCAGACCAGAATGCTTGTTAATGCAAGACAGGGGTGAAAAATAAGAGGAAGATAAATTTTCATTCTTTTAACTTGCTCCATTATCCACTCCAGCCGAAGTGCGCATTGCTGTCCCTGGCTCCAGCCCCAGGTCGGCGTCTCTGTGGCCTGGGCTGTCCACCCGTCATTAACAATCACGAAGTCACCTGGCCCCAGGGAGCAGAAGGCAGCATGCCCACTGAGCAAGCTGCCCTTCCTGGAGGTCCTCACTTCTGTGGGCTGCTGCATGCACCTCTGCCCAGGAGTGTCCTGTCTGCTCTTGTTTCCTCTTCAAGGAAGTAGTAGAGATGTGTAGCCTCGTTTCATAATAAGCTCCATGGATGATGAGCCCTGAGCAGGCTTGGAACAAGGGTCAGGAAATGTGGCCTGTGCTCTTAGAGACCTCGTCTGGCCCTCTGCCTGTTTTGTAAATAAAATTTTATTGGCACAGTGCCTTCTTGCTCACCTGTCTGCAGAGGCTTTAGAGCTACAAAGGCAGAGCTGAGTCTTTGTGACAGAGACCACACGGCCAGCCATTCCACACCGCAAAATATATTATTATAATTTTCACAAAATTTAAATGTGCAAACTTTAACTAGGAAAATTAGAACTGTATAGAAATAATGCAGGTAAAATGAAAACTTGCAGTGTTTATCATAGGTGTGATTGGTCAATTGACCAATTATTAAGTCAAATATTTGTTCTAAAATTTAACTTAAGTAATTTATTCCCCCCAAATTAATGTTAATAAAATAAAAATGAAAATAAAACTACTTATCTGAATCACGTAAAGGTAATTAATTATGGTAAATTGGAAACTTCTGTTTTGATGAGACTTGATCAATTGTTGTAATTCTATCTTTAATATTTGTATCTATTAAAATTGAACCAGTTGTTTACATGGGTTTAAAATATTCTTTCTGTGAGCTAGCCATCCACCCACTCTCCCCTCAGTCCACCTGTCATCCAGCTACCCACCATCCACCTACATATCTATCTGTTGACCATCCAACCAATTCTCAGTTCATCCCACGACACATGTGACATCACCCACAACACATGTGACATCACCCAATGACACATATGACATTATTTAACAGCACTTCTCAACCTGTGGGTCGCGACCCCTTTGGGGGTCGAATGACCCATTCTCAGGGGTCGCCTAAAACCATCACATACACCACGTACAAATACAGGTGTATGAAAATAATTTTATGGTTGGAGGTCACCACAACATGAGGAACTGTATTAAAGGGCCGTGGCATTAGGAAGGTTGAAAACCACTGATTTAGAAGAAAGCCCTTATATAACAAGTAAAATAGTAAGTTAGAATCTGGAAAAACATCCTCAGGTTTAAGATCAGACAAGAGGAAGAATGTACTTGAGTCCTGGACCAGCGACAAACTGGAGCCTCTGGTTCAGCTCTGAGGGACTCGGTGGGATGCAAGCCCTTCAGCCACACACCCTTCCTGCCCGTCAGGAGAGCGCACCGGGGTGTGGAGGAAAGCACAGCTGAGCTCAGCATGCAGGTCTGAAAGCTTTTCATCAGTGACATGTCACAGCGCAAGCACAAAGGAGGTGTCCTTCGGAACTGCCCCCTGTCCAGGCAGATGGGTTCATCCCCGTAGCTGGTAAGGACCCCCTCCCAGCAGGGACAGGCAGATGGCAGATTAGAGTCCAGGGGAAGGATGGTCTCTGAGCCTTGTTGGATCTGCCCTGTAGAGCTCAAAATAATGAACTTCTGTTTCTCTGAAAGTCTGGTTGTTCAGACTCCCCAGTCACTGAAAGCCCTCATTCCAGCAGCTGTGTGTGTCACTGAGGTGAGCCTGGACTGGCCTCCCTCCTGCTGTCTGGTTAAGTGACAGCCAAACTGACCAGTGAGTCGTGTACCCTGGGTACTGGGCTGAGTGCTGGACCACCAAATATGTCCACCTGCTGAACCTTTTTTGGAAAAAGGTCTACAAAGCTGTCCTGAAGTCAAAGATGTGCAGACCAGGTCATGCTGGACCCTCCAGGTGGGTCATAAGTCCAGAAAGGTGTCCTGATGACAGAGGAAAGGGGAGAGACAGGGAAGAGGAGGTCACATGACGATGAAGGTGGGGGTTGGAGTGACGCGTCTGCATGCTGAGGAATGGTGAGGGCTGCTGGTCACCACCAGACCCTGGGAGGACACTCTCAGCACCTCCACATGGAACCGGAGCTCCCAAAGCCTGGATTTTGGACTTCTGGCTCCTAGAATCACCCAGATTATGGTAATTGATGGCCGCCCTAGGAAACAAATACACCGTGTGCCAACCATCTGTTATCGTAATCTTCCGTGGATGGTTGGCACACTGGATTCAGAATGCCACCTCATGTCAAAGGAATTTATAAGACTACAGATACTTTATCTGATGCACTCACAGTCTCTGCATGCACATTTTTCTTCCAACCCCACCTGCCTTAAAATAAGAATAGTAGAACTAAATAAAGAGAGATGTCTCTTCCAATACTGTGGATACAAAGCTGGTGGTAGAAAGTAAGTCATGATGGAAACTATGTCCCACATCTATTAAAGATTCTTGAAAGTTCTCTATGTGCCCAGCACTCCTGGGCATAAGGAGATTAGAGGGAATGTGTGGGAGCAGCTCAGGGTCTCCCTGGAAGCCACCTGGGTGGACGAGGGTTGAATGGCAGGGGTCGGGGGAGATGGGAGCTCCACCAGAGGGGAGCACTGTGACCTTGTCTGTCAGGCTGGCCTCAGGCTTGAGCTGGGCAGGGAGCAGGTATGTCAAAGCCAGAAAGTCAAGGTCGGGCAAGTGTCACCAGGCACATGTAGATGGACCACATTTTCATGGATAATTCTCGGCTGGTCCTGAGACTCTTCAGACTTGAGAAAATAATTCTCCGAGCTCAGACTTCCAGAATTTACCCACTCTGCTTTCTTTCTCAGGCTCCTAACAGAAGACATCGTTCTCTCCAGCCTGAAGATTTTTTTTTCCCCTTAACACTCAACAGGCTGTCGAACCAAACCTGCCGGCCAATTAACTCACTGCAGCTTAATTTGACTGTTCCTGGGCTTCTTTTTCTGGAAGCTTCTACTTTTGTTGCTAAAATTACACTTGGCTATCCTGAACTTGGTTCAATTATAATTCTCACTTCTGAGGATTTGTTTCCTACAAAAAGATCCTCTGAAGCACCATGGAAATATCTCCACTTCTCCTCGTTACCTGCTCAGAGGCTGGTTCCCTGGCACCAAGGTGTGGAGCCCAGTTGTCTCGGGGGGCCTGGGGAGAGCTGCCTGGTCCCCCAGAGCCTTGTGTGTGTGCGGGGGGGGGGGGACAGGGGCAGCCCCTGATGCACTTACGGCATTTACAAAATGATCAATGTTTTGTCTAAGGGAGCTGCAGTATCTACTGGGAAAATTTTCTTCTTCTCTTGCTCCCAGTCATCTTAAAAATAAAAACAACAGAACTAGGTAATGAGTTAAAAGTGTTTATCCAGAATTTAAGAACTGAGTGGGAATCTGAGTTTGGATGAAAAATCGCATCATTTCTGTCCCTGGCACAGTGAACCTGAGAGAACGGCTGTGTCCCCAGAGGACCCACCATGTGCCACATTCATACCCTCCAGTCTGACTTCAACCTTGCTGAACAGACAGCATCTTTTCCTCCGAGGAGGAAGCAGTGTTTGGGAGTTTATGGTCAGCAGTGTGGGGGAGGCTTTACAGGCCCGTCAGAGGGGGAGTCTGCCGGCAGGCCACATCCTGGCCCAGCAGAGAGCTAAGAGCTATCGCTAGCCATTTCCGCAGGGAGCCCACAGAGCGGCTTCTGGGGCCTAATGCATATGTGAGTCAGAGTGCGCCACACCACTGTCCTAGAGACTGCTGTGCATATAAGCACTGCAAAATCTCAAAAGAAATTCTGCAATTAAAAAAACAAAATCAGTCTCTCCCAACTTCTGTCCATGAGAGGGACCCACTTCCAATCCTCCCTGTAAGTAGTCTAAATTTTATCTTTGTTATTCCTAAATTTTCTCCTTGTTACACTGAAATTTTTTTTTAACTCCACTCAACTCATCACATACCTTCTTAAAAAAGTAGGTACATTTACCTACTAGCATACCCAAGTAGTGTCCAGCAGTTCTGAGATGTTGGTCCACGTCATTCTGGATGGTATAACTGGCTGCAGATCCCACACCCAGGATGACCTCAGTCCTGGGAAACCCCTCCGTACATTGTGCCTGTAGTTAATCTCTTTTTGAAGTTGGAAATCACCCCCAATTACCATCTTAATTTGGGCATCTTTACTAAATGGCACTTTTGCCTTTTCTCCGCCCAGTCTGCCAGGCCAGGTTATTTAAATGTCTCAATCTTTTAAGCTCTGTCACCACAGAACATATTTGTACATGACCATCGATGAACTCTGTAACGTGGGCTGGCCACTTGCAAGTGGGGGACAGAAGCTGAGGTGCCCAGGAGGGACCTGCCCAGAGGCCGGCCCTGCCCACCTGCTGGGGACCTGGGGAGGAGCTCTGCGTGCCAGGAGGGAGGGAGGAGGCATCAGGCCTACAGGGATGCTGGGTTCACTTCTGGCCTCCCCTTGGCAAGTGGAGACTTCTGGGCAGATACTTGGCTCCTGGTCCTAAAGTCTCACCTCCTGGGCAGAGCAACACCCCCTTCCTCGCGCTGTCTGAGGATAGAGTGGGGATGGGTGTAACCCTCCCGTTCCATAAGCCTCTGTTGCCCTCTGCCCCCCATATCCCCATAGTCTGCTGTCCTTGCTCCTGTAGGAGGGGCCCCCTGCCCTCCAGGCTCCTCCTCTGAGGAGAGAAACGCAGGAGGCACTTGTGGAGGATGAGGCCAGTGAGGCTGCAGGTGCCTGGCTGCCAAAGGCTCTGCTGTGTCCACTCAGAGCCCCCATCTCCATGGCCAGCCTGGGCCAGCATTGGCTGTCCTTCCTGCAGGTGGGTGGGGGGGCTCTTTGGGGCTGTGGGGCCTTGGCAGTTTCTCCCCTTCAGCCATTGAACATGAGCTGCCCTTTGTTGGACCCGTTCAAGGACTTTATTATCTCTGCATTGCCTTGTGTTCAGAGTGGGGGGAAGGGGAGCACTCAGGGGAGGCTCCAGGCAGGCTCAGGGCAGGCTCAGGGCAGGTTCAGGGCAGGAGCAAGGCAGGCTCAGGGCCGGGATGGGACAGTGGCAGCTCCTGGCCCTACCCACCAGTCTTCACTTTATCAGTCTGCAGAGCACCAGGGATCACAGATAGTAATCATCTGATTGCTAATGGGTTAGAGCAATGAGCACAGTCTGCTTTTACATGCTGAGAAGTTATTTTCCACACCTGTTCTAGGGTACTGCCAAGCACCTGCCCGTGGACTTGAGCCTACCAGTGCACTCTAGCAGGTGCATACCCAGCTCAGAATCCATACCTACCTTGGTCTATAATTTAAGTTGTGAACTAGGAATTCAGATAAGCCTGCTGCAGTGAGAACGCTCTCTGGTTAGCCGCCTCTAACCAAGCCTTGATCTCTAGGGTGTGAGTAGATGTGAAGAGACTGCTCTGGTGGAGTTGGGGGAAGGGACACAAAGCACAAGTGAGTGGGGAAAGGGAAACAAAGTCACAAGTGAGTGGGGAAAGGGAAACAGTCAAAAGTGAGTGGGGAAAGGGACACAAAGTCACAAGTGAGTGGGGAAAGGGACACAAAGTCACAAGTGAGTGGGGAAAGGGAAACAGTCAAAAGTGAGTGGGGAAAGGGAAACAGTCACAAGTGAGTGGGGAAAGGGAAACAGTCACAAGTGAGTGGGGGAAGGGAAACAGTCACAAGTGAGTGGGGAAAGGGAAACAGTCACAAGTGAGTGGGGAAAGGGACACAAAGTCAAAAGTGGGTGGGGAAAGGGAAACAGTCACAAGTGAGTGGGGAAAGGGAAACAGTCACAAGTGAGTGGGGAAAGGGAAACAGTCACAAGTGAGTGGGGAAAGGGAAACAGTCACAAGTGAGTGGGGAAAGGCAAACAGTCACAAGTGAGTGGGGAAAGGGAAACAGTCACAAGTGAGTGGGGAAAGGGAAACAGTCACAAGTGAGTGGGGAAAGGGAAACAGTCACAAGTGAGAGGGGAAAGGGAAACAGTCACAAGTGAGAGGGGAAAGGGAAACAGTCACAAGTGAGTGGGGAAAGGGAAACAGTCACAAGAGAGTGGGGAAAGGGAAACAGTCACAAGTGAGTGGGGAAAGGGAAACAGTCACAAGTGAGTGGGGAAAGGGAAACAATGTCACAAGTGAGAGGGGAAAGGGAAACAGTCACAAGTGAGTGGGGAAAGGGAAACAGTCACAAGTGAGAGGGGAAAGGGAAACAATGTCACAAGTGAGAGGGGAAAGGGAAACAGTCAGAAGTGAGTGGGGAAAGGGAAACAGTCACAAGTGAGTGGGGAAAGGGACACAAAGTCACAAGTGAGTGGGGAAAGGGAAACAAAGTCACAAGTGAGTGGGGAAAGGGAAACAAAGTCACAAGAGAGTGGGGAAAGGGACACAAAGTCACAAGTGAGTGGGGAAAGGGACACAAAGTCAAAAGTGGGTGGGGAAAGGGAAACAGTCACAAGTGAGTGGGGAAAGGGAAACAGTCACAAGTGAGTGGGGAAAGGGAAACAGTCACAAGTGAGTGGGGAAAGGCAAACAGTCACAAGTGAGTGGGGAAAGGGAAACAGTCACAAGTGAGTGGGGAAAGGGAAACAGTCACAAGTGAGTGGGGAAAGGGAAACAGTCACAAGTGAGAGGGGAAAGGGAAACAGTCACAAGTGAGTGGGGAAAGGGAAACAGTCACAAGTGAGTGGGGAAAGGGAAACAGTCACAAGTGAGTGGGGAAAGGCAAACAGTCACAAGTGAGTGGGGAAAGGGAAACAGTCACAAGTGAGTGGGGAAAGGGAAACAGTCACAAGTGAGTGGGGAAAGGGAAACAGTCACAAGTGAGAGGGGAAAGGGAAACAGTCACAAGTGAGTGGGGAAAGGGAAACAGTCACAAGTGAGTGGGGAAAGGGAAACAATGTCACAAGTGAGAGGGGAAAGGGAAACAGTCACAAGTGAGTGGGGAAAGGGAAACAGTCACAAGTGAGAGGGGAAAGGGAAACAATGTCACAAGTGAGAGGGGAAAGGGAAACAGTCAGAAGTGAGTGGGGAAAGGGAAACAGTCACAAGTGAGTGGGGAAAGGGACACAAAGTCACAAGTGAGTGGGGAAAGGGAAACAAAGTCACAAGTGAGTGGGGAAAGGGAAACAAAGTCACAAGAGAGTGGGGAAAGGGACACAAAGTCACAAGTGAGTGGGGAAAGGGAAACAGTCACAAGTGAGTGGGGAAAGGGAAACAAAGTCACAAGTGAGTGGGGAAAGGGAAACAGTCACAAGTGAGTGGGGAAAGGGAAACAGTCACAAGTGAGTGGGGAAAGGGAAACAAAGTCACAAGTGAGTGGGGAAAGGGAAACAGTCACAAGTGAGTGGGGAAAGGGAAACAAAGTCACAAGTGAGTGGGGAAAGGGAAACAGTCACAAGTGAGTGGGGAAAGGGAAACAGTCACAAGTGAGTGGGGAAAGGGAAACAGTCACAAGTGAGTGGGGAAAGGGAAACAGATACAAGTGAGTGGGGAAAGGGAAACAAAGTCACAAGTGAGTGGGGAAAGGGAAACAAAGTCACAAGTGAGTGGGGAAAGGGAAACAGTCACAAGTGAGTGGGGAAAGGGAAACAAAGTCACAAGTGAGTGGGGAAAGGGAAACAGTCACAAGTGAGAGGGGAAAGGGAAACAGTCACAAGTGAGTGGGGAAAGGGAAACAGACACAAGTGAGTGGGGAAAGGGAAACAAAGTCACAAGTGAGTGGGGAAAGGGAAACAAAGTCACAAGTGGGTGGGGAAAGGGAAACAGTGACAAGTGAGTGGGGAAAGGGAAACAGTCACAAGTGAGTGGGGAAAGGGAAACAGTCACAAGTGAGTGGGGAAAGGGAAACAGATACAAGTGAGTGGGGAAAGGGAAACAAAGTCACAAGTGAGTGGGGAAAGGGAAACAAAGTCACAAGTGGGTGGGGAAAGGGAAACAGTGACAAGTGAGTGGGGAAAGGGAAACAGTCACAAGTGAGTGGGGAAAGGGAAACAATGTCACAAGTGAGTGGGGAAAGGGACACAGTCACAAGTGAGTGGGGAAAGGGAAACAATGTCACAAGTGAGTGGGGAAAGGGAAACAGTCACAAGTGAGTGGGGAAAGGGAAACAATGTCACAAGTGAGAGGGGAAAGGGAAACAGTCACAAGTGAGTGGGGAAAGGGAAACAAAGTCACAAGTGAGTGGGGAAAGGGAAACAGTCACAAGTGAGTGGGGAAAGGGAAACAGTCACAAGTGAGTGGGGAAAGGGAAACAGTCACAAGTGAGTGGGGAAAGGGAAACAGTCACAAGTGAGTGGGGAAAGGGAAACAGTCACAAGTGAGTGGGGAAAGGGAAACAGTCACAAGTGAGTGGGGAAAGGGAAACAGTCACAAGTGAGTGGGGAAAGGGAAACAATGTCACAAGTGAGTGGGGAAAGGGAAACAGTCACAAGTGAGTGGGGAAAGGGAAACAGTCACAAGTGAGTGGGGAAAGGGAAACAATGTCACAAGTGAGTGGGGAAAGGGAAACAGTCACAAGTGAGTGGGGAAAGGGAAACAGTCACAAGTGAGTGGGGAAAGGGAAACAGTCACAAGTGAGTGGGGAAAGGGAAACAAAGTCACAAGTGAGTGGGGAAAGGGAAACAGTCACAAGTGAGTGGGGAAAGGGAAACAGTCACAAGTGAGTGGGGAAAGGGAAACAGTCACAAGTGAGTGGGGAAAGGGAAACAGTCACAAGTGAGTGGGGAAAGGGAAACAGTCACAAGTGAGTGGGGAAAGGGAAACAATGTCACAAGTGAGTGGGGAAAGGGAAACAGTCACAAGTGAGTGGGGAAAGGGAAACAGTCACAAGTGAGTGGGGAAAGGGAAACAATGTCACAAGTGAGTGGGGAAAGGGAAACAGTCACAAGTGAGTGGGGAAAGGGAAACAGTCACAAGTGAGTGGGGAAAGGGAAACAGTCACAAGTGAGTGGGGAAAGGGAAACAATGTCACAAGTGAGTGGGGAAAGGGAAACAGTCACAAGTGAGTGGGGAAAGGGAAACAGTCACAAGTGAGTGGGGAAAGGGAAACAGTCACAAGTGAGTGGGGAAAGGGACACAAAGTCACAAGTGAGTGGGGAAAGGGAAACAGTCAAAAGTGAGTGGGGAAAGGGAAACAATGTCACAAGTGAGTGGGGAAAGGGAAACAGTCACAAGTGAGTGGGGAAAGGGAAACAGTCACAAGTGAGTGGGGAAAGGGAAACAGTCACAAGTGAGTGGGGAAAGGGAAACAGTCACAAGTGGGTGGGGAAAGGGAAACAAAGTCACAAGTGAGTGGGGAAAGGGAAACAGTCACAAGTGAGTGGGGAAAGGGAAACAGTCACAAGTGGGTGGGGAAAGGGAAACAAAGTCACAAGTGAGTGGGGAAAGGGAAACAGTCACAAGTGAGTGGGGAAAGGGAAACAAAGTCACAAGTGAGTGGGGAAAGGGAAACAAAGTCACAAGAGAGTGGGGAAAGGGAAACAAAGTCACAAGTGAGTGGGGAAAGGGAAACAAAGTCACAAGTGAGTGGGGAAAGGGACACAGTCACAAGTGAGTGGGGAAAGGGACACAGTCACAAGTGAGAGGGGAAAGGGAAACAGTCACAAGTGAGTGGGGAAAGGGAAACAAAGTCACAAGTGAGTGGGGAAAGGGAAACAAAGTCACAAGAGAGTGGGGAAAGGGAAACAAAGTCACAAGTGAGTGGGGAAAGGGAAACAGTCACAAGTGAGTGGGGAACAGGATAAACAGTTACAAGTCAAACAGCAAAGGAGGAAGGGGATAGGGGCCCAGGTCATATACGTTTTTGGCAAGTCATGATTGACACAAAATGAACTCAACAGCAAGTCTCCTGTGTTCTGGGTATGGAGGCTGGGCACATGCACGCTCAACTTCGAAGGCATTGACATTGAATTTACACAAGACCAATGTTTGCTCTTTTGGAGTGGTCCCACAACTCTCTCGGGGAGCGATCCATTTTACATTACTGGGATCTAATCAAACTAAAAAGCTTCTGCACAGCCAAGAACACGGTAAGTAAAGCAAGAAGACAGCCCTCAGAATGGGAGAGAGTATTTGCAGGTTTCTGACAAAGGTTTGATAACCAGAATCCACAGAGAACTCAAACTTATTAATAAGAAAAGAACAAGTGATCCCATTTCATTGTGGGCAAGAGATTTGAACAGAAGCTTCTCTGAAGAAGACAGGCGCATGGCCCACAGACACATGAAAAAATGCTCATCATCTTTAATCATCACAGAAACGCAAATCAAAACCACTTGGAGATATCATTTAACTCCAGTAGGAGTAGCTCACATAACAAAATCCCAAAACTATTGATGTTGGCGTGGATGTGGAGAAAAGGGAACATTACTGCACTGCTGTTGGGAATGCAAGCTAAAACATTCCTTTTGGAAAGATGTTTGTAGAACACTTATGGATCTAAAAGTAGACCTGCCATTTGATCCTGCAATTCCTCTTCTAGGTATATATCCCGAAGACCAAAAATCACTTTACAACAAAAATATTTGCACCAGATTGTTATTTGCAGTTCAATTCATAATTGCCAAGTCATGGAAAAAGCCCAAGTGCCCATTGACCCATGAATGGATTAATAAATTGTGGTAGATGTATATCATGGAATATTATGCAGCCTTAAAAAAGATGGAGACTTTACCTCTTTTATGTTTACATGGATGGAGCTGGAACATATTCTTCTTAGTAAAGTATCTCAAGAATGGAAGAAAAAGTATCCAATATACTCAGTACTATTATGAAACCAATTTATAATCACCCACACTTTCATATGAAAGAGAAAACCCAACTATAGCCCAGGACGAAGGAGGGCAGAGGAGGGGGGGTGGTTGGATGGAGGGAGGGTAAATGACGGGACCTCACCTATGGTGCATATTGAAGGGTACACGTCAAGTCTATTAAGTGTAGAGTATAAATGTCTTAACACAATAGTTAAGTGAGGTAAAGGCTATGTCAACCAGTTTGATGTAAGCATTCCAAATTGAATATAAAATCAGCACACTGTACCCCATAAATGCAATAATGTATACGTGATTTATGTATTTATGACTTAATAAAAATAGCAAAAGAAGTTTAAAGCACAGCAAAAAAAAAAAATCAAAAAAGAAAGAAAATAAAAAGAATTTACACAAGAAAAAACAATCAACTCTGGCTCCTTAGTAAATGCTGAGACAGGTATGCAGAGCTGTTGGGTTTGTAATTCACAGCTATTAAATTCCTTAGAAAGGAGATAAAAACTTTTTTCTTGGGGCAGGAAAGTATAAAACAAGATGAAGAGGAGTGTAAACCCGTTTTTATACATGAGACTTTGATACAGTTTTATAATGCTGAGTGATGAATAGACATCCGCTCAGAATTCACACCTTATCAATCCGACTAGCTGTACAGTGGCCCCAGAATCCAGAGTGGAAAGATGAACTGAAGCACCTTGTGAGATCCCCTTGGCTTCAGTTCCAATGTATAATTTCACTTTAAGGGACATAAGGAAAATATTTTTAAAATGCAAAATATATTCTTTGCTTTTTTGGCACTCAAGCCACATAGTGTAAAGACATATATTGAATTGCATTTTAAATTTTTTTGCAGTTTCCTGAGAGACAGTAACCCAACTGATTGGACACAAACTTGAATTAAAACAGCTTAACCTGGTGTTCAAGGCCCACCAGCACCCAGCCTCCCATCACCTTGCACGAACCACTTCTCACCACGCAGCGTTGGGTCCAGGGGATGAGATAAGCCTTCCAGCCTGAATGTGCCCCTGCCTGAGTCGCCGCTGCGTCCTCCCCAGACGGTGCCTAACGGCACAGGGGCGTGGTGTCTTTCTCCCAGTTTGTCTGGTAAATAATCACAGTCTGACTTGAGATGTATTTTGAATTTCACATTTCACTTCTCAGAAAAATCTCAACTCAATATGCTAACTGTGAGGGAATGCCACCAGGATGCATAATTTAAATGTTTCAATTTTTACCTGAAGTTTTTGGATGAACTAAAGGATCTGGAATGTACTCTCACTCGTCATTTAAATAGAAATCGCTTGCTAAAACATGGAGCATGAAAACGATATATATTTCTAGGCAATTCGGAAAGTAGTTACAGCAAAGACAGGAAAGGGCCTTTAATTCTTGTATCTTTGTGTGTGAGAAGCTGTCATAAGGAATGCTTGGATGCCAAGCCTCACGTTACAGGGAGAGTTCATGCTCTGACATTTTCAGGACCTGTTGCAAAAGGACAAAAAGAAGAAATGAGGCCGCATACTGTACGTCTGAACATCAGAGCCAAGAAAGCACTAAGTGCATGACGTTCTGACTGCCAGCCTTGACAATACGCCACCAGGGCACCAGGAAGCTGAGGTTTGACTGGAATTCCCAGATACCTCAGCACCTGTCCCAGGAGTGTGGCCACATGTGGAGGAGTGTTTCCTGTGCTGGGCACTGTGTGCTGGGTGAGGGGCTCTGCGTGCTGGGTACTGGCTGCTGGGCACTACATTTGGGTTCTGGGTGCTGTGTGTTGGGTACTTGGCAGTGGTGCTGTGTGATGGGCACTGTGGGCTACATGCTAGGTGCTGGGTGCTGGGTGCTGAGTACTGTATACTTAGTGCTAGGTGCTGCATGACAGTGCTGCATGCTGGGTACTGGGCACTGGTGGGTGCTACATGCGGGCTATAGGCACTGAGTGCTGGGTTCTGGGTACTAGCTGTTAAGCGCTGGCTGCTGAGCACTGCATGCTGGATTTTGGGTTCTGGGTGTTATGTGCTGGGTGCTGAGTACTGCATGCTGAGTTCTGGGTTCTGAGTGTTATATGCTGGGTGCTGGGTACTGAGTGCTGGGTTCTGGGTACAACTGTTATGTGCTGGGTGCTAAGTACTGCATGCTGAGTTCTGGGTTCTTGGTGTTATATGCTGGGTGCTGAGTACTGAGTGCTGGGTTCTGGGTACAACTGTTATGTGCTGGGTGCTGAGTACTTCATGCTGAGTTCTGGGTTCTGGGTGTTATGTGCTGGGTGCTGGGTACTGCATGCTGGCTATAGCCACTGAGTGCTGGGTTCTGGGTACAACTGTTATGTGCTGGGTGCTGAGTACTGCATGCTGAGTTCTGGGTTCTTGGTGTTATATGCTGGGTGCTGGGTACTACATGCTGGCTATAGCCACTGAGTGCTGGGTTCTGGGTATAACTGTTATGTGCTGGGTGCTGAGTACTGCATGCTGAGTTCTGGGTTCTGGGTGTTATGTGCTGGGTGCTGAGTACTGCATGCTGAGCTCTGGGTTCTGGGTGTTATGTGCTGGGTGCTGAGTACTGCATGCTGAGTTCTGGGTTCTGGATCTTATGTGCTGGTGCTGGCCTACTCTGCTTCTCTGTCTGTCTGTGTTTCTGTCCTACACTTCCAGGGACCTTGGTGCATGGCAGAGGTGACTTGTGAGCCCTGGAAGTATTCAGGGCCCCCTGGGGAAATCTTTAGGTCTTTCACAGCTGAATGTGGGATTAAAGTTGAGGTCCATGGGATCACGTGACTGTGACAATGAAGAGGACAGCTGAGTGGGCCGCGTGGACATCCCTGAAGTTCCTGGCTGCAGGGGATGGAGCCTGCCTCTGGTTGCCATAAAAGGGAAACAAATGATCATCATGGACAAGGATGAGCTCTACCCCGGGGCCCAAGTGGGGTGGGCTGGCCTTGGCTCCTGTCCTCAGAGATGCCCCGTGTGACCAACCCTCCTCAGAGGGTCTATGTGGATCTCTGTGGGATCTCATGGTCTGGGAAAGAAGCCAGTGGGGGTGGTAGCTGCTGAAAGCAGTCTCGAGTAGGAAATGGTGTCAAGAAAAACCTCCCGAATGTATCCCATTAGAATTCTGAAGCTTTTACTCACAAATCTATAAAGAAACACTTTTAATAAACTAGTGTCTGTCAGACGACAGAGGCCCTGATATTTAGGTAGAAATCCCCACAAAAGATTGTGTTGTTGTGGGCCATTTTCCCCTGGTGGGTGATGACTTGTCCACGGCAGCCCAGGTGAAGCTGGGCGTGAGCACCTGCATCTGTGTCGCTGGCTGCTCTGAGAATGGGAGCCTGGAAGTGTGATTACGGAGCAAAGGAGCATAAACTCTGCAGACTCTCCTCACGTAGATTGCCACACTGCTGTTGAGAGAGGCGATTCTGGTTTCTATTTCCACCAGTGAGGAAAAATATTGCTATTTCACATACCCTCTCAAACATCAAATATTATTTTGCTAAATTGCCAATTTGAAAGATGAAAAAAGTTTCATAATTTTCCCATTTGCATTTAAAATTACTGTGAAGCTGAGCATTTTTCATACGTTTAATACTTTTTGTGTGACTTATCTATTCAAATCACTTGTGTCCTTAGTGGTAGATAAGTGCACCTCCGATTTGGGGGATAATAAATAAGGCTCTGCTATATTTACTGCCTAGATTTTCCTTAATATGCTCTTTGTCTTTTAATGACAGACAGAAAGAAAAAAAAAAACATTACTTCATGGCAATAAATATTAATGAGCTAAACTCTCCTATTACGTGATAAAGACTAGTGTATTAGGATAAAATGTAGAGCCCACTTACAGGAAACACACATAAAACAACATGGTAATTTAATGACAATTAGGATAAGGAAAACGCTGTCTTGTATTGACCATTATTTACTGTATAAAACACAGCATACTTCCTCAGGGAAGCTGTTGTTGACTGGACGTCCCTTTTCTAAGCTGTCGTATGACACTTACTTTGCACTGGTGGCACTTAGCTCGTGAGCTACTTTATGAATCACCTGTGACTGTGCTTGGGGCCCATGTCAGCCGGCGTTCAGAAACTGTGTTTGCTCCAAGAACTGCTGCTCATTGCTGACTTACTCAGTAAGCGACGGCTCACTGGTGGACTCTAAATTCATTATCTCATTTAATTCAACCCTGTGAAAAGCTATTATTGCCAACCAAATTACAAGCAGAGAGACAGACTCTGAGAGGCAAAGTGTGTTTCCTAAGGCCATGCTGGTCCCGAGAGATGGAAGCAGCCAGAGTGGAAGCCCCATCTGACTGGGGGGACACACGTCTGTCTGGGGGACATGCGTCTGACTGGGGGGACACATGTCTGACTGGGGGACACGCATCTACTGGGGGGACACGTGTCTGACTGGGGAGACACATGTCTGTCTAGGGGACATGCGTCTGACTGGAGGACATGTGTCTGACTGGGGGGGACATGTGTTTGACTGGGGGACACGCGTCCATCTGGGGGACACGCATCTGACTGGGGGGACACGTGTCTGACTTGAGGGACATGTGTCTGACTGGGGGGACACGTGTCTGACTTGGGGACACGTGTCTGACTGGGGGGACACGCGTCTGACTGGGGGACATGCATCTGGTGGGGGGGACACACGTCTGACAGGGGGGACAAGCGTCTGACTTGGGGACACGCATCTGACTGGGGGGACACGCGTCTGACTTGAGGGACATACGTCTGTCTGGGGGGACACACGGCTGACTGGGGGGACACACGTCTGACTTGAGGGACACATGTCTGACTGGGGGGACACATGTCTGTCTGGGGGGACACATGTCTGACTTGAGGGACACACGTCTGTCTGGGGGGATACACATCTAACTGGGGGGACACGTGTCTGACTGGGGGGACACATGTCTGACTGGGGGACACACATCTGACTTGAGGGACACACGTCTAACTGGGGGGAACACACGTCTGTCTGGGGGGACACATGTCTGACTTGAGGGACACACGTCTGTCTGGGGGACACACATCTGTTTGGGGGGACACACGTCTGACTGGGGGGACACACGTCTGACTTGAGGGACACACGTCTGACTGGGGGACACATGTCTGACTGGGGGGACACACGTCTGTCTGGGGGGACACACATCTGACTTGAGGGACACACGTCTGTCTGGGGGGACACACATCTGTCTGGGGGGGA
Source organism: Nycticebus coucang (assembly GCF_027406575.1). Taxonomy (NCBI): domain Eukaryota; kingdom Metazoa; phylum Chordata; class Mammalia; order Primates; family Lorisidae; genus Nycticebus; species Nycticebus coucang. The sequence continues at coordinate 1,886,890 of NC_069782.1, forward strand.
CACACGTCTGACTGGGGGACACACGTCTGACTTGAGGGACACACATCTGACTGGGGGACACATGTCTGTCTGGGGGACACACGTCTGACTTGAGGGACACACGTCTGACTGGGGACACGTGTCTGACTGGGGGACACGTGTCTGACTGGGGGGACACAAGTCTGACTTGAGGGACACACGTCTGTCTGGGGGGACATGCGTCTGACTTGGGGACACGTGTCTGATTGGGGGGACACATGTCTGACTGGGGGGACACACGTCTGTCTGGGGGGACACACATCTGTCTGGGGGGACACATGTCTGACTGGGGGACACACGTCTGACTTGAGGGACACACATCTGACTGGGGGGACACATGTCTGACTGGGGGGACACATGTCTGTCTGGGGGACACACGTCTGACTTGAGGGACACACGTCTGACTGGGGGACACGTGTCTGACTGGGGGACACATGTCTGACTGGGGGGACACACGTCTGACTTGAGGGACACACGTCTGACTGGGGGACACGTCTCTGACTGGGGGACACGTGTCTGACTGGGGGGACATGCGTCTGACTGGGGAACACGTGTCTGACTGGGGGGACACATGTCTGACTGGGGGGACACACGTCTCTCTGAGGGGACACACGTCTGACTTGAGGGACACATGTCTGTCTGGGGGGACATGCGTCTGACTGGGGGACACGTGTCTGACTGGGGGGACCTGTGGCCTCTGATGGATGCCTGGGGTTAGGGATGAGACACCAGGAGCAACTCATTGGGAAAAGAAAAGGATGAGAAAGGGAGGCTGGACATGTTCACTTAAAGCAGGGGTCAAATTCAAGTGACAACCATTTAATGGAAAAAGTGGGACTTGTTTTTCAGATTAAGAACAGGGCACATACAATTAGGCTACATTGCTTGATTGTTTGTGTTTGTAAGGTGAAGTCCAAGTCCTAGCTCTGACCTTCACCCAACAAGTTGTTCTGGTAAAAAGGATGCCATTCAATGAGGCCGTATGGGCCTTGGGCACGTTGTGCTGGCAACCTGTAGGTACACTAACAAAATGCTTTCAGAGGGGAGGGGTAAGTGAGTAGTAGCTCATTTATGGGAGACTGCATGGCTCTCACCTTAGATCAAAGAGACAAGGTATAAATTAAGGACCTAATGAATTTGAATAGTTTAACTAAAAATGTTACTTGAAACATTTCTATCAAACATTGCATCAGAGAAATTAATATCATAATCCTTTTAAGCTGCCGTGAAACATTTGCAAAATAGTAATTTATATGCTAGTCCACAAAAATAATATTAATTAATTCTAATGCATTAAGCTAAAAATTAATTTAAAGGATATTCACACAGAGGGACTTGCTTGTAAAGTTAAAAAAAAAGTTAAAAAAAAAATTCCATCAGCTCCTGGAATGACTCTTGAATAGTCAGAGAAGACCAATCAGGCTTCTAGAGCCGGTGAGGACCCAGCTCAGCAGGGCAGGAGTGCCCAGGACGTTAGTGTGTGAAGGTGGGAAAAGAGGCTGCTTGACCAGCTGTTCTCTTGGGGAACCCTCCCTCCAGCTGGGGTTCTGTGCACAAGTCTCAAGCCCTGTGGCACGGAAACGATGCCCAGACCGTGGCTCCCACCTTCCTCCTTGCTTTCACATTGTGGGTGACATATGGGTCTTTGGCCTACGAGACCTCATCCTTCAGTGGAAACTTGACCCCACCTGAAAGTGTCCTGTGCCCACAGGCAGCCCCAGGTCAGGTGCCCACCCACATCCTCGGTGGAGCCGAAACCCCAGGGCAGCACTCGGAGCGACACACTCCACGCCAGCCGCCCTCTCTCCATCTCCTGTCCCCGCCCCTGCAGGAAGCTTTGTGAGGGCGTCCTTCCAACAGGAAAGCCTGGGCAATCTAAAAACCTACAACCTTTAGGATCCTTCAGAGGATGGAGGTCCTCAGGGCAGGTCCTTGAGAGATGGGCATCTTCAGAGGGATCCAGGGAGGATTCTCCTGCCTGAGCAGGGCTCTGAGCTGTAGACGGGGCAATGGATGTGCAATTATTCCAATACTGCTGGGGATGGTGTGAATTGGCATGAGGGTGGGGGAGTCATGGGGGCTCAGGGGAAGCCCCATGAGGGTGAGGGAGTCCTGGGGATGGGGCTCAGGAGAAGCCCCACGAGGGTGGGTGAGTCCTGGGGGCTCAGGGGAAGCCCCCGCCTTGCTGTCTTTCCTTCGGAGGCCTCACCAGGCTCTCACAGGGGAAACCTGAAGACCCCTGGCCCTGCTGGGGAAGGAGAGCAGTTGTGGCCAAGCACATCCAGGGCCTTCTCTGCAGCACACACCCGCTCTTGGGGTGAAGGACTCTGCCAGGGGCAGTTCTGGGTCCTGCCCCAGCCAGAGAGAGACACTTCTCCCCACTCTAGCCCTCCCCAGCCTCTTGTCTGACTTGAGTGGAGAACTGTAGCCCCTGGCAAATGGCTCAGAGGAGTGAACAGAACCCAGACACCGCCTGCTGCACTGGTTTCTTGGGGGCTGCCAAGCAGTGTCCCACAGACTTGGTTTACAAAAAGCAAAAGTCACTCTCATAGTTCTGGAAAGCAGAGTCTGAAGTCTTGGTATCCGCAGAGCCACACTACCCCAGGGGGCTCTCGGGGAGGGTCCCTCCTGCCCTCTGAGCACCCCTTGATGTTGGCTGTGTCGCCCCTGTCTCTGTCTTCCTGGCCACAGGACCCTCTTCTCATGCACCTGGGTCTCCTCCTCCGCCATCACTCATGAGGACACTCGTTGTTGGATTGAGGACCTGTCTAGATAATCCGGAATGGTCTTGAGATCCCAAACTTAATTATGCCTGCAAAGACCCATTTTTCACACTCACAGCTTCTGAGGTTAAGATGTACATGTATCGTTTAGGGGCACCGCTCAACAAGCCACACTCACCCAAAGGCTGAGAATTAAGCAGAAGATTGTAGGACACTCCCTGCACCCCATAGCCAACCACCACAGAAACAGGGTTCCTGAATAATTACAGCAAATTACTCGGTATTGCGACAGCTGAAAGAGCTGCAGGCACAGCCCCTCTCTGAGAAAAAATACAGGGTACAGGCCAGGAGGGGACACAGAGACAAGAACACTGCCATGCACATGAGACCCCGTCACCTGCGGCTGCCACAAACAGACGTGGTTAACACCAGTCCTCACACAGAAAGAGCCGCTGGCTACCCAGCACCTACAGTTCTCAATGACAACAACAAATTTAAAAAGAATACCTAGGGCGAAGGGGAGAGGAGTCTAAAGAGGCAAAGCAGCCGTAAGGACCCCAAGCGAGCACAGTCTACATCCTGACAGGCACTCCCCCAAACCGCCACATTTGCAAAAAAAAAAAGAAAAGAAAGAAAGAAAATCTGAGAAACTGTTAAAAGACAAGAGATGCCCAAGGAGAAATGACAGGGACATGTAACAAGCATTATGGATCCTGGAATGGGAAAGGCACATTAGGCAAAAAATAAGGAAAGTTGGACCACGTGGGAACGTGAGTTAATGACGCTGTGTTACTCTTGGTTTATTCAGACAATACTGTTCATCCTTGGCTGATAATACTGTGTCACAAGAATTAGTGTAAGATTTTAGTGTAAAGATTTAGTGTAAGATTTTAATAATACAGGGAACTATGTGTGGGGCACAGGTGATCTCCCTGCATTATCTTTGCAACATTTTTGTAAATCAGAAACTTTTCTAAAGTAAAAAGCTTATTAAAATGGTTTTGTAAAGGGCTGGCACATTTTAGCAGCAAACAATTTTTAATTTACAAAACTGCAAAGTACTTTTTATCTTTTAAAAATTATTATATAAGCAAAATTTTTGTAGGACAATAACAAATTAATAAAATCAACTTCACATACCTCACTCCACCACTATGACAAAGCCCATCTGTTCCCCTTTCCGAGTTTCTGGCTAACCTGATCGTATGGACCAGGCTTTTTTCGGAGTCGGATCTTTTATTCTGCTTGTTCAGAGACTGTTTTCTGTGCTGCTCACTTTTGAAAATAAAGTTTAAAAATGTAACAGGTGAACTGCGTTCCCCAGGTGACTAGTTAGGATCGCATGTGACGCACCAGTGAGCATCCTCTCGAGAAGCATCTTCCTTTTCTATTGGATGATTCTTTGCAGAATTCATGCTTTAGAGTCAGATGATAAGAACCCTTAATGCTTCTTCAAATTTAAAAATAAGATTGAAAATATGGAATTACTTCACAAAAAAGGACAAATAAAAACAGAGAGGACCTTGCATCACCGTAGTCTGCTTCCCTGGCAAGTAGCTCGCTGAATGGGAGGCGAGAACTTCCTCCTACACTGGGCAGGCACCTGGTGCACGTGGTTTTGCTATGAACCCCTGACATGATGTTAAAGGCTTAGCAACTTCTTTCCTCCTTCCTGCCTTCCTTCCTTCTTTTTTTGAGACAGAGTCTCACGATGTCACCCTGGGTAGAGTGCTGTGGTGTCACAGCTCACAGCAACCTCAAACTCTTGGGCTCAAGCAATCCTCTTGCCTCAGCCTCCCAAGTAGCTGGGACTACAGGTGCCCTCCACAACGTCCAGCTATTTTTAGAAACGAGGTCTCACTCTGGCTCAGACTGGTCTCAAACCTATGAGCTCAAGCAATTCACCTGCCTCGGCCTCCCAGAGTGCTAGGATTATAGGCTTGAGCCACGGTGCCTGGCCCTTTAGCAACATATTTCAAGCATGGAAAGATGATATGATAACATGCATCCAAATCTGTTAGTGATATTTTCTTATTTCAAAGCATTTTAAAGGTAAGTAAAGTTCAGTTGAGTAGCATCTTTCTCTGTTCCTCTGCTACAGTTACCTTTTATCGTCCTGAAATCAGCTTCTGTTTTCCATGCTCACACTGTGGTGTTTATACAAGGCGCGTGCACACAGGTACACAATGCGCTTGGTGATTTAGTTGCCTTCAGGCTGACTGTGAACAGCATTCTGCCATCTCTCTTTGGCAACTTGCCCCTGTTCACACAACGTCATGTTCTGAGTTTCCGCCTACTGTGAGATGCTCTCGGAGGTTAGTTCCTTAACTGCACAGGTGATGGTGCCACTCATGTGACCACACCAATTCTTCAGGCACCTGCTGATGGGTGTTAGCTTGTTCCCACACTGCCGGACCACTCGGTCTGGGTGTCCTCCCTCCAAGTTCTCAAACGTTGCTGCTCAACGTGGTTGATTCCCGTAGCTCCCACACAGAGCGTGGACATGCGGGGCCAGGCTCCCGGGGCTGTGAGCATCAGGGGGCAGGACGTTTAGAGCCAGACTTGTGGCTGCAGCTGGGGAGGTGGGTCTGGGAGGGGCACTGTTGGAACACGGAGGGGATACCGAAGATGGGAGCCCAGTGTGAAGGGGGAGCTGCCACCTCTGAGGGCCCCCTGGCTATAGAGCGGGGCCACAGTGGCCTCCCTGTCACTTCCCCCAATCTCACAGGGGCTCTGCTTTTGGCTGACGGGAGGCAGAGAACGTTGGCTTCAGAGCACTGCTCCTGGGCTCACGTCCCTCACCTCCCAATTCTCCCTGTATTTTTTTTTACTTATTGTGTGTAGCCACCCAATTAAAAGCATGTGCTTGTTATATTTTATTTTGCATTTCTAGGTGAATTATGTCTTTAGGAGATTTTTACTTTTTTAGTTTATTTATTCTGCTCTATTGCCAGACTGGAAGTTTAGCTGCACAGACAGTGCCCGTGTCGAGCTGCCATGGCACTGTCCGTGCACAGGCAACTGTCCTGTGGCTGGCAGAGAACCAGCCTGGGTTTTATTACCCCAAACCTGTGGGCCCACATGTGGGAGGGTGCCTGCTTCTGTGGGGGCTGTCAGGAGGCTGCTTTGGTGACGGCCAGGCTCAGCCCCTGCTGCCCCCCAGAAGGTACCAGCTCAGGCCCACCCGACACTGGTAACGGCTTCCGTGGCTGCAGGTGGGGTTGGGGCCATTGGCTCTTTGCCGGCCTGGTGCAGGACCCTCTTCCACTAGACGGCTGTCCCCACGGGCAGCGGCCCTGCGCTATCCTCTATTTTCTGTCATCGCCAGCAAATGCACTTGCTCCGTGTACTTTCTCCTGTCTGGGATCAAATCCCCTCACCCTGGCCAAAAGTCACAAGAGTTTCCTCCCAGGAGGCACCACTGCAGTGTGGTCTGTACCCAGGGTGGGGTCCTGCCTGCGTCCAGACCCACCAGGGGCACCACTGCAGTGTGGTCTGTACCCAAGGTGAGGGTCCTGCCTGCGTCCAGACCCACCAGGGGCACCACTGCAGTGTGGTCTGTACCCAGGGTGGGGGTCCTGCCTGTGTCCAGACCCACCAGGGGCACCACTGCAGTGTGGTCTGTACCCAGGGTGGGGGTCCTGCCCATGTCCAGACCCACCAGGGGCACCACTGCAGTGTGGTCTGTACCCGGGGTGGGGGTCCTGCCCGCGTCCAGACCCACCAGGGGCACCACTGCAGTGTGGTCTGTACCCGGGGTGGGGGTCCTGCCCGCGTCCAGACCCACCAGGGGCACCACTGCAGTGTGGTCTGTACCCAGCGTGGGGGTCCTGCCCGCGTCCAGACCCATCAGGGGCACCACTGCCTGTCTGGTTGCCCCCCAAATTCCTACATGGAAATTCACTCACACACCCTAGAATGCAACAATTTTTAGAGACAAGTCTTTAAAGAAGTGATTAAGCTCAAATGAGCTCCCCTGGGTGGGCCCTAGTCCTTATCAGGAGAGGAGGGCAGGGCATGGACACAGGGAGAGCACGGCCTCTGGGAGCCAAGGGGCCAGCCCTCAGGACAAACCGACCCTGCCGATGCCGCGTCTCCATCTGCGGCTTCTGGCCGCTGGGACTGGGAGTGAAGTTTCACTTCTAAGCTGTCCAGTCTGCAGTGCCTTGTCCCAGCTGCTATAGTGGACAGGCACACCTGGCCCCTCAGGATGGAGGGATGACCCCTGTGGAGGCTTTTGCTGAGGTCAGTGGGACAGAGATGCTGCTGTTCCCATTCTGACCAGTCGGCATCCAGGCCTGGGCAGCTGGTGGAGGCTCTCATGGCTCTGAGTAGGGGTCAGGGCTGGGATGTGAATTAGTAGAGGCCTGGCCTGGCAGATGGATGGAGGGGCTTCTCCTGGGGCCATCTTGGGGCTGTGCCTCCTGCCCATCTGGCTCAGCCTGTGGATGAGGCCCCCAGGGGAGTCTACCCAGGTCCTCAATCCAGCACCTTCCCCTTGCTGGGCATGAGGGGTGATGGGCATGCAGATGGACTGCAGCAGCCTGCTTCTCCTCCCATTTTCCTTTGTTTAAGCGAGTGGCTTGATCTTTGTAGAACATGACTTTTCCCTGGAGGGTTAAGTGAGCAGATTTCTGGAGCTTGAAATGGCAATCGTCATTAAGTTAACCTAGCTTCCTCTTAGCAGACGTCCCGGTTGTCCTGAAAATGACAGGAACGTAAGGATGGTGGGGCGTCAATCCCAGCCACGGAGTATACAGTCTGGGGACCGGTCCTGTCCTCTGTGTATCACTCCACAGCCACTTTCTGTTGAATCATAGCATTTTCCTCATTAAGACAAACCATACAATTTCCCATCATTTCAATGGATGTTATGGTGACATATACTTGCTGGAGAAAATCAAGTTCTGCAGTTTTCTTTTTGTTTGTTTTTGGAGGGGGTAAGGCCGATAACTGTGAATAAAAGAAATCAGTGTGGGGCTCTTTGTATCAGAATTGATGCTTCTGACATAATTGAGAAGCTCATTTCACTTAGAATTGCTAATTATGAAATGTTACAAAAAGTTGCCCTGGACTATATCTATTTCAAGCTAGGGGAGCAATTTATGAGAGGGGAACATGGTCTTAGGGACTTATGGAAATGTGAGGAAGATGCTGCTTAGCCTGGACGTGAGCCCAGGAGGATGCAGCTGGGGGCATGGTCTGAAAGCCGCTGAGATGGGGGAGCAGAGGGGAAGAACGCTTCGTGACCCCAGACTCGGGGTCCACCCAATTCCGGGGTGTCCAGCCTCCCAGCACAGTAAGTTCAAGACTACACCCTCGATCTGGAAATTACTTCACAACCCAAAGAGAAGTCCTCGCAGATTCTTCCCCCATCAGCTCTGGCTTGGGCTCCTGAGGACACGGCCATATCGGAGCCGGCACGGAGGTGTCCACCCTCGCAGCTGGTCAAGGCTTCCCGACCTGAGCCTCCTTCAATTGTACAGTTGCGCTTCTCCAGGACTCAGGGGACCCCCTCTACCCTTCCCTGCCCCCAACAGCTCTAACACAGAGTTCTTAAAATGATTCACTACTTTTTAAGCATCTGCTTTTGTTTCTCACTGGACAAAGTGGAAACACACTGTTCTTTGTTGTTGAGTGGCAGCATTTCCATTAATAAGAGGAACGTCCTTGCAAATTGGGTTTGAAAATAACTCTGTTTGTGATCTGCAGAGGTTTCATTGTGCACAGAGTTCTCTGAACCCTTACAAGACACCTGTGATACTTCTTTGATAATGTTCATGGAGCATCTGCTGGCTCTGGGGGCAGCAAGCCAGTGGACCATTTTCTCCAAGTAAAATGCTAAGGTGAGCAGTGAGGCCGCAGGCGGCTCTGGGACGGCTCCTCAGGCCAGTGACGTACCCGTCTCTGTACTTCCTGGTGGGAAGGCCGCGGCCCACCCAGGAAGTCATCATGGCTAACAATTAAGTGTGAGTCCCATCGTGATTCAATTACCGATTTACAGAAAACACAGGGATGAAGGAACCCATCAGAAACCACACCGGGACACGGTCCCCAGAATCTAGAGTGTGTGAATATCTGTGGGACAAATGAACTTTCTTTAGCGGCAACTTTTACAAACATGGTTCCGAGAACCACAGGGGGCTTGGCAGATGAACGGGAGTTACCACCACCTTCAGTGAGACCAGTCAAGTGTCCTTGGGTGAGGAGGACCACAGCTCGTGCCAGAGAGGTCTCACTTATCTGTGCCCCAATTATGATGTAAACACATGGCAGCCATGGTCCCTGCCACTGAGGCATTTCATTAGCTCCCATGGGCGCAGCCACGGGCTGCCTGGCTGGGCTGGGCTGTGGTGTCTGTGCTCTGGGCAGCCATGGCTGGGCTGTGGTGCCAGTGCCCCTGAGGCAGGTGGACAGATCAGCTGGGGGGCCATGACCCACCTGTCTCTCATCCTCCCAGGTCTGGAGCCGGCTGGGCCCGGGCTTTCTCTTGGGTGGTGGCAGAGGTGGGACACAGCGTTTGTTAAGGTCACAGGAGTCCTTATGGCAGAGACCAAAGCCCAGGGATGGGGAAAAGAACCTCGTTTTAGAGGAAGAACTCTGAAGTCACATGACAAGGGGATGGACAGAGGGCTGAAGGATTGGAGCTAGTCTAGCAGTCTGCTCCAGGGAGTGGCAGGCTTTTGTCACTACAAAGTGAGGTCTGAGTGACTCCCCAAGCCAGGCTCTGAGCCAGGAGCTCAGAGCACAGCCATGAGCAACACTCTGGCTATAGGAAGCAGAGTCTGTCTCAGAAGGAGACAGGAGTGTCACTGGGACGTGGCATGAGAGCTTCCGGGAGTGAGGAAGCTTTAGGCCCCAGTGCCTGGCCCCTCCTGCTCCCGGGAGAGGACAGCCCAGACGGGGCCCCAGAGAGCAGGTGGCACCTTGAGCCTGCACAGGCAGTTGGGGAGCATCCGGGAGGGACGGGGTGCAGCCCCACCCAGGGGAGAGGGTTTGGGGATCCAAAGACCCTTCACATTCAGACATGAGCTCTATACTTGGGAAAATGTCTCTATAAACATCCTGGAGTAGACTCTAACTGTCACCGTTTACTGACTGTTTCCTCTATGTCACTACCGTGGAAGTCACCAGACAGCCATCCCTCAGAATCCTGAGCGGTCCCCATCAGGATGCGGCTGTGGTAGACTCGGTGGGCACACGGGAGAGAGGCTCACTGGCAACAATTCTGAGGAACTGAACACAAGATTAGGAAACAGACTTGCTGTGGCTCTGTGTACCCATGTGTACTTACAGGTATGCATGGGTGTGTGCACTGTGAACATGCATGTGCAATGGCTTGTGTGTGGTGTGTGTACACGCATATATGTGTATGTGTACATCAGTGTGCACACGTGTCTGGCTGTGAACAGAGGAGTGCTGGGCTTCCCTGAGATTCACTGTGTCGCCTGCTTGCATCAACATTGCAGGCCTTGCCTTGTCCTGTCCGTGGTGCTCAGATACAGGTGCCCAAGGGTTTGAGAGCGCCAAGGACTCGTCTAGTTGTGAGGCAAGAATTGACCACCCACCCCCAGCAGCTAAGAGACCATCAGCGCTTCTTGTTTTTTTTTTTTTTGAGATAGAGTCTCACTCTGTCACTGGGGCTGGAGTGCCATGGTGTCATCATAGCTCACAGCAAACTCAGACTCTTGGTCTGAAAAGATCCTCCAGCCTCAGCCTCCTGAGTAGCTAGGACCACAGGTGCCCACCGTATCCATCCCATCCAATTATTTGATTTTTTTTTATAGAGACAGGGTATTGCTATGTTGCCCAGGCTGGTCTCAAACTCCTGGCCACAAGCGATCCTCTTGCCTCAGCCTCCCAGAGTGCTGGACTTCAGGTGTGAGTTACTGTGCCTGGCAACTGCAGGCTTGTTGGACAAAGATGGCATCTCACAGTAGGCAAAATGATGATTCTGCATCAGGCACCAGGCCTCCAGGTCAGGCCCAGTGCTGACCAGGATGACATGCTCTGAATGTGGGTTTGGACCTTTGCTCAAACATTTGCCCCACACTGAGCCGATGGCAGCCCCAGGCTGGCCTGGAGGTGGTGTTGGTGACCACACCCCACCACTCCTTGTGGCCTTGGAGAGATCGTCTTTAAATGGATGAGCTTCCCTAGCCTGTCCCTGTGGAGTCAGGAGACCTAAGACACCCGCAGAGCCCCACGGCTGGCAGCTGGCTGAGCTGCAGAGCCCCCCACCCCAGTGTTGCCTCCACCCAGAGAAGAGGCAGGAAAGGTTCTCAGGGCAACTCAACATGTGCCCCTGGGGTCTGGCAGACCTGGGAGTGGGGCCAAACTCCAGTCCAGAGGGGTCAGCAGAGGAACACGCAGGGGTAAGGAGAAAGTTTCTGATGGGAGGGAAGGTCCCTGGAAAAGACGGCGGTGCTGGGAAAATTAAACAAAGCCCCCTTCCCCACCCCGTGTGCCCTTGAGTTGTGCCCTCCATACTAGAGTTTGGATGCAGCCTAAATGTTCCTTAGAAGAGTCTCTACCCAGGAGTCTCGTCTGCCTTGGACTTTGAAGGGTATTGACGGATACATAGGAGCTTGCCAGGAGCACAGGAGCTGTAAGGGTCGATTATGGAGGCTCCTACTTGAGAGCTTAAGCCTAAGGTACTTGGTGGCCTCCTTCAAGTAAAAGAATTAAGCACTACAAATGCAAGTTAGGTACAATGTTAAAATTTCTTTAGAACACAGGAGGAAAGAAAAATGACACGTGAATAGAGTTTTCTGAGACTCTGCAGATGGTTTTCCAGAAATGCCTGCAGAGAACTCTAGCCCCAAGGACCCTCACCCCAGAAGGGGTCCATCCCTGAAAGGGTCAGGGATGCGGTGCTTTGACAGGCCCGAGCCTCCCTCTGTCGGGCTCACTGTGCCTGGTTTCTGTGCCCCACCCCACCACGGTAGCTGCATCCAGAGACATTTGTGTAATCTCACCTGGTCCCCAAGCTCTGAAAAGAGCAGCTGCTGATGAGTATCTGTCCTGTCCAAAGGGTCAGGTTCTCCTGAGTTTAAACCTTCTCCCTGGGACCTCCTGAATTCAGACTGGGCAGTCAGCCCTGGCTGGGTCAATGGCACCCTCAGGGGCTCTGCATGGTGGGAGAGGAAGCGTCTCTCCTTGGGCACTGACATCCTGGAACACCATGTGTGTTAATCAAGATGTTTTTAACAAAAGATGCAGCAGCACAGTCTGTGTGGTGCTTTCAGGCATGTGGGATAGAAACTGGAAATTCCCCTTACAAGGTACGGGTAATTCACGTGGCATGTGGATCATCCCTGGTGGTGTCCACACCTCCCATAGCATGTGGCTGATGTCCTGGACAGCTGGCTCGGTGGGCAAAAGGACCGGTCTCTGAACCTGTCATTGGCTAGTGGTCTGGGACTTTCCTGGGTCTCACTTCCTCCCTCTGAGAAAGGAAGTGGGCGGTTAGGACCCAGTGCCTGGTGGATGTCCAGGGTGCCCTTGGTCTCCCCTCTCCCTCCTTGGACCCAGGCCCTACATCAGGGCTGAGTAACAGGAGCTTGCTGGGCTGCCAGAACCAGCACAGGAGGCAGGGGAGCCTCGGGAGCAGCCACCCCTCTTCTAGCCTGTCCTTCAGGCTCCTCATTCAGGGTCTCAGAGCTGGCCCAGCCCCCGAGGTGGGCGTCTTATGGGCAACTCTGCAGGTTTGCTGAAAGGGAGAAGGACATCGTGGTCTGAGCCTGGCTGTGTGTCTACTCTAGTGTGTGGCCCTTTTCCTTCCTGCTGCCAGCACCAGGGGATAGGGTGGGTATTGGGGCCATTCATCTCTGGGGTTCAGGATGCCATGTGGCCTCTGCCCAGTGAATCTGGCTGAGAGATGGTGCTCTCTGGGAGAGGTGTGGGGCTCTGCACCTTCTGTCAGAGCCTGTGGTCCCACTGCACAGTCTTTTCCAAATCCTGGCTGTGGTAACAGTATTAGCTCTCCCCTAAGGGCTTTGAGTTCCCAGGGCTGGGAGCTGCACCCGGCCCCGCAGTGATGGTGTCTGCAGAACTTCCCTCTCTCGTGGCTCTGTATCCTGGGCCTGGGAGCTGCACCAGCCCTGCAGTGATGGTGTCTGCAGAACTTCCCTCTCTCCTGGCTCTGTATCCTGGGCCTGGGAGCTGAACCCAGCCCTGCAGTGATGGTGTCTGCAGAACTTCACTCTCTCCCGGCTCTGCGTCCTGGGCCTGGGAGCTGCACCAGCCCCACAGTGATGGTGTCTGCAGAACTTCCCTCTCTCCTGGCTCTGCGTCCTGGGCCTGGGAGCTGCACCAGCCCTGCAGTGATGGTGTCTGCAGAACTTCCCTCTCTCCTGGCTCTGCATCCTGGGCCTGGGAGCTGCACCAGCCCTGCAGTGATGGTGTCTGCAGAACTTCCCTCTCTCCTGGCTCTGCATCCTGGGCCTGGGAGCTGCACCAGCCCTGCAGCGATGGTGTCTGCAGAACTTCCCTCTCTCCTGGCTCTGCATCCTGGGCCTGGGAGCTGCACCCAGCCCTGCAGTGATGGTGTCTGCAGAACTTCCCTCTCTCCTGGCTCTGCGTCCTGGGCCTGGGAGCTGCACCAGCCCTGCAGCGATGGTGTCTGCAGAACTTCCCTCTCTCCTGGCTCTGCGTCCTGGGCCTGGGAGCTGCACCAGCCCTGCAGTGATGGTGTCTGCAGAACTTCCCTCTCTCCTGGCTCTGCGTCCTGGGCCTGGGAGCTGCACCAGCCCTGCAGCGATGGTGTCTGCAGAACTTCCCTCTCTCCTGGCTCTGCATCCTGGGCCTGGGAGCTGCACCCAGCCCTGCAGTGATGGTGTCTGCAGAACTTCCCTCTCTCCTGGCTCTGCGTCCTGGGCCTGGGAGCTGCACCAGCCCTGCAGCGATGGTGTCTGCAGAACTTCCCTCTCTCCTGGCTCTGCGTCCTGGGCCTGGGAGCTGCACCAGCCCTGCAGTGATGGTGTCTGCAGAACTTCCCTCTCTCCTGGCTCTGTGTCCTGGGCCTGGGAGCTGCACCAGCCCTGCAGTGATGGTGTCTGCAGAACTTCCCTCTCTCCTGGCTCTGTATCCTGGGCCTGGGAGCTGCACCATCCCTGCAGTGATGGTGTCTGCAGAACTTCCCTCTCTCCTGGCTCTGTGTCCTGGGCCTGGGAGCTGCACCAGCCCTGCAGCGATGGTGTCTGCAGAACTTCCCTCTCTCCTGGCTCTGTGTCCTGGGCCTGGGAGCTGCACCCAGCCCTGCAGCGATGGTGTCTGCAGAACTTCACTCTCTCCTGGCTCTGCGTCCTGGGCCTGGGAGCTGCACCAGCCCTGCAGTGATGGTGTCTGCAGAACTTCCCTCTCTCCTGGCTCTGTGTCCTGGGCCTGGGAGCTGCACCCACCCCTGCAGCGATGGTGTCTGCAGAACTTCACTCTCTCCTGGCTCTGCGTCCTGGGCCTGGGAGCTGCACCAGCCCTGCAATGATGGTGTCTGCAGAACTTCCCTCTCTCCTGGCTCTGTGTCCTGGGTCTGGGAGCTGCACCAGCCCTGCAGTGATGGTGTCTGCAGAACTTCCCTCTCTCGTGGCTCTGTATCCTGGGCCTGGGAGCTGCACCAGCCCTGCAGTGATGGTGTCTGCAGAACTTCCCTCTCTCGTGGCTCTGTATCCTGGGCCTGGGAGCTGCACCAGCCCTGCAGTGATGGTGTCTGCAGAACTTTCCTCTCTCCCGGCTCTGTGTCCTGGGCCTGGGAGCTGCACCAGCCCTGCAGTGATGGTGTCTGCAGAACTTCCCTCTCTCCTGGCTCTGTATCCTGGGCCTGGGAGCTGCACCAGCCCTGCAGTGATGGTGTCTGCAGAACTTCCCTCTCTCCTGGCTCTGTATCCTGGGCCTGGGAGCTGCACCAGCCCTGCAGTGATGGTGTCTGCAGAACTTCCCTCTCTCCTGGCTCTGCGTCCTGGGCCTGGGAGCTGCACCCAGCCCTGCAGTGATGGTGTCTGCAGAACTTTCCTCTCTCCCAGCTCTGTGTCCCCAGGGCTGAGAGCTGCACCCGGCCTGACCCCACAGCAATGGTATCTGCAGAACCCTCTTCTCTCCCAGCTCTGCTTCCCAGGGGCTGGTAGCTACACCTGGGCCCCACAGTGATGGTGTCTGTAGAACTTCCCTCTCTCCCGGCTTGTGTACTATTCCACCTTCTGGATGTAATTATTGGTTTTATTAGCTGTGGTTGTCAGCACTTCCTATGAGAATTGGGAGGAACAAACACACTTATGAATTATTGGATGTCTTCAAAATCTAGACGTTTGTTTCCTTGGATTGTTTTTACTTTACATAGGGCTGTGGGGATGGCTGGGGCCTTCTCTTAGGGTGAGTATGGCCTACTGTGGGCTGAGGTCAGGGGTCAGGCCTGGGTCACAGGGATGGGATTGGATGCTGCAACTCCGGGGCACTGCAAGTCCACCAGCCTGAGTTGGGGCTGTGGTGGGGCTCACGGGGGCCCCACACTGTCGGCCACTCTCTGCTGAGCTCTGTAGATTCTTCTGGAATGCCTCCCAAGCTCTGTGTCTCCCCACCTTCCAGGACCCTGGGAAGGGAGCTGCATCCCACAGGATCCAGCTCATGGGAGATAGGACTGCCTTACCCTCCAGAGCTCCCTGGTTATGGAAAAGCTCAGACTCTGAATGCTAATTACCTCAAAACAGGTCCAACCAGACACAGACATCCATCCCAGGTGTGGGACAGGTTACCTGAGACTCCGTGCAGGCAGCCGTGAGCCAGCTGGCTCCCCCAAGCCTTCCAGAAAGCTGGCACTGTGGGCTGGAGAGGGAAGATAGGTGGTTTGGAGCCCAACTTGCCTGTAGCACCCAGCAAACCATGCTGTGAGAGTCTGAGCCTGGCAGAAGACTGGCAGCCGCAGTGCTTGGCTCAACAAGCCTCCGAGGGCCTCCCGGGAGCTGCTGTGCTTGGGGTGGGGTTGGCAGGGAGCAGCACATCCTGCCCTCAGGAGCTGGAGGGGCCGGTGACCAGGGGCCCTGGGACTCGCTGGTTAAAACTCTCAAATATCAAAGGACACACGTGACTCCTCCATCCTGCAAGCATCCTGGTCTGAGGAGTGGCTGTGAGAGCAGGTCCATCCTTGAAGGATGAGGCTTCAGGTAGAGTGGGGCGTTGTCAAAATACACACCCCCATGGTGGCGAAACGTCGTCAAAACACCCATCTGCACAAAGCTGATTTAGTAAATTACAGCTCATCATCAAGGGAATTTCATGTAGATATTCAGAGTTATAATCATGAAGCTAAGTACAAGGCCTCATAAAATGTTTATGGTGAAACTGTGCACAGCAATTGGCACTGGCAGGATACTCCATGGGGGGAGGGCAAGGACTGTTTCTGCGTGTGTCTCTGTATGTGCATGTGTGTGTGCGTGTGTGCACTGTGAGAAGGTGTATGTGCACGTGTTTCTGTGTGCATGTGCATGTCTGTGTGTGCACCGTGAGAAAGTTTATGTGCACGTGCGTCTGGGTGCATGTGCATGTCTGTATGTGCACTGTGAGAAGGTTTATGTGTACGTGTGTCTACATGTCTGTGTACATGTGCACGTCTGAGTTTTATGTGCATGTGTGTGCATGAGCATGTCTGTGTGTGCACTGGGTGAAGGTGAATGTGCACGTGTGTCTGCATGTGTCTGTGTGCATGTGCATGTCTGTGTGCACATGTGAAGGTGTATGTGCAGCACATGTATCTGCATGTGTGCATGAGCATGTCTGTGTGTGTACTGTGAGAAGGTATAAGTGCACATGTGTCTGCTGTGTCCGTGTGCATGAGCACGTCTGTGTGTGTACCGTGAGAAGGTGTAAGTGCACATGTGTCTGCTGTGTCCGTGTGCATGTGCATGTCTGTGTGTGCACTGTGTGAAGGTTTATGTGCACATGTGTCTGCTGTGTCCGTGTGCATGAGCATGTCTGTGTGTGTACCGTGAGAAGGTGTAAGTGCACATGTGTCTGCTGTGTCCGTGTGCATGTGCATGTCTGTGTGTGCACTGTGTGAAGGTGTATGTGCACATGTGTCTGCTGTGTCCGTGTGCATGTGCATGTCTGTGTGTGCACTGTGTGAAGGTGTATGTGCACATGTGTCTGCTGTGTCCGTGTGCATGTGCATGTCTGTGTGTGCACTGTGTGAAGGTGTATGTGCACGTGTCTGCTGTGTCTGTATGCATGTGCATGTCTGTGTGTGCACTGTGTTAAAGTGTATGTGCACATGTGTCTGCTGTGTCCGTGTGCATGTGTATGTCTGTGTGTGCACTGTGTGAAGGTGTATGTGCACATGTGTCTGCTGTGTCCGTGTGCATGTGCATGTCTGTGTGTGCACTGTGTGAAGGTGTATGTGCACATGTGTCTGCTGTGTCCGTGTGCATGTGCATGTCTGTGTGTGCACTGTGTGAAGGTGTATGTGCACATGTGTCTGCTGTGTCTGTGTGCATGTGCATGTCTGTGTGTGCACTGTGTGAAGGTGTATGTGCACGTGTGTCTGCTGTGTCCGTGTGCATGTGCATGTCTGTGTGTGCACTGTGTGAAGGTGTATGTGCACATGTGTCTGCTGTGTCTGTGTGCATGTGCATGTCTGTGTGTGCACTGTGTGAAGGTATATTTGCACATGTGTCTGCTGTGTCTGTGTGCATGTGCATGTCTGTGTGTGCACTGTGTGAAGGTGTATGTGCATGTGTATCTGCTGTGTCTGAGTGCATGTGCATGTCTGTGTGTGCATATGCACATACATGATGTCTGTATGTATAGGGCTGGGAGAGGTGAGCAAAGAATGAAGGGGAGCCATTTGATCAGGCATCAGGGACTAGTAGAAGTGCCTCCTGTGGTCACAGCCACCATGCTGGGCATGGTATCGCAGGCAGGGACCACAGGGTGGGTCCAGCCTGGCTTTGTCATAGACAATTGCATCTCTGGGCAATAGGTGTGCAGCACTTTTCCTTCTGGAAAGATCTTGAGGTTATTTTTAATGGCACTTTTCCCTGGGCGATGTTCCTGGCCCCTCAGCCCCTTCTGACATGGAGGCTTCCTCAGGACTTGGGTGCAGTGGTGCAGAAGCGAGAACTCAGAGCTGCTCCTCACCCTGCATGGGGGCTATTGAAACCTGAAGCCCTCCTGCTTCTGCCTGGAGGTGCCAAGCCGTCCTCTCTCTAGGCCTGGATCTCTGGACAGCCGCCATTTCTGAGCTCTGAGGAAGATTCCAGCACATGTGCCTGCTGTCTAAGTACAGACTCAGACTCTGCCCCTGCATAGACCCTCCAGGCAGGGAGGTTAGTACCAGGAGCCCTGGCCAGGCCTGCAGCAAGGACCAGCCTCCCCCACAGCAGCCTGAGTGGTGCTGAGGGTGCCTGCCTGGTGCAGTGACTGGGGACCTCATCCTGCCATGTAGAGCAGCCGGTGGAACAGTGCCCATGGTATCCTGGGAATGGGGGGGCAGGGTTGAGGCTGTGGCATGCATGAAAACTTCAGATGTTTCAGTGTGCAGCCCCAGGAGAGGCTACACATGGCAGCAGGGTCTGAAACTTCCTCCCCGCCCCCCACCATCACCAGGCTCAGGGTGAACTTTGTGACTTGCTTTTGGGCAGCACAGAGTGGAAAGTCAGAAGTAGCTGTGCAGGGAGGGAGAAGCTTGGCAAACTCTATCTCAGCAGCGAGGAGCTCTCCTGAATGTGTCATGTTCATAGGGCCCTGTCCCGTTCGTCTTCCCACACTAAACTCACAACCACAGTTTAACCGGGAAGAAAATGTCAGACAAACCCTTATGAAGCGACATCTACAAGGTATCTGGCTAGTGCCCCTCAGATGTCAGCGTCTTCACAAACAACTGAACGTCGAGGGACCATTAGCATCTAGAGTCTTCCAAGCAGAATAAGTAAGTAAAATGCTATGCACCAGCACACTCCTGCTATATGGAGTCCCAGGGAAGTAAAAGGACATCAGGGAAAACTAATAGCATTCAAATAAAGTGTGAACTTTGGTTAATAATAATGTACAAGGATTGGTCCATTAGTTGTGGCAAATGTACCATAGAGATGTTAAGACTGTGGTGATAGGGGAAATTGGGCACGGGTGTTGAAGGAAACTCAATGTACTATTTTTGCAACTTTTCCGTAAATATAAGACTATTCTAAAATTAAAAACAAATCTATTTAGAGGCTTTAGTTTCAGCCATGGGAAGAGCTTGGAAGTTGTTAAGTTACAAGAAGAAAAAAGCAAAACAAACTGAAAATCGGCAACTTTTCTTGGTCGGCATGGAGTCCGGATGCAGGACAGACTGAGACAGCCAGTAGGGGGCGTCACAGCAGAGGTGAGTCACCTGGAGCAGAAGCCACCGGAGCCCCACGTGGGCAGCGGGCAATGACTTTGAGCGGACAGCGAGGGGAGCTGCTGGGGCTGCGGTCTTAGGAGGCCCCAAAGCACCGTGGGTCTTACTTCTGGGAATCTGGCAGGTTACCCCAGTGAAGAGTCACTGAGACTCTGCCCTGTTTCTGGCCGAGAGCAGAAATGTGCGCAAAAAGGGCTTGGAGTAAGTTCCAGGACGAGGGTGACCTCCCCAGCACAGGCTGTGTCACACTCACCCGTCCTCTGGGCTCAGGGACACAGGGCAGTTATCCAAACCAAAAGGGGATAGGAGGAAAATGAAGAAATACTTTGTTGAGCACAGCCTCAGAAGCGGGGTCTGAGTCTGGTGAGTCAGACACGTTAGTAGGCTCAATACTCACAGGCTGGCAGCAAAGGATGACGGGGCCAGGGGTTCAGTGAGAGGCACGTCTCCGAGGCCCAGGAAAGCTGCCCAGGGCAGGGGATGGAGACTTTGCCCTGAGGTCACAGGCATCACTGGGCTGAAGCCTTGAATGAGACTGGATTGGAGTCTGTCTACCCTGCCAGCCCCTCAGCAGGATGGCCCACCACAGCACACTGCAGAAATTCCTGAGAACCTCAGCGGGAAGGGGGAGTTGTGTGAGCTCACAGCTCCCCTGCCACTGCCCTGCACAGTGCAGGGCTGAGATTCAGTCCTGGGATCTCAGAAAGATTTTCTTTTCTCATGCGTACGGTCATATCAACAGGACTCACTATAATCAGAGTGGCTCACAGCTAACAGACGAAATGTGCAGACCCATCTTTTGAAGGAGTTCTGAACAAAAGCCCGAGACAGTGGGGGAGGCAGAAACCGGGAACTAAGGAATCTGAAGCCTCGGCACTTGCAGCTACATTGACTTTACACACAGAGCAGAGTGGCCAGAGTAGCATAAAACATCTCCCTAAAGGTCTCTGCCTCAGTTTCTGTGATCTGATACATCACGTCATCAGCACATCACATAACCTTTAACAGGAAGTTACGAGACATCCGCGGCCCCAGGAAAATACACACCCATGAGACCAATACTCTTTGCCAGTCACTCAGATAGGGCCCAGATTTTGAAATTATCATAGAAAGTAAAATAACTTAGCATGTTAACAGGTCTTATGGAAAAATTACACAACAAGCCAAAACAGATGGGGAATATGCGTATGAGCAGAGGGATGGAAGGTAGGGGCCCGAGTCAGGAGGAACCCTGGAAGGCAGAGCCTCTGTCCCAGAACCAAGCCCTCCCATGCGCTTGCCAGGTGCCTGGACGCGAGTGTACACTGGGGGAACATCCCTGCCTGAAAAGCAAAGAGAGAACAGACATGTAGAAAAAGACGGAGGGCCAGAGGGTCAAGATCACAGCAGTCGTGGAGGAGTCACAGGTGTGACTAAGGGTGTGGCCCGTAGGAGACACTGGACAGAGGGGATATTTGAGGTGCTAGAGGCTGAGAGTTTGTGAAATTAACAACAAACACCAAAAAAGTTCCAGAAAACCCCATGAACACTGAGCAGGATGGAGACAAAACCTCAGACCTTGGTATATCACATGGAAACTATGGAAAATTAAAGAAAAATCCTGAAAGAAACCGTAGAGCAGAGCTACCTGACCTGGGCGGGATTGAAGGCAGGAATTATACTGGACCCATTGCTGAAACCATGACAGCAGGGGAGCGAGTCAAATAAGGAAGTGTTGGAAGATAAAAGAAACATCCCATCAGCCTAAAATTCTGCATGCAGTGACATTACCCTTCCAAAATGAACCTTCTGTGGCCGTCTGACTGCCCAGCCCGAGTGGGCCAAAGCAAGGGCTGTGCCTGGCCCCGTTCCTTTGGCTTTTAAATCATTTTTGCCATTATATTTAAAGTATGTTTACTGTGATCAGGGTATATTTGGGTCCTTTTTATGTAAACCTGGCTTTTTTTCTTTTTTTCTTTTGCAGTTTTTGGCTGGGGCTGGGCTTGAACCCGCCACCTCCGGCATATGGGACTGGTGCCCTACTCCGTTGAGCCACAGGCGCTGCCCATAAACCTGGCGTCTTTTTAATGGGGGTGTTCAGGCCATTTATATTTGACGCGATGATTTATATTATGTGGTTGAGTCTATCATCTGTTTTTAATTTTACCATTTTTTCCCTTTGTTCCATTTTGTAAATGTTTTTCTGATGTTTAAAAGTGTACATTGTGGGGTTTGAGACTATCCGCTTTAGTGGACTATTATCGAGAACTTTTGCTTTGTTCTGTTAGTGGTTGTTTCAGGTTTTATTTATTGATGTATTCATTTTAAGACTAGTGAAATACTGATGGAGAACAGGTAACTCATCCCCGTGGGAGCAGCCCGTTTCAGGGTTTATAGTGTATCATTAATTGCACCATGGTCCCCCCTGGACACTATCACGCTCCGTAGGGCAGGACAGAATCATGACGGAAGTGCGCTCCTGTCCCCACCCCGCCTTGCCCTATGTACTGTTGTCATACGTTTTACTTGTAAATGGTACAAATCTCACATTATGTGGGTTTTTAAAATTACTTCTTAGAAATGTTTTGTAGCATCAAGGTCTCAATGTTGCCCAGGCTGGTCTCAAACTCCTGACCTCAAGTGATCCTTCTGCTGCAGCCTCCCAAAGTGCTGGGACTTGAGGCACGAGCCACCAGGACTGGCCATGTGCTTGGTTTAAGCAACTATTTTTTTCAATGGTTAACTAATAAGAACACGGTTTTAAATGATTCCCATGTAGCCATTCCGACTTGCTCGTTGCTCTGGATGGAGATGAATTTCCTACACCGGCTGTCTTTTGCCTCATTCCCTTCTGGCTCCCTTTCACGATTCTTGTAGCGCAGGTCTCAGGGAATGCAGGCTGTAGCTGTGGAGTGTCAGGAAAACTATTTTATCTTCAGTTTTGAAAGATGCTTTGGTTGAATATGAAATTCTAGGTTGAATTTTTTAGAAAGACTTTCTCCTTTAGTGCAGGTTCACAGCAAAATCGAGAGGAAAGTACAGAGATGCCCCATACTCCCCGCCCCCACACGCACGGCCTCTGCCACTATCAATATCCCCACTGGAATGGAAAATGTGTCATGACCGGTGAGCCCACCCTGACACATCATCACCATGCACGGCCCCCATGTGTCGTCCCGAATCCACAGTCTGTGTCAGTTATATGGGTTTCCACACATGCACACGGACCAGGCTCACGCCTGCGCCACAACAGAGCATTTCCATGGCCCCCACCCTCTGTCCTCCCCATCCACCCTCCCTCGCTGTTGAGCCTGGGCAATTGTCAAACTTTTAATGGTTTTGCCTTTTCCAGAATGTCGTATAGCTGCAATCACACAGACGTGGCCTTCCAGACGGTTTCGGTTTCTCTCATTCAGTGACACACCCTCCCATCTCCTCTATGTCTGTCCTTGGCTCGACTGCCCGTTTCTTCCTGGTGCTGTATAATATTTCACTGTGTGGGTGGGCTACCCGGCATTTATTAATTTGCCTAGTGAAAGGCATCTTGATTGCTCCAAAGCCTTGTCAATTATGAATAAAGCTTCTATGAGTATTTTTGTGCAGGTTTTTGTGTGGGCAAAGTGCTTCCAACCCCTTTGGATAAGTAAATACAAAGGAGTGTGACTGCTGGACCGTGTGCTCAGAACATGTTCAGTTTCCCATGAAACTGGCAAGCTGCCTCCAAGGTGGCTGTGCCACTGTGCACTCCGCTCACTGTGGATGGGAGTCTCTATTGCTCCGGGTCCTTGCCAGAACCTGGGTTTGGGCCATTCTGACAGGTGTACCGTGGTCTCTTACTGTGGGTTGAATTCATAGTTCCACACTGACATATAATGTAGAACGCCATCCCCCATGTTCTTATTTCCATCCATATTTTAGGTGATATGTCTGATAGGGCCTTTTTAGTCGGGTGGTTTGTTTTCTTATTTTTTACTTTTAAGGGATCTCGGTGTATTTTGGATTACAAATGTGACTTTTGCAGACACCGTCAACCAGGCTATGGCTTTCATCTCACTTTCCTGACATGGTCTTTCACAGCACATAATTTTTTAATATTAATGAAATATACCAATTATATCTTTCACATATTGTGCTCTTGTTGTATGTAAAAAGGCATTGCTACAAGCAAAGTCATCTAAGTCTTCTCCTAAGCTATGTTCCAGGAGTGGTCCCTGACCCTTCTCACACACAGAGACCCCGTAGGGTGGTCCTGCACCTTCTCACACACACAGAGACCCCGTAGGGTGGTCCCTGCACCTTCTCACACACAGAGACCCCGTAGAGTGGTCCCTGTACCTGTTCACACACAGAGACCCCGTAGAGTGGTCCCTGCACCTTCTCACACACAGAGACCCCATAGAGTGGTCCCTGACCCTTCTCTCACACAGAGACCCCGTAGGGTGGTCCTGCACCTTCTCACACACACACAGACCCCATAGAGTGGTCCCTGCACCTTCTCACACACAGAGACCCTGTAGGGTGGTCCCTGACCCTTCTCACACACAGAGACCCCGTAGGGTGGTCCCTGCACCTTCTCACACACAGAGACACCGTAGAGTGGTCCCTGCACCTTCTCTCACACAGAGACCTCTGTGTTTGTTTCTCTGCGTGTAACATATTTTTCTCCTCTGGCTGCTTTTACAACTTTTTTTGTTATCACTGGTTTTGGAGCATTTGATTGTGATGTGCATTGGTTAATCTGCATGCTTCACTCACCTGGGGTTTGCTGAGCTTCTTGGATCTGTGTGTTTATTGCACACATTAGAAACATTTGGGCTAGTGTTACTTCAAATATTCTTCAGGCTCAACTCCTACAACTTCGATTGTACATATATTAGGTCATCTGAATTTGTCTTATAATACACTGATGTTCTTTTCTCTGTGTAAAATACTTTCATCTCTCCGTGTTTTGTTTCTGGTGGCATATGGGGCTGTGTCTTCAAGTTCACTAGCTTTTCTTCCTTGGTTTCTCCAGTATGGTAATCCCATCAAGGTATCTTTTATCTCATACATGTATTTTCATCCTTAGAAGTTTCATTGGACTGTATTTTTGTGTGTGTGTTTATCTTTAACTTTTGAGCATTTAGAATACAGTCGTAATAATTGGCTTTACGTATTGTTTGTAGACACAGAGTCTGCTGTTGCTCTGGCTGCCATCATCATAGCTCTCTGCCACCTCAGCTCTGGGCTCAGCGACCCCCCATCTCGGCCTCCGAAGTGACGGGGACTGCAGGCACGTGTCACCACACTTGGCTGATGTCGTCTGTCTTTAGGAGAGATGGGGTCTTGTTCTTATTCAGCATCATAATTGTTTCAATGTCCTTGTCTTAAAATTCCAATACCTGAGTTAGCTCTGAGTTATTTTCAAATAGTTGATTTCCTGATTATCGTATTTTTTGATTAAGTGCTTGTTGATTCATTGAATGGCAGAAATTATGCCTTTTGTGGTGTTGTACTTGTAGTCCCGTAAATATTCTTGAATTTGGGGTTGTAATTGAGTAACTTGGAAACTGTTCACTCATTTAGGTTCTTGCTTTTAAGATTTGTTATGCCGCTTCAAAGCAGAGCTCAGTCTAAAGCTGAGTGTCCCTCAGACCCTAAACGGGGTCTTGGCCAGTGCTCAGTCATAGTTGTTCAATTAATAAGAAAATTAGTGAATTTAAAAAATGTAAAAGGGATGACTACACGGTCAAATGGCACAGCAAAGGTGAGGAGCTCCTCGTGATGACCACGCCCAGTGGGAGGGGCATCCTGGTAATAACCACGCCCACTGGGGGCTTCCTGGTGGTGACCACGCCCAGTGGGAAGGGCACCCTGGTGGTAGCCACACCCACTGGGTGGGGCAGTCTGGTGATGACTACACCCAGTGGGGGGGCACCCTGGTAATGACCACGCCCACTGGAGAGGCATCCTGGTGGTAACCATACCCACTAGGGGGCATCCTGGTTGTGACCACGCCCAGTGGGAGTGGCACCCTGTTGACCACACCCACTGGGGGGGCATCCTGGTGATGACCACGCCCAGTGGGAGGGGTGCCCTGGGGGTAATCACACCCACTGGGGGGTAGGGTATATGAGTTCTATACATAGGCAATAAAAGCCACAAAACCTCCCCAGTTAAATACCTGTGGCCTGGGTCAGGTTTTGGGACCCTCGACTGTGCAGCCAGGCCAGTGGTGTCTTTGCCCAGAATGGGAACTCCACTGAACCTTGTTCTCGCCCTTGCCTCTCCTAAAATCCCACCTGTTGCCCCCAGCTGTGAAGATGCTCATGGCACCCATCTGCTGGTGAAAGGAGCATTTGTATGTGCTTAGCGGAGGACTGTGTTTTTCTTTTGATATTTGCTTATTGGCATCATTTTACCATTTTTCTCTGGAAAGAGGGACTTGATGTTTTCTTCTGATTTTGAGGAACATATTTTAGTAAAATGCCGATGTTGTGACCTGTGTGTTACAAATTCGCATCCTCATTTGTTACTTGCATTCAAGTTATATATATGTATGAGTAGAGGCACATACACTATATTTTTGTGTTCCAGAGAAGCTTGAATTTGCTCTAGAGTCAAAGTCATCTGTGTTTTCTCCTTATGACTTTTGCCTTTGGCTCTTGCTTAGAAAACTGTTTCTCTATGCTAAGCTTATATAAAATGATATTTTTTGAACTTTCAATATTTTACATTTTGTATAAACTGTGCATTTTAAATTCATCTAGAATTTATTTTGCCGTGGAGATAGGCAACCAACTTTATTATTTTATGAATGCTGTGGTTTCAATGTAATTTAGAGAGTAATCTATTACTCGTCCACTAATAGGAAATACCACCTTCATCACGGGCAACGTTCTTTCTTCACACGATTCTTGGGCCTCTTCTAGACTGTTTTCTGCTACTCCACTGCATGTGCTCTCCTTTTTCTTGTACAAGTGACATACTATTTGATTAATGCAGAACCATTACATAGAGAAACTTTTCTTGTTTATCATTTTGTCTTTTAAGAAAAAACTTTCAAATCGAAGATAAATTCTATAATATTCTACTTGGATTTTCATTGGAATTTTAATCTTTTACCACTTAATTTAGGGAGGTTTGACATCTGTAAGCTCTGTCATTTGGGAATATATTTCTTTCCATTTATTCAAATCTTTCTTCATGTCTCCTCTTTGGTATCTGTACAGAATCTTTCTTGTTAGTTTATGACAACATATTTTATTTATTTTCTTGCTGTTATGAATGGAGATTTTTTTAGGCAATCTTTTGTTATATAAGAAAGCTACCAATTTGGGGTACTGACATTATTTTGTATATTATATATACATATATAATTATATTATTACTCCTAATAATTATTTTATATTTTTTAAAGTAGACAATCCTAACTTCTAGAAATGGTGATAATTTTGTCTTCTCCTTTCTGATCTATCAAAACCTTAGATGTTATAATTTATTTGGACAGGGCCTTAAGGTCATTTTGTCCTGTTTTACTCCCACCCTTCACCCGCTTCAGTGGCTAAAGCCCAGTGTGGTGCTGGAGGGAGAGTTCAGCGGCTGCTCTGAGCTTAAGACCTGTTGCTACCATGTTCAGGGCAAATTGCCACAAGGTTGGCCTCACCGGACAAGGGCTCAGCTGTGCTGCTGACTGACTAGGGGAAGCCAAGAATAGCTTCATTTCAGAGTCAGGTTTTTCCACCATGAAATGACCAAATTACACTCTGTAGCAATGTATTTAATCAATTATTATTTTGATGTGGCTTTCAGAAGTCCCTATAATGACAGGGGATGACATGCGCGTTCATTCCCTCACTCAGTGACAACCTGCTCTGTGTCTGCCTGGTCCTAACTCTGAGAACTCACCAATGGAAAAAATAGGCACAAATCCGTAACTCATTTAACAGAACATTGGACTGGGGGCAATATAATGCAGGGAGAATAAAAAAAATCAAAGTAGAGGAAAAGTAAAGTTCAGGCAGTAGAGTCCAAGTCTCGCACTGAAATCGAGGCTGAGCTGCATCTGGGCCTGTGCTGAGCTCCCTGGCCACGAAGGCAAAAGAGGAAACAAGACGGACCCAGGGCAAGAACACGAGGCCTGGTTCTCTCATTTTCTTTCTTTTCATGGCCATACTGGTTCCAAAAGGCATTTGAGTCTATAAAAGAGAGAAGCAGGTTATTTGGGCCAGATCCTGTGGGTACCAAGTGCTGTACCAGGGCAGTGAACCCTGAGCAGCCGTGGCCCAGACGTCCTGGAGCCAGGGCCGTCTTCTGTGAGTTTGGTTTTCGTTTTACTATACAGTGACTTTGCTCAAACCACATTGTATTTTTTAGCTTTGGTGTTTCTATAAAAGTGGAATAAGAATTTCTGCCTTAAAGGTTGCTTTATTTAGTGAATTATTATATTTGAAAGTACTTCTTAAATTGTCAAGTGTTAGAAAAATCAGGATGATAGCAATTATATTATTTTTATCATCAAAGTGGGGCCAATGGATCTGACAAGAGCTTGGAGGTCTGGAGGCAGTTGGGTAGATGTGCACAGAGGCAGCAGGGACGTTGGAGGGCCGGGGGCTCTTGTTAGCGTCTCCAGCAGCCAGACCCTGACAGGCTTCTCATCCCTGCCAGAGTCCCAGGAGCAGGCAGAGGAGGGGAAACCGAAGGGGGATCTGAGGGGAAACCCCAGGGGTCACCAGGAACGTGCTGGGTACCCTATGGCATAGGGAGCTGATGGAATGCTCTGGTGTGAAATTAGAGCCACTTCACCCTGTCTGTGCTTGGCAGTCTGTGCCCGGCACGGCAGGAACAGCCGTCCCTGGATCCCTGCATCTCTGAGTCTCCCGTCTCTGTATCTCTTATCTCTGCATCTCTGAGTCTGTACATCTCTGAGTCTCTGCATCTCTGAGTCTCTGCATCTCTGAGTCTCTGCATCTCTGCATCTCTGAGTCTCTGCATCTCTGCATCTCTGAGTCTCTCGTCTCTACATCTCTTATCTCTGCATCTCTGAGTCTGTATATCTCTGAGTCTCTGCATCTCTGAGTCTCTGCATCTCTGCATCTCTGAGTCTCTTGTCTCTGCATCTCTGAGTCTCTCATCTCTACTCTCTGAGTCTCTTGTCTCTGCATCTCTGAGTCTCTACATCTCTGAGTCTCTCATCTCTACATCTCTGAGTCTCTACATCTCTGAGTCTCTACATCTCTGAGTCTCTCATCTCTACATCTCTGAGTCTCTACATCTCTGAGTCTCTCATCTCTACACCTCTGAGTCTCTACATCTCTGAGTCTCTTGTCTCTGCATATCTGAGTCTCTACATCTCTGAGTCTCTCATCTCTACATCTCTGAGTCTCTTGTCTCTGCATCTCTGAGTCTCTGCATCTCTGAGTCTCTCCTCTCTGCATCTCTGAGTCTCTACATCTCTGAGTCTCTCATCTCTACATCTCTGAGTCTCTGAGTCTCTGCATCTCTGAGTCTCTACATCTCTGAGTCTCTCATCTCTACATCTCTGAGTCTCTTGTCTCTGCATCTCTGAGTCTCTGCATCTCTGCATAGGATGTTGGAACTCCTGCTGAGAAGATGTGGGGCAGGACAGGAGTCTGGGCTCAGCTGGGCTGGTGACCTGCAGCCTCATGGCTGTGTCCCTGAGAGGCTGTCCCTAAGACAGTATTTGGCGAGTGAACTGTCCCGGCTCAGAACTGACTGCAATATCGCCTGTGGCTCCCTGAGTCAGTGGCCTGGTGATGGCCTAGCCCCATCTGACCCCCGAGGTGCCTTCCACACTCCACATGCGGTATTTTCTTCTGTCAGCTCAGATCAGATCAGCGTCATGAGCCTCGAATTACCATTTCTGTTGCTGAAGCCTGTCCTTCCCACCATCTTCCAACTACTTGGGGGACCCTCAGACTGGGCTCATAGCAAATCAAGAGAATTCACCGTTAACTATCGAGGCTCCTAACCTTTACACTTCATAGAAAGATGCTGAGATGCTTTTGTCTAGCAGAACAGATAACCTTATAGTTATACCTATGAACCAATTATAACAGGTACCTTTAAAGCATTTGGTATATCAAAGTATACTGCTTGAAAGTAATTGAAATTAATGTGTAAAAACTTATATATATATACACACACACAATTTGTACGTGTATATATGTCTATATATCTATCTAAATCTATATCTAATCCATATCTATATCAATCAGAATTCGACTCCTCTGGGCTTCCTGTGCGCAGCAGCATTGGGCATGACCCAGGCCTGACTCTCATCAGAAGGAGAACCAGCCTGAGGCTTTTCCCTATCACCCCACAACCCTGCTGGGACAGGCAGGCACACTCCGCAGGGTGACATGAGTCCATGGTGCCCGGCTGCTTTAAGTGCCCTCTCCTGGGGACTAGCTGGGGTCCAGTCTTCTGGCTGTGTCTTGGTTAGGTATTTCATGAAATCAGAGACTCTTGGGACTGGAGATCCCTTGTGGGAACTTTGCACCCCATGCTAACTGCATAGACATTTGGAGGAAGGAAGGCTCACAAGTAACCTAGTGGGAGAGCCAGGCCCTGCAGGTGCTGACCCTTCACTGAATCAGCTTAGCTCAGCGTGCTGCGTCCTGGTGGTAGAGATGGGGGTGCTGAGGTCCTCACTAGGGACCCCGTCACTCGCAACTTCTGTCCCAGGCTTGGGCTTTGGAGAGCTTCTTTCAGCTTTGTGGTCCTGTGTGATGCCGGCCCAGGGTCCTGGGACCTACGAGTGCTCCCACCATGCTGGGACATCAGGATGGCTAAAGGGGTGAGATGGGGCGGGGTGGCAGTGGGATGAGAAACGTCTCAAGAATCCACAGATGAGGCCCAGAGCTGCCTTTGTGAAACACAAAATGAGGTTCCCATGGCAATTGACCTGAACCCCAACCCCTAAGTTTGTTAGCGAACAGCCATGTTGGGGCATTTCTAGACAAGCTAAGGAGCTTCTGAGCTCTTCATCCTCATCCTCAGCTGGAGGTGCAGGGCCTGGGAAGCAGATTTAACCAGATGGATTTTGTTTTTCTACATAAGCAGTTCAAACTGGGTTCTGCTGCAGGCACAGAGCCTCCTATTTATATGACAAATAGCCCTGTTCCCAGACTTTGGAAAAACTCTCTTATTGACTCATCTTTCAGGGACAAATTATTAGCGGAGATTTGCTTGTGGATGTGAGAGTGGTGGCCAGGAAGCATTTGGGGTGATGCCTGAGGCTCCTGTGTCACTGTCATCCTGGGGCCGGGTGTCCCATCCAAGCTCAGTCCACTCACCTGAGCTCACAGCCTGGAGCTCAGCGGAGCCCACGCATGGTGGGGGAAGAAGAGCGTGAGTGAAAGTCTGATCATTAAGTTGGAGAACTCATTCTAGGAAAAGTGCTACATAGGATTTGTTCTTGAACTTGATTGTCAGACCTCGTATGAGGACAGCTCTGATGGCCATTGCAGAATTAGAGTTCCACAATCGCTTTGAAGGTGGAGAACAGCCTCCCAAGGGCTGTTCAAAGGTGGTTGTAGTGAACTTCAGCAGTGAGGGATGTTGCACTGTTTCTAGAACAAGTTTGTGAACTTCACTGTCAGCCCTCGTAGATGAGTGAGTGCTGAGGGAGTGTCCCTGTAGGGAAGATGCCTAATTTCACAGAGCTTTAGTTTCCTTATTTTTAAAACAAACATTTTGTATCCCATCCATGCCCAAGGATGAAGGGTCACCACAAACACCCCACATGGCCCAGCCCAGCATGCACACAAAGATTGCCCCTGCTACAGAACATGTTCGAAGCAGTTTGGGGAAGTTTTAGAAGGTTGTGGAATGTGTCAGAAGCTCCCAATACCATTTTGGACTGAGCCGTGTGACCCTGGACAGGTTGCTGGTTGAGCTGCTCTGAGGGCAGGGCTGTTGGCCTGTCTTCCTGGAAAATGGGGGGCACACCTGCTTGCTTGGGGAGCTGTGGTGATCAGAGAGGACGGGCAGGGCCTCCAGACGGGGGTTTGCTGCTGGGGTTGCTAAGGTTAGCATTGCCACTCCTGGCATTCCAGGGGGATGGAAATGACAACAGGCACGTGTGACTTGTGCTCAGCTGGTGCCCATAATCACCTCCCTGCTGCTCCCTGCAAGGAGGAAGCAGACACAGAGGCTCTGTATGGCACCTGCAGGGCGTCTGTGCCATGGAGGGGAGGCCTTGCCATGTGTCTGGAGCAGAGACTCCCCAGGCCAGATCCTGCAATACAAATATTTATCGAACTGGCTATTCCTTGGGGTCAAATGTTGCTTCTCACATCCTCTCCCAGGCTGGCACCTGTACCTAAAAGTTTGTGAGTCACAGTAGACGGGACCCAGGGCTCTCCACTGGGGCCCTCAAAGCCCAACTGTCAGCAAAGTTCGAGGGATTCCCAGGTGACATCTCTGAGGGACCATCTGCGGGCACAGAGAGAGTAAACACACAGGGCCCTGTGTCTCCAGGAAAGGATAAGCTTTCTGAGCACAAAGGGTGATTGGCTAACCCTAGATGAACGCCAAGCTCTCTGCATTGGAAATAAATCCCACGGTTACCATCCGTGCAGGTGTGTCTCAGCCATGTGGCCTGAACCACGTGTGTCCCTCACACCTGTGTGCTTACCTGGTGGCAGTTGAAGCAGGCTGCTGGGAGACGGCCACCTGCCTCTCTGCCTCCCTCCCAAGAGGCAGAGGGAAACAGACCAGAGACTGTCACCTATGGTGTCAACTCCTGGTCCCTGGGCTACTCGGAGGCCCAGGTGCAGACTGAAGGTTGGGCCAGGGCTGCGAAGATCTTCATTTAAATGTAGATTTTGACTTTCTGCTCCTGTCTAGTTTGGAATACTAACTAGAGCAAGCGCTTGGATAATTTAGCATGCTGCACATTTGCAGATCTGACATTTTATTTCTCTCTCTCTCTCTCTCTCTCTCTCTTTTTTTTTTTTTGGTTTGGAGAATTTTCTTTTCTCCTTCTGTAATTTTCAAAGTCTAAAGTGAAAGTCAAATTGCCCCTCTCTGAAATGTAACATCTCATGACTTCAGTGGGAGGGATAAGAGGGGCTAGATCTCAGCGTGTTCCTCCAGTCATATCCCAAGAAGTGTCCCCAGGTCTAAGGATTCCGAGGTCGCCCACAGGACACTGCCTGACAACTTAGGGGACTTCCCTGAGGAGCACATGGGTTGAGGGAAGCCCAGACCACCTGTTTAAAAGTGACTGTGAAAACCACGCAGGATGCACAAATATGGGGAAGAAAGTACCCATTTATTTAACAGAAAGAATAAAATGTTCAAAGGGAAAACAACTAGCCAACAGCCCGTGCCGGGGTGGACCAGTCCCCATGCCTCCAACACCCTCTTTCCTGATCTTGCTCTGTTTTGGGAGAAGATCCAGACATGTTCCTCCTTTTCTCTTAGAAGGTGATTCTTCCCCTCTTAGAACTGGTTAAAGGCTCACCTAGATGTCTATTGCTTTTCTTTTTCTTTTTTTGAAACAGAATCTCACTTTTTTGCTGTCAGTAGAGTCATATGGCGTCACAGCTTACAGCAACCTCAACCTCTTGGGCTCAAGCGATTCTCCTGCCTCAGCCTCCTGAGTGGCTGGGACTACAGGCACCTGCCGCAATGTCCGGCTATTTTTTAGAGACGGGGTCTTGCTCTTGCTCAGGCTGGTCTCGAACTTGTGAGCTCGGGTGATCCACCTGCCTTGGCCTCCCAGAGTGTTGGGATTACAGGTGAGAGCCGCTGCACCCAGCCCCTAGATGACTATTTCTAATGATTTTGGTGACATCTTGGAGTGTGGTGTGAATTCTACTCTGAGACCAGTTTTCCCAGCGCTCTCTGAGGACCAGTCCCCCTTCCTTGCAGTCCCGTAATCACAATCCGGTCTCACCCCTGGCCTTTAGGATTCGCTGTTCTTGCATCGAAAGTTCACCCTGTTTACCACAGCGTCGTGATACGGTGCGGTCTCTGGCAGGACAAGTTCTTCCTTATTCTTCACTGACACATTCAAAAATACTGTTCCATGTGCAAATTCTCCAAATAAACTGAGAAATGATTTTATCACATTTTAAGAACAATCTTTATGGGGCTTTTGATTGGAATGACATTTAACATTCAAATTAATTTAGAAAAATAATATTCAAAATTTTCCTCTTATTCCACAAAAGTGCTTTGCTCCATTTATTCAAACCACCTTTTATTCCTTTCCGTGTGGCTGTGCCCCTCTTCCCTCTCACTCAGGAACCACATGGCTCATGGCTCTTTGGCATGCACCTGTTTTCCTGGTCTTTGTCTAACTTCACTGGGTACCTGCCATAGCAAAGGACAAAAAAAGAGGCTCAGATTCACCCAAAAGAGGAGGCAGGTCCTGTGCAGTTGAGACAGCCAGAGAGAGCAGGCTTCACGCTTGGCAGGGCCAGCTGGCCAGCACTGACTGTGGCCTGGATGCTCTGGTACAGGAAGGGGACAGAGTGACCTTGGCCTACATCAGTGGTTCTCAACCTGTGGGTCGTGACCCCTTTGGGGGTCGAACGACCCTTTCACAGGGGTTACCTAAAACCATCACATACAACCCATACAAATACAGGTGTATGAAAATAATTTTATGGTTGGGGCTCACCACAACATGAGGAACTGTATTAAAAGGTTGCGGCATTAGGAAGGTTGAGAACCACTGGTCCACATCGTCCAGTAGAAGGTGCTTCCCCCACATTCCTTGGCTGGTGCTTGTGGTGATGGGCTGACGCCTGGGGGCTGTCATGGTGGGATGAGGCCAGTTGGACTGAACTGGGGCCTGGGTCTGTGGCAGGTCCCCTCCCAGACAAGGCTGCTCCCCTAGAGACATCTGCTCACTCTCAGGATCGGGGGAGGACATGGATTTCGAAGGGAGCCGGCAAATGTCCAGGGGACTTAATATGATGACAGATCAGGGAGGACACAGTATAGGCAGCCTGCGAGTTACAAATGTACAACTCACACTTACAAACAGAGGTTGTCACTCTGAGTCCCCGAGTTACAAACGTCCTGCGGATGTTCGCCCCGCACTTACAAACAGAGGCTATTACAGGTAATAGGTTGCTGTACCTGTTCAGACTCACACATAAATTGAACTTAAGAACAAACCTACAGAACTTTTCTTAATTGTAACCTGGGGGCTGCCTGCAGTGGGACCTGGGAAGAAACCACCCAAAATCTATGTGTGGAAACCTCGCCCTCAGAGGGACAGTATTTGGAAGTGGCGCCACAGTGAGCAGGTGTGTCAGGAACCAGGAAGCAGATGTCACCAGCACCTGGACCTGCCCAGCTTCCCCTGAGCTGCCAGGGTCGGGCTGTGAAAGGTGAGTGCATGTGGCCCCCAGCCACCTATCTAATCTGATGCAGCAGCTGGCGGACAGAGATGCCCGAGACTGCTGTGGCATCTATGACCATGGGGGTCAGGGGGCAGCTGGGGGAACGGCAGTGAGGACCCACGGGAGCCTGAGTCTCCCTCTGACCTTCCCACTTTGGTCAGTGCCTGGCCAACAGCAGGGCCTGCCTTTGCCACAGAGCCATGTCCACAGGGGCAGCTGCAGCCTGGGCCCTAGGGGGAGCCGGCAGGTCAGGCATCTCACTCAGGGGCTCAGGGTACCGCCACCATTGTGCTAGGAGGATGACAATACCTTCTTTCTCATTCATTTATCACTTCACCCTACAAGACTTCATCTTCCTCGGGGATGAGCGATGCAGAGGGTCTGGGGTCCTCAGGTGACAGGCTGGGGTAGAAGTTGCACATGCCATTGGCAAGCAGCGGCCTGGTCACTGCAGTGATGACCTGTGGACCACAAGCTGGGCAGAACCGAGATGTGACTCCTGCCACTGTGGGGTCATCCAGGTCACACCAGCTGGGGGACCCTGGGCAGTGCCCTGGGTGAGGGAACAGCTGGACTGGTCTGGGGTCCAGGAGTCTCCTAGCCAGGGAGCCACTGAGCCTGCTTGACAAGGTCATTCTGTCACTCCTAAGCCACATGGCATTCCATCATGACTTGTGGGCTGGGTGGAGACTGGGGCTTGATGGACCCAGTGATGACTTTAGGTTGGAAGTATGACGTAGCAGATCCCCAAGTGATGAGAGACAGCCAACTGTAGCAGGAGAGTGTGCTGGATGCTGTTCTGACAGCTCACACACAGCAGTTCACTCAGTGCTGGCCACTGTCCTGACGGCTCACACACAGCAGTTCACTCAGTGCCGGTCGCTGTCCTGACGGCTCTCACACAGCAGTTCACTCAGTGCCGGACGCTGTCCTGACGGCTCTCACACAGCAGTTCACTCAGTGCCGGTCGCTGTCCTGACGGCTCTCACACAGCAGTTCACTCAGTGCCGGTCGCTGTCCTGACGGCTCTCACACAGCAGTTCACTCAGTGCCAGTCGCTGTCCTGACGGCTCTCACACAGCAGTTCACTCAGTGCCGGACGCTGTCCTGACGGCTCTCACACAGCAGTTCACTCAGTGCCGGTCGCTCGCTGTCCTGATGGCTCTCACACAGCAGTTCACTCAGTGCCGGACGCTGTCCTGACGGCTCTCACACAGCAGTTCACTCAGTGCCGGTCGCTGTCCTGATGGCTCTCACACAGCAGTTCACTCAGTGCCAGTCGCTGTCCTGATGGCTCTCACACAGCAGTTCACTCAGTGCCGGACGCTGTCCTGACGGCTCTCACACAGCAGTTCACTCAGTGCCGGTCGCTGTCCTGACGGCTCTCACACAGCAGTTCACTCAGTGCCGGTCGCTCGCTGTCCTGACGGCTCTCACACAGCAGTTCACTCAGTGCCGGTCGCTGTCCTGACGGCTCTCACACAGCAGTTCACTCAGTGCCGGACGCTGTCCTGACGGCTCTCACACAGCAGTTCACTCAGTGCCGGTCGCTGTCCTGACGGCTCTCACACAGCAGTTCACTCAGGGCTGGACGCTGTCCTGACGGCTCTCACACAGCAATTCACTCAGGGCTGGACGCTGTCCTAGACGGCTCTCACACAGCAGTTCACTCAGGGCTGGACGCTGTCCTAGACGGCTCTCACACAGCAGTTCACTCAGGGCTGGACGCTGTCCTAGACGGCTCTCACACAGCAGTTCACTCAGGGCTGGACGCTGTCCTAGACGGCTCTCACACAGCAGTTCACTCAGGGCTGGACGCTGTCCTAGACGGCTCTCACACGGCAGTTTACTCAGTGCTGGTTGCTGTCCTGACGGCTCTCACATAGCAGTTCACTCAGTCTTTTCAGTAATGCTATGTGCAGAGAGTACCCCTACCTCCATTTCACACACGAAAAACCAAGGCCACACATGGATAAACCACTTGCCCCAAATCGCCAAGTTGGAGCGAGGAGGTTGTGTGTCTCAGTCTTAGGGGCCCCGAGCAAGCTTTTCATCCCACTTAATGGCACATCCCGCTCCTTCTGGGACCCTGTTGCCACAGAGCCTGCATTTTGGGTTGTGGGGCCCACACTATCTCTCCCCTCCTCTTCCCTGCGGCTGGCCACCCTCTCACCGGCCACGGCCCCGTTGCCTTTATTATCTCTCTGACATTAAGCTGTCATTTAACTCTGTGCTCATTTCATAGGTTGATTTTCAAGGACTGTCCTTTTCAAACTCAGGGTCCACTTCTCAGGCCCCTCTGTGGCTGCTATGGCATCAGATCATACTGGAGGTGGGTCTGTGTGCTCCTCTTTCCTCACTCCACTGTGGGGCTCCAGTGCTGCGGGCGTGCCGGACAAGAGAAGAGGCTGGCTCCTGTCCCTGTGTCCCAGGGAAGCTCCCCGCTCTTGGCTCTGGGATGCTCCCTGGGACAGTCCCACATTCTGGGCTCTGTAGTGCTCCCTGGGACAGCCCCACACTCTGGGTTGTGGGGTGCTCCCTGGGACAGTCCCACCCTCTGGGCTCTGTGGTGCTCCCTGGGACAGACCCACACTCTGGGTTGTGGGGTGCTCCCTGGGACAGTCCCACCCTCTGGGCTCTGGGGTGCTCCCTGGGACAGCCCCACACTCTGGGTTGTGGGGTGCTCCCTGGGACAGCTCCACACACTGGGCTCTGAGGTGCTCCCTGGGACAGCTCCACACTCTGGGTTCTGGGGTGCTCCCTGGGACAGCTCCACACTCTGGGCTCTGGGGTGCTCCCTGGGACAGCTCCACTCTGGATTCTGGGGTGCTCCCTGGGACAGCCCCACACTCTGGGCTCTGGGGTGCTCCCTGGGACAGCCCAACACACTGGGCTCTGGGGTGCTCCCTGGGACAGCCCCACACTCTGGGCTCTGGGGTGTTCCCTGGGACAGCTCCACACACTGGGCTCTGGGGTGCTCCCTGGGACAGCCCCACACTCTGGGCTCTGGGGTGCTCCCTGGGACAGCCCCACACTCTGGGCTCTGGGGTGCTCCCTGGGACAGCCCCACACTCTGGGCTCTGGGGTGCTCCCTGGGACAGCCCCACACTCTGGGCTCTGTGGTGCTCCCTGGGACAGCTCCACACTCTGGGCTCTGGGGTGCTCCCTTGGACAGCTCCACACACTGGGCTCTGAGGTGCTCCCTGGGACAGCTCCACACTCTGGGTTCTGGGGTGCTCCCTGGGACAGCTCCACACTCTGGGCTCTGGGATGCTCCCTGGGACAGCTCCACACACTGGGCTCTGAGGTGCTCCCTGGGACAGCTCCACACTCTGGGTTCTGGGGTGCTCCCTGGGACAGCTCCACACTCTGGGCTCTGGGGTGCTCCCTGGGACAGCTCCACTCTGGATTCTGGGGTGCTCCCTGGGACAGCCCCACACTCTGGGTTCTGGGGTGCTCCCTGGGACAGCTCCACACTCTGGGCTCTGGGGTGCTCCCTGGGACAGCTCCACTCTGGATTCTGGGGTGCTCCCTGGGACAGCCCCACACTCTGGGCTCTGGGGTGCTCCCTGGGACAGCCCCACACTCTGGGCTCTGGGGTGTTCCCTGGGACAGCCCCACACTCTGGGCTCTGGGGTGCTCCCTGGGACAGCTCCACACACTGGGCTCTGGGGTGCTCCCTGGGACAGCCCCACACTCTGGGCTCTGGGGTGTTCCCTGGGACAGCTCCACACACTGGGCTCTGGGGTGCTCCCTGGGACAGCCCCACACTCTGGGCTCTGGGGTGCTCCCTGGGACAGCCCCACACTCTGGGCTCTGGGGTGCTCCCTTGGACAGCTCCACACACTGGGCTCTGAGGTGCTCCCTGGTCCAGCTCCACACTCTGGGTTCTGGGGTGCTCCCTGGGACAGCTCCACACACTGGGCTCTGGGGTGCTCCCTGGGACAGCCCCACACTCTGGGTTCTGGGGTGCTCCCTGGGACAGCTCCACACACTGGGCTCTGGGGTGCTCCCTGGGACAGCCCCACACTCTGGGTTCTGGGGTGCTCCCTGGGACAGCTCCACACACTGGGCTCTGGGGTGCTCCCTGGGACAGCCCCACACTCTGGGCTCTGGGGTGTTCCCTGGGACAGCTCCACACACTGGGCTCTGGGGTGCTCCCTGGGACAGCCCAACACACTGGGTTCTGGGGTGCTCCCTGGGACAGCTCCACACTCTGGGCTCTGGGGTGCTCCCTGGGACAGCTCCACTCTGGATTCTGGGGTGCTCCCTGGGACAGCCCCACACTCTGGGCTCTGGGGTGCTCCCTGGGACAGCCCAACACACTGGGCTCTGGGGTGCTCCCTGGGACAGCCCCACACTCTGGGCTCTGGGGTGTTCCCTGGGACAGCTCCACACACTGGGCTCTGGGGTGCTCCCTGGGACAGCTCCACACACTGGGCTCTGGGGTGCTCCCTGGGACAGCTCCACACACTGGGCTCTGGGGTGCTCCCTGGGACAGCTCCACACTCTGGGCTCTGGGGTGCTCCCTGGGACAGCCCCACACTCTGGGCTCTGGGGTGCTCCCTGGGACAGCCCCACACTCTGGGCTCTGGGGTGCTCCCTGGGACAGCTCCACACACTGGGCTCTGGGGTGCTCCCTGGGACAGCCCCACACACTGGGCTCTGGGGTGCTCCCTGGGACAGCTCCACTCTGGATTCTGGGGTGCTCCCTGGGACAGCTCCACACACTGGGCTCTGGGGTGCTCCCTGGGACAGCTCCACACTCTGGGCTCTGGGGTGCTCCCTGGGACAGCTCCACACACTGGGCTCTGGGGTGCTCCCTGGGACAGCTCCACACACTGGGCTCTGGGGTGCTCCCTGGGACAGCTCCACACACTGGGCTCTGGGGTGCTCCCTGGGACAGCTCCACACACTGGGCTCTGGGGTGCTCCCTGGGACAGCCCCACACACTGGGCTCTGGGGTGCTCCCTGGGACAGCTCCACACACTGGGCTCTGGGGTGCTCCCTGGGACAGCCCCACACTCTGGGCTCTGGGGTGCTCCCTGGGACAGCTCCACCCACTGGGCTCTGGGGTGCTCCCTGGGACAGCCCCACACACTGGGCTCTGGGGTGCTCCCTGGGACAGCTCCACACACTGGGCTCTGGGGTGCTCCCTGGGACAGCCCCACACTCTGGGCTCTGGGGTGCTCCCTGGGACAGCCCCACACTCTGGGCTCTGGGGTGCTCCCTGGGACAGCCCCACACTCTGGGCTCTGGGGTGCTCCCTGGGACAGCTCCACACACTGGGCTCTGGGGTGCTCCCTGGGACAGCCCCACACTCTGGGCTCTGGGGTGCTCCCTGGGACAGCTCCACACACTGGGCTCTGGGGTGCTCCCTGGGACAGCCCCACACACTGGGCTCTGGGGTGCTCCCTGGGACAGCCCCACACTCTGGGTTCTGGGGTGCTCCCTGGGACAGCCCCACACTCTGGGTTCTGGGGTGCTCCCTGGGACAGCCCCACACTCTGGGTTCTGGGGTGCTCCCTGGGACAGCCCCACACTCTGGGCTCTGGGGTGCTCCCTGGGACAGCCCCACACTCTGGGTTCTGGGGTGCTCCCTGGGACAGCCCCACACTCTGGGCTCTGGGGTGCTCCCTGGGACAGCCCCACACTTGGGGCTCTGGGGAGCTCCGCCCTCTTGTTGAAGGCTCCACCCCCTTCGCGTGTGCAGGGCTCCTGCAGGCCCTCCCTCTACAAGGACTTTGGAAGCTTTTCCTTCTGTGACTCCACATCTCCAGTGACGGCCCGACAGTCCAGTCTTCTGCTTCTTGAGTCCACGTTGCTGATCCCCATAGCCACACGTTCTTCCTGTCTTCTGAACACTGTCAACCTCATTGGCATCGTACTGTTCACAGTCTCCCTCATGTTTCAGGGTGTGAGTATCAGCCGTCATCTTCCACACTCAGGTCCAGCTCTTTCTAGTTGTGCTTGTTTTCTTTTCATCTTGGGCTTGTCTGTTTTTGTATTTATTGATTTTTCATACTCCAAGAAATGGGTTCTCAACTGATATATCAATTTCTGTATTTCTCATGGCTCTAATTAGTCAGTTTATATGCCTAACTATTAAGCTATTCAAAATATACTTTAAATGCTTCCCCTGGGCTGGACGCCTTGTTCCACCGTGAGTTGACAACTGTAGACGAGGCTTGGCTCCATCCTCGGGGTCTTTCCGTCCTCAGGAGAGGACAGGAACGGGGTCCAGCGTCTTAGGTGCCTTCTGAAAGACAAGGAGGATTCCCTAGAAATGCAGGTCGTGGTGTTCCCAGCAGAACGTGCTGACCACACAGAGGTAGGGGGGCCCAGTGTGCAGCCAGGCCACAGTGGGTGCTTTGGACATAGGGCGGAGGCCCAGATGGGGCGGAGTGGCCACCAGTGTGGTTGGTGGGGAGGGCCAGGCAGGCGTTCTTCCCTGAATGACCTGCATTGCTGCGGATGCCACCA
Organism: Nycticebus coucang; assembly: GCF_027406575.1. Classification (NCBI taxonomy): domain Eukaryota; kingdom Metazoa; phylum Chordata; class Mammalia; order Primates; family Lorisidae; genus Nycticebus; species Nycticebus coucang. The sequence continues at coordinate 1,927,824 of NC_069782.1, forward strand.
CCAGGGATAGAATGCCCACTCCAGCCCCTCCGTCTCTCCCTCCCTCTCTGCCCCGTCCCTCCCTCCCTTTCTTCTTCCTTTTTTTTTCCTCAGGAGGAGATGAAGGATTTGTCTCTCTGTGCACAGTCCAGGCCCTGTCCCCCAAGTTTTGATACATAGCCTGTATCAAATCAATAAGCGTAATGTCCTGTGCCACTCTGCTTTTGGAATGTGTTGGGGTATTTGAGGCACAGAGTAAGGGGATCGAATTTTTTCCTGGTTCACAAATTCTTGGAAATGATACAGAGTTTCTCTGGTATTATTTTGTTTACTAATTATATCATCCCAATGATTTTTTTTTTTTTCAGCCTACAGCACCCGATATTCCCAGGCGTTCTCCCATCCAAGTACTAACCAGGGCCGACCCTGCTTAGCTTCTGAGATCAGACGAGATCGGGTGCATTCAGGGTGGTATGGCCGTAGACCATCCCAACGATTTTAAGTCCTGCCTGTCTCCTTTGTTCTATCTCCTAAGGACTGGGAGGTGTTCACAAAACCTGAAAGGCATCTATTAAACCCCCAGCACGCCGCCTCCATCTTCAGCATTTCACAGGAGCCTCAGACGTGTGTTCTGGTTCACTTTGGTCAGCCCTTGTAGGATTGTCGTCTGTCCTCACTCCAGATATTAATGGCATACATCGACACTTTATTCCATTTATGTTGAAATACAGTGTCAGAAATTAAAATTGTCAGGTCTCTCTTTTCTTTTCCCCTGTAGCTTTTGGATGACGCTTTAATTTTAACATTTCAACGTTGTTTTGCGTTACTGGTTTGTGTGGTAACTTTGGACACCAACTACCCGAAGTTGGGTCACACTCCTTAGATGAAGGACACTGTCCCCACAAGATGGCCACCTCTTCAGACACCACCTGCACACACAGGGGTCCCCAGGCCACCCTCGAGTCTGACTGGCTGGGGTCCCCAGGGACCTCTTCAGCTTCAATAACTCACAGCAAAGTGCGAACTCAGGACTGTACTTTCATTATGACAAACAAATTGCAAATAAGAGTCAGTCAGCTGCAGAGAGACACACAGGGTACGCAGACATGTGACCACACACAGAGCAGTGCCAGGCAGGGTGCTCACCAGGGCAGGGTGCTGGTGTTGGAGTTTGTATTGGGGTTTCCCTGTATGGGGGGTGATGGATCAACTCAGTGGCTGGGGGTTGAACCCCATCTGCAGCCCATCCTTTAACACCACATGGCTCACACCCCACCCCCCAATCTCACTGCCAGTTACTCTGGCAGGCCCAGCCACATCCTGAGTCATCTCCTGAGTACCTGTAAACACAAACCCAAGTGTAGTCCAGGGCCCACCATGAACAGCAGACACTCCTGCCACTCTGGAAGCGCTGAAGATTGAGAGGGTCCCTCCCAGGAAAGCGCAGGGGGTGGAGTGGAGGAAATCTAGCCAAATTCTTTATTCTATAGCATGTTAGCAAGTAGCTTCCTTCTGCCCTACGCGGATCTGTGATGCTTTGGTCTGCTTATAGTCAGAAGTTAGCACTCTGATCTTCAATGCTGTCACTAAGAATCCAGATTCTGTTCTGTGGCATGGGGTGTGGGCCCTTGGCCGTCTCACCGACCCCCTCTCAGACCACAGAGTTTTGAGAAGCTGCCCCTTCTGCCCTGCTCTTAGAGCACCCTACTCATGTTTCTACTCTGGAAATTTCCATCCTGATTGTCACTGACCATCTCCTGTGTGACGGGGATAGGAGAGCAGTAGCCCTGTGGACCCGGGCACTTTCACTAACTGGCTGTGTGCGTGTCAGTGGTTGAGCTGGAGCAAAGAGGATGTCTCAGAACCTCTGCCCTTGTTTCCTTTCAGATGACCTTCTGCTCACCTATCTGAGGACGCCCTTGGCTCTGGGGCTGGAATTCCCCGTGGGGTCTCAGGCCCCCTCTGGCTTTCACATGTGACACAGGGGCCTGTGGTGTCGTGCCATCGGGAGCGGCCTGCACACTGACCAGTGAGCACCATGCCTCCAGGGGCCACACAGGTGGCTCCTCAGCCTCCGGGGAGCTTCTAGGAACCCCCATTCCCAGGCAGCCCATGAACTCCCTGGGTTTTAGCTCTGGGGACCCAGGGGAAGGACTAACAGGGTCACTCCTGCCTCCCCTCCCCCACCCCCCCCAGAGCACTGGTGCCCTGGTTACTGGGAGCTGTCTGGACACGCACTTCCGAGCCTGCTTCTCTTCCCAGTGCAGCTGAGCCACGCTGGAATTTTCCAAAAGAACGTTGCTGAGATCTGCAGGAGGATGGGAAAGGAAAACCAGGGGAGGACAAACGGCCTGTAAATAGACCTGCTCTCAACGGGAGGCTCCAGTCTCCCAGGAGGGCACAGAGCAGCCCTGTGTGCTGACCCCCCAGCCCCTGCCTAGGGCAGGTGAGTCCAGCTCAGCTTGTCTGCTTGTGCCCCAGGCTCCAGCTCCCAGCTTTGTGCCAGGCACTGCACGTCCCCCCACCCACCCCCAGGAAGGGGCTTGTTCCCTGTGTGTGATAGTTGCCAGCACCTCCAAACTCTCTGTGCCACTGCAGAAGCCCGTCCCTGCTCACCGTTCCTTGTCCCTACCATGTCAAACACACACAGATGTCAGGGGCAAAGACCCCCATGACTGTGTCCAGATTCTTTGAAGAGGGCAAAGAATTCCTGGCTAGGGTGGAGACACCACTTCCTCAGGAAGTCTTTTCAGCCTGTGGGTCCCCTAATCTCCCAGACAGCAGCTGTCTTTACCCTGAGCATGCACAGACACTCCTGCAGGTGTGTGTGCGGGGGGCAAAAATGCTAACCTGCAGGTGGGGGGGCACAGACGCTCTCCTGCAGGTGGGGAGCACAGACGCTCTCCTGCAGGTGGGGGGGCACAGACACTCTCCTGCAGGTGGGGGGGCACAGACTCTCTCCTGCAGGTGGGGAGCACAGATGCTCTCCTGCGGGGGGGGGCACAGACGCTCTCCTTCAGATGGGGGGGCACAGATGCTCTCCTGCAGGTGGGGAGCACAGACGCTCTCCTGTGGGTGGGGGGGCACAGACGCTCTCCTGCAGGTGGGGGGGGCACAGACGCTCTCCTGCAGGTGGGGAGCACAGATGCTCTCCTGCGGGGGGGGGCACAGACGCTCTCCTTCAGATGGGGGGGCACAGATGCTCTCCTGCAGGTGGGGGGGCACAGACGCTCTCCTGCAGGTGGGGAGCACAGATGCTCTCCTGCGGAGGGGGGGCACAGACGCTCTCCTTCAGATGGGGGGGCACAGACGCTCTCCTACAGGTGGGGGGGGCACAGACGCTCTCCTACAGGTGGGGAGCACAGACGCTCTCCTGCGGGGGGGGCACAGACGCTCTCCTTCAGGTGGGGGGGGCACAGACATTCTCCTGCAGGTGGGAGGGCACAGACGGTCTCCCGCAGGTAGGGAGCACAGATGCTCTCCTGCAGGTGGGGCCACTTTTTCCTTCGAGGATTCTCTTTGTACCATCTCTCCTGATGCCTGCCAAGGAGGTAGGCACGAGGGGGTGACTGATCAAAACCCTCTTACCAGTGAAGGAAACTCATCAGTCTAGTTAAAGGGAGTCACAGGAGGAAGTGAAAAGCTGCTCCTGGGAGTCTGGCTGTCCTCCCACCTGAACTCACATGACAGTGGGAACAAGGTCGGCTGGCTCTCACTCCCCGAGCTGTGCTCTGCTCACAGTTCAAAGAACCCCAGAAGAGTTTAGAAGTCATTGAGCATTCTGCACTCTGCTTGGGTGGTTCTCAACCAAAGCCAATATTGTAGGAATTTTAAAAAAGAATCTTTTAGAAGGAATCCCCTGAAACAGCTTGCCTTTATCCATCTATCCATCCATCCACCTCCTATTATCATCCATCCATCCTTCATCCATCCCTCCATCCATCCCTCCATCCATCCATCTATACCTCAATCCATCCATCTATACCTCAATCCATCCATCCCTCCATCCATCCATTCCTCCATCAACCCATACCTCCATCCATCCCTCCATCCCTCCATCCATCCCTCCATCCATCCTTCCATCCATCCATCCATCCCTCCATCCATCCCTCCATCCATCCATCCCTCCATTCATCCATCCATCCCTCCATCCATCCATCCCTCCATCCATCCCTCCCTCCCTCCCTCCATCCATCCATCCATCCCTCCATTCATCCATCCATTCCTCCATCCATCCGTACCTCCATCCATCCCTTCATCCATCCTTCCATCCATCCATCCATCTATCCCTCCATCCCTCCATCCATCCCTCCATCCCTTCATCCATCCATCCATCCCTCCATCCATCCATCCCTCCCTCCATCCATCCATCACTCCATCCATCTATCCCTCCCTCCATCCATCCTTCCATTCATCCATACATCCTTCCATCCCTCCATACCTCCATCCATCCCTCCATCCCTCCATCCAGCCTTCCATCCATCCATCCATCTATCCCTCCATCCATCCATCCATCCATCCCTCCATCCATCCATCCCTCCATTCATCCATCCCTCCATTCATCCGTCCATCCATCCCTCCATCCCTCCATCCCTCCATGCATCCTTCCATCCATCCATCTATCCATCCATCCATCCATCCCTCCATCCATCCATCCATCCCTCCATCCATCCCTCCATCCCTCCCTCCATCCCTCCATCCATCCATCCACCCCTCCATCCATCCATCACTCATCATCCATCTGCTATCATTCATTATCATCTTTCCATCAATCATCATCCATCCATCTCTCCATCCATTTACCACCCTCCCTTCCCACCCCACACCCCCTTTGTCCCTCCTCCCCCTCCTCCCACCCCCTCTGTCCATTCTCAGCTATGGGACTGCCTTCTTATGGCCTTTCCCCACCCACCCTGTTATGTGTCACCATTGTCCATTGGCAGATGGTGTCAGAGATGCTGAGATTTCTCCTTACTTTTAAAATAAGATGCTTCCAACAGACATTTTCATGTATTTGCACCTCGGAGTGATTAAATTTCTCAGGGTAAGGCTGCTGTCCTCCATGACCCCCCTGGTGGGGGGCATGTTGCACACACTGCCACCCCCACCCGTGCTGCCAGAGCCCCTTGTCTGCAGACAGCTGTCAGGGACCCGTGACTCAGGTGGGACACCATCCACCCTGCCCCGGGGAGCAGGCACGATCCATCTGCGCCAGCCATACTCACTTCATTGCTCCCGCACACAGATTGGTCTTTAGAGGGCCTGTGGCCTAGTTCTGGCTGAGAAGGAGGAAGAGACGTGATGGGGAGTGTTTCCCTGCAGAGCCTGTGGAGGAAGCCAGGCTGTCCCTGTCCTCTTGCAGGATGCCGCGCCTGGATGCAGATCAGTCATCTCACTACAGCAAGGCCACGAGTCCACCTGCCCTAGAAGGAGACACAGACACAGACAGAGCTTGGGCTCCTGATCGCAGTTCATGTCCCTGAACCAGCCCTGGACCACCTGTTTGTTTAAGACCCGACCTGGCCAGGTGTTCCGTTGTGTGATCTGAATGCAGTCCTAGGTGACATGAGAGGAGACAGGGACAGCGAGGGAATGAGGGGGTTAGGGGAGGAAGCTGTGACCCAGTGCACATTTCCCTTTTGCAGAAAGGGGCTGATAGCAAGAGGGACTGCAGACTGTTGCCTCTGGGGAGCGCTGGGCTGGGGCTTCAGCACATCCCAGGGAGGCCAGGGCTCTGTGGGCCCCGGGGAGCTGCCTTCACAGCCAATCTCAAGGCCAGCATCCCCTTCCTGTGTGACCCTGGGCTAGCAGTTAACCTCACCAAACCCCAGTGTCTTCATCTCTAAATGAAAACAGCTGTGTCTTGACCCAACTACAGCACTGGACACAGTAGGTGCCTTGGAAGCAGCAGCTCAGCTTCTCCTCTGTTGGTGGCACTGGGGGTGGGGAGTGGTGCGGTGGGAGTGGGGAGCTATTTTCTGACATCCGAGGATCCGTCCCCTTTTCTGAGGACAAGAGAACAGATTTGTTCTGTGTGACTGAAGTGAGTACACAGCTATCACAGATGGAGCTTCAGGACGGCAGGTTCCACTCAGTAACACAAAGGAACACTCAGCTTCCGGAACAGCTCGGATAAGAAGGCTGCTCCCGAGGCTAGGGGCCCTAGTCCCTAAGCGTGAGGCTGAGGGAGCCGTCCATGTGCTGAGGTTCTGCAGAAGGGAGTCCTGGGCTGGGCAGTGGTGGCAACTGAGGGCCAGTCCAGCCCTGAGAGGCTGATGCTATAGCTGGTAGCTGGGTGGTCAGGGTTCCCAACTGCCCCTGGCTTTGGCATAATTGCTTGGTGTGTGTTCCTGCCTCCTCATGGAGCCAAAACCTCCTGCTGAGGCCATGCAGTCACCTTCCCTGGACTTCCCCTCTGCTCTGTGCCCCAGGCAGGGTGAACTGGGCTTCCCCGGCACCCCACAGTACCCACAAGTAACTCAGCCCGACCCTTTTCAATCAAGCCCATGAGCCCGTGTGAGATGTGGGCAGGACCCATGTCCACCTCCTGGGGGATGTCAGGCCAGGTGTCAGGGCTGGCCCCCAGGAGGACCTGAGTGCTGGGCGAATGTGGTCTGTGGCAGCCCTGGGCACTAACACTGGCTTATTTTTTTTTCCCTTGGAGTAAGAGTTTTATTTTAAGCAAACCTCCTTAATTGGACTAAACCCATAGCAAATGGCCATTGGCACCTTTTCATTTTTAACAAGTTCGTCTGGGTTTCCTAGATATTAGATGTGCAGGGTGTTGGCAGGGTCTGGGGAGCCCTCCTGTTTCCCAGTGGCTTTGATGTTTTCTGTACAGATGACCCTTGAGCAGAGGCCACCCCCATGTGGGACTTGTGGTCAGGGCACTGTCTGTACGGCTCTGATGCTTTATGTCAGGACCTGGGGACAAGAGCTGCCTCTCAGGGGAGGAAGGGGATTGAGGACTGGCCAGAGCACGTGGGAGCTGCATTGGCTGACACTGACCTCATGCCCCAGCCCGGGGGGCAGGCAGGCCCGAGGGAGAGTGGGGGTGGCATCCATCTGCTGTGGGCCTGGGTTGGGCCAGTGGGGTCCTCAGAGACAAAGCCCTCCTGCCAGGCACGACCCACCCTCCATTCAGCAGGACAGGGATTGTCAGGCAGGAGCCTTGGGGGTAAACCATGCTGAGTCTGAGAGGTCTAGGTCTTGGCCATTTTGAGCCTCTATGACCTGAGATACACTGGAGCTTGGCAGTCAGCCCTGGGCCTGCTACTTATTACCAGCAACACAAGAATGAGAGCAACTTCCAATGTCACGTCTCAGCTCCAAGTGTCAATTTGTGGTCAGAAGGCAGCATCACTCAGGCTGGGGTGACCAGACACGCTCTACATACCTCTTGCCCACAGCGCTCTGCCCACCCTGGACTCCTTGCTGCCCCATGCCCAGCCAGACACAGGACATGAGTTGCCAGGGAGCAGGGCGGGGGCCTGCAGGTTAAGGACAGTAGCCCTGGGGCTGCATCTGCTGGTCCTCTTCCTATGTTTAGGGAGGGGGTCTGGTTAAACTGACTTAGTAGGGTTATTGCTAAAACTGCCCTCTACAAGGCCAGAGACAGAAACCTAAGGTGAACAGACAAGGGTCTGGTTGAGGAGAGAGTCTTTGTCATTCAGCCCCAGCTTCCTGCAAGGGTCTCCATTTTCAGCCTTGAGCAAGGCCCCAACAAGGCATCCGTGGGCCCCTGGCCTCTCCTGCCCATCACTCTCCTGGGCCCTCTCTGCACACCAGTGACTTGGCAGGAGCCCCTTCCAGCCCTTGCCCTAGTTGGGCTCCCTGGCCCCCTATCACAGCCCAGGAGTGTGACCTTGAGGCTCCAAGACCACAGAAGACCCCTCTCACCCGCCTCCTTCCTCCTTTCACCACCCAGGTGGATGCTCTTCAGCTGAAACATTGCTGAGATGGCGCTCTGCCTGCTGCTGCTGCTACATGCCAGATCCTAACATTCTCAAGCCTCTTTGTAGTCCTCATAATTAGCATTTAATGATTGCAAAAATATTCACAAGGACATCCACATGTAAAAAAATGTATGAATGTAGACACTGACCTGACACCTTTCACAAAAATTAACACAAACGGATAACAGACCTATGTATAACATGCACAATTGTAAAACTTTTGGAAGATAACATAGGAGAAAACCTAGGTGACCTTGAATTTGGCAATGAGGTTTTAGATACAACACCAAAAGCACAGTTCATGAAAGAAAAAGAAAAAAGAGAAGATAAGTTGCTAAGTTGAGTTCATTGAAATTAAAAACTGCTGCTCTATGAAAGACGCTGTTATGAGAACAAAAAGATGAGCCGGTGACTGGGAGGAGTATTTGCAAAGCGTATATCTGGTAAAGGCCATATACTCAGAATATAGACTATAAGGAGCTCTTACTACTCATAAGAAAATCATCCCATTAATACTTGGGCAAAGATTTGAATGGATTCCTCCCAAAGAAGACAGACAGATGTAAATAAGCACCTGGAACTAAGGGAGTTGCAAGTTAAGACAACGAGACTTCACCACACACTACGAGAATGGCCAGAACCCATCCAGACGCTGACAAGGGTGTGAGGCGACAGGTGCACTCAGGTGAGCCAGTGGGGATGCAAAATGGCACAGCCGCTTCAGAAGACAGCTCGGTGATTTCCTACAAAACCGAGCATACTCAAACCATATGGCAGAGCAATTATGCTCCCTGGTATTTATCCAAATGAGGAGGAAATATATGTCCACACAGAAACCTGCACAAGGAGGTTTATAGCAGCTTTATTCCCCACTGTGAAGGTTTGCAAGCCACCAAGATGTCCTTCAGCAGGTGAGTGGATGAACAGACTGTGGTACATCCAGACAGCGGAGTATTATTCAGCACTAAAAGAGATGAGCTCTCAAGCCACGAGGATCACAAAGGAAGCTTAAATGCAGGTTACGGAGTGAAAGGATCCAGTCTGAAGCACACTGTGTAATCCCAACTTGGTGACATCATGGAGGACACAAAACTGGGCAGGCGGTGGGAGTTGGTGGGTGCCAGGGGTGGCTGGCCGAAGAGGGAACAGGGGTACTGCAAGGCAGCAAGACGGTCTTGTGTGGTCAGTCCTGCCAGCTGCATGTCATTACCAACACCTGTAGAAACTACCCACAGAGAGGACCCCTAAGTCCCTGTGGTTAGTAATAATGACACCCCCTGTGTTCATTGGCTGTAACAATGCACCCTGCCAGTGCAAGATGTCAGTAATGGAGAAACGGGTTTGCAAGGAAGAGTGAAGAAGGGCTATGTGGGAAGTCTCTAATTTTCTGCCCAATTTTTCTGTGATCCCACAACTACACTAGGAAAGGAAATCTTTCTGACATGGTATATTCACAAAAGAGGGACATACGTTTTTTAATACAGTGCCTTCAAAGTTGATTGGATTATGGTAGTAATACATAGCACTGGTTGTGATAAAGACTGCCCATCAACCCCCAAATCCAGTCTTTCTCTTTTCTCTCATAATAGCACCCCTAGTTCTCAGCTGGATATAGGCTGCCTGGATTAAACAAATCTTTCCGCAGTCTCTTTTTACAGCTGAGTGTGGCTATCTGACAAAAAGTTTTAGCCAATAAAATGTCCAAGGTTGTGTGTGAAACTCCTTAAAGGAAGTGTATCTGATTTTCCCATTTCCTTCTTCTAGCTGGTGGGAACGCACATGTAATGGCTGGAGCACATGCAGCCATTTTGGACCATGATGCAAAGTCCAGCATGGAGGCCATGTGTGAGGGGATAGTACACAGGAGACCTGGGTCCCTCACTCCTGCAACACCCAGCTAAATCCAGTATTGAGCAGGTCATTGGTGGGCTTCAAACTCATGGGATACTGAAAGGGTATTTTTCATTGAAATCTTCCTTTTGCTGGCCACAGAGCTCTTGGGAATGAGATTGGCTAGCAAAAATGCAGCCTAATTTGAACATTGACTAATAACCCAAAAATATACGAAAAGAGAACAAAATCAGTTAAGTGTGAAAGAGCTGACGAGCAGGGTGGAGTGATGGCTGCCACTGGGGATGGTGAGCCTTGTGCACCCAGAAACAGGGGCCTGCATGCTCCACAGAGGAGCTGATCTCTCACAGCCGCACCAATTCTGGAGTAAATGTACACACCAAGCTCTGTGTACACACATACATGCATGCTACGTGTGCATTGCTTTTCAAAATACTTTCATGTAAGTTCATACAAATTAAAAAAACACAAATGTAGCCAGTACACACTTTTCTCATGGGGACCATTTTCTACTTTTCCTGAAGCATCAGTGGCTCATGGCCCTGGCTTTGTGGAATGCGTCTGCTTGTCAGGCAGTGCAGCACTTCCCGAATCCCACTTCTGCTAACGAGGTTGTGATTAACCTGTCTGGGCGCAGAGAGCTGTGTGTGTGTCTGTGGGAGTGACTTGACTGTAGTGAGACTCAGGACAGAGGTCACTGCCTCACAAAGCTGGTGACAAAGTTCAGCCTGGACACTGCAGGAGGCAGCCCCTGCCAGTGACATGTGTAACTAGGAAAGCTGGCCTGGCCATCCCCTGAGCTACTCCTCGTCCGTAAAGGCTCTGTGCCCACCCCGGGAAGCAGAAAGCGCAGATACCGTCTCTGTGCTGCAGGGCCTGAAAATGCTCCACCCACCAAGCCCTGGGCCCTTCCAGTCTGTTAGGTAATTGCCCCAGAGAAAGCCCCTCCCCCAGAAAGCCCCTTCCTACTTTCTACAAAGTTACAGCTCCTCTCTAAGCATGGGAAGTTGCCCTCTAAAAAACAGGGAATTGCCATCCAGCCGCAAAACTTATTCATCTCCCTATCCCAATTACCCGTTGAAAATTTCAAACTTATGACCTGCCCCTACCGGCTCTTCCGCCAGAGCAGTAACTCCTTATTGGCTATTCAACCATCCCTTCACCATTCTAAGACCTCCCCCAACCGAACTTAAATAAGGGTGTGCTTTTCTTTTCTCTCTCTCTTCCTTCTCTCCTCCTTGGTGTTGTTACTCTACAGCATCCCCCCTCACCAATAAAGACCTTTCGTACAAGCCTTGACGGTCTGTGAGATCTCTGCCGGTCAAGTGCCTCCCCTTTCATCTGGTGTAATTAGGGAACGCTCCCAAGGGTAGCTTCTACCCCTTCCACGGGGTTTTAGCTTCTGGGGGCTCCCTATCCTCTTCTCGCACTCCCAGCACTCACCACGGCATTGGCTTGTGTCCATCTGCCAAGGCCCTCTAACCAGCACTCAACACCGGCCTGGTCCAGACTCGGTGAGTTCCCCTGTGGAAGTGAGTTTTCCCTGATGGTGGGCTGGGTTGCTTACCCTCCTGGTGATTGCCCCGTTTCTTGATTCCCATTCTCTCTCCTCCTCCTGCCCCTTGTTCTTCTGTCCCCTCCCTCTGGTGCCTCAGCCCCTGGGGGGTGAACTGCAGCTGGGGCTCACCACGTCCAGACCTTCTAGCTCCTTGCCCATCCTGCCAGCCTGCTCCCTCCCCCAGACTTACAAAGATGCCTGTTTGGGCTGCCCAGAGCCTGCTCTCCAGAGAGCCTCACTGAGAACTGCTCCTTCCCAAGGGACTAGCGCACCCCTGGGAGCAGGTGGGCTGCCTGCAGGGGTTTGGGGTGCAGGTACCCATCTAGGTGGGGCTCAGGTGTCCGGTATGCAGAGGGGACATTGCCAGGGAGATGTCAGGTCAGCAGCTCCTCACCTGCAGGGCTGGGCCTTATTTCTAGCTACTCATCAACTTATGTGTTTGTTTATTTATTCAACAAACATCCTTGGAAGGGATGGGGAGCAGGCAAGGGATTGGGGGGCAGGCAGGAGTTTGAGGACCCTGCCTTCCTGTAGCCGGCATCTTAGGGACAGAGACAGGGCCTAGAAATTGTCAAACACCATGCATTATAGCTGTGATAGACACTAGGAAGAAACGAGATGGACACAGGTTTTTGTCACATCCCTCAGCACGAGGGGTGTCCATCTCCCACCACCTCTGAAATGCCTGTGACTTCTCTGACCGCAGAGACTGGCGGGAGGGAGGGATGCGAGGCTGGGCCTGCAGACACCTGGCTGTTGCTCTCTGGGCCTCCTGCCCTCAGACGGCCACGAAGCAGAATGGGTCCAGCCTGGGGGGACAAGCAGCATGTGGGGTGCCCCCAAGGCGGCCAGCACAACCAGTCCTGAGAAACGAGGAGCCCCAAGCTTTGGGTCACATGTCACAACTCAGGAGATGACAGATGCCAGGCAAAGAGGGGCAAACTCAGGGAGAAAACCTGGGGGCCAGCTGGGAGTGGGAGATGACGTTTACGCTGAGACGGAAAGGAGAAGCGGAGTTATTCAGAGTGGAGGCTGGAGTGTCCCAGGGAGAGAGGCAGCAGGTGCCCAGGGCCTGGGGAGGAGGAAGGCCCGGCGTCTGCACAGAGGATGGGGAGTCCTCGCGTTTCTCGGCAGTCCCCAGTCTGGCCTCATGCTCAGCGTGCCATTGTGCTGGATAAATACCTATCGATTGATTGAGGATATCAGCTATTGTTGTCAGTGACAAAGCAGCTGGGCCCGAGGGGCGTCCAGCCCGTGTGTCTCTCTTTTCGTGTGTCTCTCATCGATTCTGAGTCTGTCAGTCACATGGGGTCAGGCTGCTCCGGGCCCAGCCTTGCTGGTACTGGCTGGATGTGCTCACTGATCTGTGGTCAGTTGGTGGGTTGGTGGGACTACTGCTCTAGACTGGCCTTGCTCCTGTGCTTGGTGGCTGGTGGCTATCAGCTGGGGTGGCTGGTGACCCCGCGGCTGGTGCAGCCCTGGGCCTGTTATCATGGAGGTGTCAGGAGCACTATCCCACCCTGTGTTTCTCTCACATGTCAGGTGAAGGCCTGTGTGGGTGACCTCTGAGTCCCCCAAGCCAGAAGCTGCCTGTGAGTCCTTGTCATGGCAAGGGCGCCCCGCAGGCTGCCTGATGGGCAGATTGCACATTTGCCAAAGTCGCCTGTTCACCAGAGCCTGTCCCCATAGCTAAGAAGGGTCAGGAGAAGCTCCAGACACAGCTGTGCTGCTCCTGAAAAGTGGGGACCACAACGGGCCCAGGGACCTTCCTTTCTTGGGGAGCACCTCCCTTCCTCAGAGCAGGCAGGGAGGCACCCCTGGGCAGCATCAGAGACATCCTGGTCATAAGGGGCAGGCCTGTGACCCCGCTTCCTGCCTGGGACTAGCCCCTCTCCAGCACATGGCCCCATGAGTCCTGACGGGGCCTGCAGCTCGGACGTCCTCCTGCTCGCCCCTGCCCCACCCCTGCACTGTAGACAGAGCCACCACCAGGGAACATACCTGGATGCCCCTTCCACTTCGAGTGACCCTCAGGGCTCCATGGTCCCAGAGGTGCCTCAGAGGTCCTCAGGATCTGGCCTGGACACCCCTGCCCTGCCCTGCGTAGACACACTCAGGCCCTGGGGCCCTCAACTCGCAGCATCCTCTGCCTGGCTGAGCCGTCCCACTTCAGAAGCTTGAGTATCAAACTTGTCTCAGTCCTGGAGCTGGCTGGCCCCCAGTTTGGTGTGGATGGGGGCAGCACGCCATTGGGGGACGCATTCAGTGTCCCTGACCAGAAAGGAGAGGGATGGTTCTCACCTCCCGGGGGTGTGGGGAGGGTGAGGAGGTAGGGACGCAGGCAGTCTGGCATCCAGCCGGCACTTAGCGAGGAAGAACTCAGATGCTGAGAGGTGCTCCTCACTTCCTGGATCGTGTCTCTGCTCATGGACTTGAGCTGCATCCGTTACTGACGTTGTTAATATTGATGTGACTATTTCAGAGCAGGGAGCAGGTGGACTCACCCAGCCCAGCTGGTGCGGGTTCCTTGCCGGCGCCTCTCTGTGCCGCCACGGGAAATAAGCAAGTGTGTTTCTTCCTGCCTGTCTGTCTTCTCTTTGTTGGTTTTACTCTTCTAGTTTTTTAGCCCAGGTCGGAGGCTCCTGGTAGGTAAGCAGAGTCCCCAAAACAGAGCTGACCCACGCCTGGCAGGTGTCGGACCCACCTTGGCATTCCAGCCCGAGGGGCCTCTGCATAGCTCGCACCTGGCAGAGTTGGGGTCCCGTTGTTCCCCACAGCCCCTGGCCTGAGTGTGGGAGGCCACGTGGATCAAGGGGTATTTTTGGTAAGTAGGGCTGAGTTTAATACATTCTCGGTGTTAGGACATGGAACGCCAGACAGCCTAAAAATACTCTGGTTGAGACATGTTCTCAACAAACAGTCGAATTAACGGAGCCTGCCATCAACTCTCCCCAGCCATGAGTTTCTCAAACATTTATCAAACATGGGGTCAGGCCCCTTGGGAGGCTGAGGGCTTGGACCCCAGCGCAGTATGTCTGGCCTCCAGCCCTGGCCGTGACGTTTAGCTGTGTGACCTCGGCCTCTCTGTGGCTCAGAGTCTTCTGTTTTTATTACACAAATGTAAGGTATACAACATGATATTGGGATAAACTCACACACTCAGTGAAATGATTAGTCCAGGAGGTGAGAGCATCAAAGTCTCCCTTACCAGAACGTTTCTGGAGCGCCAGGTGTCAAGAACAGTCCCCTGCTGTGATTAGAGCTCCAGGTTTATCCCCTCAGCAAGTGTGACTTTGTAACCTGCGCCTTCCCAATGCCCCACATCCCCCACCCCTGGTCAAACGGGTGCTTCCAGCTGTTCCTAGGCATTCAGCTTCATTCAATCAGCTTCTAAGAAGACCCTCTGGCTTCTGTGACTTGACCCGATGCCTTCCAGGTTCATCCCGTCTGTCACCAGTGACGCATCTCCTTTTCAGAGGCTGAGTGACCCTCTGCTCAGCACACGCCTCCTGTTCTCTGTGCACCTGTCTGGAGATGGCCACTGAAGCTGTCTGCATCTCTGAGCTACCTTGCTGGGTGCTGCGACAACCATGGAGGGGAGGTTTCTGCAGGGGTGCTGATTTCATTTCCCTAGAGAGGGCTTCCTGGGTGGAGTGGCAGCTCCATTTCTGAGTTTCTGGGGAACTTTCACAGTGGTCTCCAGACTGGCTCTGCCCACCCCGCTCTGTTCACTGGTGCACAAGGATACTCCAGCAGGTATTTCACAGCCTCCCAAGAGTGTCCGTGTGCAGCGCCTGAAACAGGCCCCACGAGAGGCTGCACAGTGCCCACAGATCACCCGACCCTGGCCAGGCAGGGTCAGGGCCGCAGCTTCCTGCACAATGCAACACTCGTGTGTAAGTGTGACTAGCTACAGACAGCCCACTGCTGGCTGCAAGCCGCCCAGAAAGATTGCTGCTCGCCGCGTGTTCCGTGTGTACTGTGCGCTATATTCTCACAACAAAGTAAGTGAGAGAAAAGGAAATGTCATCAAGGAAGGTAAAATATATTTGTGGCTCATCGAGTGGGAGCAGATCCTCATAAAGTTTCCATCCCTGTCGTCTTCACTTGAGCAGCCCGAGGAGGATGAGGAAGAGCGGGGCAGGTCTGGCCGTCTCCGGCAGAGGCGGGAGAAGATTTGCATTAAGTGTGAACCCTGTGTGGCTCAGACTCGGTGGTTCAAGGGTCCAGTGTGATCGCAAACAGCAAGGAAAGCGTTGGCGTTATGAATGGAGAGCATCGCACGCGTGCTGGGCGATATTAATTGCTTTGGAGAAACCCAGCCCCATAGGCTGGGGCAAGGGTGAGCTGAGGGATGCTAAAAGTTAATATCTGTTGTGACTGTTACAATAAAAAAACGAAGACACAGCTACACACCAAAAAGAAGTTTGGGAGCCAAAAAGTTCAGGAAAGGTGTTGGGGGTACCTGGGGCAAAGAGGGCGTCTCTGCCGACCAAGATGAGAGTTCTGCCTCCCCCGGGAACCACTGGCATTCAGGAACTCCAGGAAACAAAGACACAGCCTCAACATTGTCCCCACCAAGAACGGGAGCTGGGATAATCACATCTCATCCCATCAGGCCCTGGCTGTGGTGGCGTGAGATGTGTTAGTGCCTGGCGATTCTGGGCTGCCGGGGTGTAAGATGTGGGTTTTGCTGCTGGGGACACCTCTCTGTGGTGGGCCAGGGTCTGCCATGGGGAACTCAGGGAAGCTCTGCAGAGGAGCTCAGGGGACCAGAGGTTGATGGAAGGGGCACTTGGGGCCCACCCTCTGAAAGACAGAGAATGAGAAGTGGGGAGATGCTTGTTGCTTTCTGAAATTTGGTTTAATTGATGTCTGGGTTTTAATTCATTAGAAGCATAATTTTGAAGCCCCACATGTGATCACTTCTTCCCTTGCAGAGGCAGGTCTCAGATCTGGGGTCACTCCAGAGTTCATGCTCTGCTGCTGAATCACTGTCACTATAAAGGATCACAGGGCCCTATGCTGGGAACATAGCTGTGGGGCCTGGCAGGTGGTCTCTTGCCTCTTGACTTTCTTTACACAGTTGTACTATGGGGCTTCAGCTCCGTTGGGATCTGGGGCTCTGTGACCACAGAGAGGTCCCCTCCTGTGGGCTCCTGCATATCACGAGCCCGCTGGCATTTTCCCCCTTCTGGAGGGTGTGCTCCCTGCCTGGGGGTGGGGGGCTGGGGCAGAGCTGGGCAGACTCTTCTGAAAGTCCCCCCCTGAGCAGCCCTCTGCAGCCGTTGCAGGCCGGGCACTGCGAGAGCTCCCTTCTCCAGCTCTTGGGGATGAACACATTCACATTGCAAGGTGTGAGCACGTGGCTTTTCTTCCTGCTGCTGCGCCGCTGAACCTCTGCAGTCCCGCCCCGCCCCGTGCAGCCTTTCCCACTCTCTGGGACCAGTGGGTCTCCCTTGGGATTCCCCAGGGTGTTTGGGGCTGCCTGCCGCTTTCAGGCCATCAAGGAGTCATTTAAACTTCCTACCTGGCCCTCTGCTTTTGTTCATGGAGACCGTGGTCATGAAAACCCACTATACCAGGAGCCCCAGGACATGGGGTGCCCAGGACTCAAAGAGACACAATCTCGGGGAGCGTGAGGTGGTTTCTCACACAGGTCTCCCCTTGAACCCCCCAGCCCACTCGGGGTCCTGCATAGTCCCAAGCATTACCCTCTGAGGCCCACTCCTTGCAGAGTCCCTTGGACTTCCATTCCTCCAGCCAGGGGTCAGAAGTTGGAAATGAGAACAGTAATCTGCCCAAAGTCTTGTCTTAAAACAGCCAGGTTCCTGCAAATTAAAAACGTGAGTGCTGCCGAAGCATCTAGTAATTTTGTATCTTCTAAGCTCTTAAATAGCATGAAAGGTTACCTCAGGGGAAATTTCCAGAATTTTACCAGTTGCTGTGTGGCTGGGATCCAAACGCCAGGGGCGTGTCCTGTGTTCTGAGGGGTGGGCGGGGAGGGCAGAGTAGCCGTCCCTCTAACATCAGGCCAGAGGCGGCCCAGGTGGGGCTGACATGACGTTTTTCCATCTCACCCCTGAGCCGCCACATGTGGCTGGGGATTAGACTAAGTCACACTCCCCATTCTTATTAAATACCACACTCTGATTTTTAGAAGGAGAACTTGGCCTTGAGCACAATTTCCTCTGTAGGCTTGCTATTTTTACAAGGTTCATCCTATTCTTAGTTACTTTTAAAAATAAAATTGTCAACAGCTTTTTCTTCTCCTGTAAAGTTTCCGCCACCACTAAAGATCTTAATGAACTGTGCCCTCCGTCACAGGAAGGAAGAGGCAGGCAGGTGGCCGCAACCCAGCCAGAGAGGACTTCCAGGAGGGATTATCCCATTTGCAGGGGGCGGCTCTGTCACTGAGAGGAGGCTGGGACTCGGGAATGTACCTGAATGTATCCAGCTTTGTTGTCAACCCCGACAGTTTCTGGTAAAAATGGCTCCAAAGAGAAAAGATGTATTTCTGGAGAGAAAACACCATTCTCACCCCAGCTTTACAGCAGCACCTGGTGGGTTCTGTGTGAGGGAATAAAAAACACAATCTACCCAATGGCCTTGCAGGTCTGACCAGAGCCATGAACAACCAGCAAGGACTCGGTTTCCTGGGGCTTCTGTGGGAGCTGGTGGGCAGCCCATCCTGGGAGCAGCTGACTCAGTGCCACCTTTCAGCAATTCCCACCTGAGCCACCTTCCCTGGTGTCCTGCAGCACTGTCCTGCAATCAGAAGGACGACTTTTAATTGTTCCTTTTAATCCTTAAGGTGGTAACTCAACCAAATTAGTATTTTTTTTTTTTTTTGAGACAAGAGTCTCACTCTGTCACCCTGGGAGAGTGTAGTGGCATTATAGGTCACAGCAACCTCAAACTCTTGGGATCAAGTGATCCTCTTGCCTCAGCCTGGAGTGTCACTATTTTTATTTTTCCCAAGAAGCTGGGACTATAGGCACCTGCCACTATGACCATCTAGTTTTTCTATTTTTAGTGAAGATGAGGTCTCACTCTTGCTCAGGCTGGTTTTGAACTCCTGGGTTCAGGTAATCCATTCACCTTGGCCTCCCAGAGTGCTGGGATTACAGAGTGAGCCACCGTGCCTGGCCCAAATTAGTATCTTTTCTGAGTCTCACTTTCTTCATTAAAAATAAAAATAGTGACACTCCTTGCCCTGCCAGCCCTATGCATTCATTCATCACCCCATTCCTCCATCCACTGCTGCAGGCCAGCTCTCTGGACCCCAGGCTCCACGGCGCTCAGCACTGCTGCAGGCCAGCTCTCTGGACCCCAGGCTCCACGGCGCTCAGCACTGCTGCAGGCCAGCTCTCTGGACCCCAGGCTCCATGGCATTCAGCATGAGGATGTCTGTCCACTGCTCTTGGGACCAGGGAGGGCAAGGACTTAGGCCAAGTGCAGGGACAAGTGGCTGGGCGCAGGTCCAGTGACTGCCTTGGTTAGACCCAGAGGGCAGCTGGTGCCGGTGGTGTGAGGACGTGTGCACAGCACGTGTGGAAGCAGGCCCTCCCCAGGGTCTGCCCAGCCTGCTCACACCTTCACTGTTTGTTACAGACCTCAGGGAGCTCCAGGCAGTGTTGGGGCATGCTCTGGGGATGTGGCAGTGGGTGTGCTCTGGGGATGTGGCAGTGGCCACATTGGTCCCAGCCCACTTGAGGTGCCCTGTCTCATGGTGGACAGGTAGAAACAGCACCATGGAATAGCAGCAGAGGACCTCGTCACCTCCGGCACACTGGTGGCATGGTGAGCCTATCTTCCTTACTCAGGTAGCCACAGTTTATAGCCCATCAAGGCTCCTGGGAGTGGCACCGCTGCCTCAGGATAGAGCTCTGTCTCAGGTGGCTGGATGGGGCGTTTCCAGGCAGGTGGACAGCAGGGTTTGTTCTATCAGCAGGGGCTGGTTCTGAGAAGAAAAGCTCCAAAGAGAGGCCTGCATGGGAGCTGGCCGAGGTGCTGACCGTCTGACTCCGCCAGGAGGGCTGTGTGCTGCAGGAGAGCAGAAATTACATCCCGATCTTCTTGTGGCCGGGGACGCTGCAGGGGCAGCATCAAGGATGAAATGAGCAGGAATAATGATCATTCACATGATACCACAAGAAGAAGAGTTGAGGGCATCTCAGACTGTCTCGTCCTGGGCCAGGTGCCACGTGGCTGCCTCACTGTTGCCTCCTGGCTGTGCTAGCTGCCCCCTGGAGCCTCTGCCAGCTGCAAACTACAGACAAAGAGGCTGAGGACAGAGGGGCGCTGGGTCTTATGGCTGCAGAGTGAGGCACCTGCGGCTTTGCGCCTAGGCTGGGCTCACCCCAGACCCTGCCTTTAGGGTTTCTGGCTGGGAAGAGTGGGCTCCAGAGTGTCATGTCCTGAGGGCTCCTCGTGGTCTGGGATTGAGGCATTCACAAGTGAGGTCGACTCAAGCAGCTGGCTCGCCTGTCCCTTCTGCTGTCTCTGTCTGGCGCGGGTCCCAGAGCCTGCTCTGTCTGCCACACCTCGTCCTGACACAGGGTGATAGGCTGTCCTGGACCCTGCAGCTCTGTGGGCAACTCCCCTTGGTAACTTCTCCTTTGAACTTCTCTGTCAAAATGTGCTCTCGTGGGTGGAAGAGAGTGAGGGGTGCGCAGCACTCAGGGAAGTGGGAGAAGTCAGTTTGGAAGGGAGAGTGTTAGACAGACTTTTTCTGGAGGAGGAAGCCACAAAGCTGCTGGGGCCCTGGGAATGAAGTGTGCGATTGTGTGTGGGGGCCTTGGTGAGGGCACAGGGCAAAGGCCGGCTCTGAGTTCACATCTGGGTATCTGGGGCTCAAGCACAGTCAGCTCCACCACCTCAGCTGCCCAGGCCAAGGGCCGGCACCTGTGTCTGGGCTACAGACAGGGTACCTCACTCACCTGCCAGCTCTGTGCCCTCTGTGCCTCCCAACCCCTGTCATTCTTCCAGACCACTAGCCAAGGTGGCTGGAGGTTCATTTGGGAACCTTGGGTGGACCGTTTGGGGCTGTGACACCTGTGTGCTGGAGTCTCTCTGGACCCCGTATTTCATAGACATACTCATTGTGGCCCCTGAGTCTGAGGTGCCAACACACACCTGCAGCCTCAGCTCCACTCCAGGTCCCTTGCAGAGTCCCCAGAAGGGCCCTGACACCTTCTGTTTGGGATCTTGCCGCCCCATGATCCCTGGAACCCTGAGGGAGCTGGAGCTTCTGATCTCAGCAGGATTTGAAAGAGACAGTTGAGCCAGTTTACATATAACAGCAGAGCAGAATCCAGCCAAGGGGGACACTGTTTAATGACTAAGTCAGAGCGACTAAGTCATCCTCTGCTCACAGATGGGCCAGCAGACTTCATGGAGTATCTGCCACACCCAGGTCCTAATCTAGGCCTCTCCCATCCACCCAACCACTTGCCCAGGGAAATTTTGAGAGAGACAGTGGGAGGAACCTCTGGGGACACCTTGGTCCCAGGCTGGGAAGAGTCAGCCTTTGGAGTCCCACTCAAGACCTGTCCCTTTCTCCAGAGCTCCTGCAGATCACAGCCGCCCAGTGGGGCCGTGGTGGTGAGGGGGTCTAGGTGTATCCCAGACATGTCCGGTGTATCCCAGACATCACAGAACCAAAGGTTTGCTCTCCAGGGAGCTTCCGGGCTTGGAGGATTCTGGATTTCTTCCTACTGCACCACCAGAGAAGCATGGAGGTAGGAAAGGGAGTCAGATCTGGGCTCCTGCCCCAGTTCCTCCACTTGCTGCCTCCAACCAGCCAGCATCACAGACCCAGTGGGCCCCCTGGGGGGCCTGAACACGGGGTGCCCTAGGTCCCCTACTTGAGTGTGTAGTTAGGCTGTAAGGTGTCACATGCACTAAAGAAAGATGGAGGGAGGGAAGTAAAGTCCGTGGTGCTGTCCTGGAGGCAGGTGCTGCCACTGGGATACTGACCCCAGACCATGGTCATGGGGACACCTCATGGCCAGGAGAGCTGTGGGGCTTCTCAGGAAGGGTAAGGCCTGGGCAACAGTCAGAAGGGCCTAAGGCAGGCAGCTAGAGCCCACGTGCCCATGGCCTGCCTTCCCACCTGAGCGTTTGAGGGACAGCCCCGCCCACCTCACCTGGGGCTCGCTAAGCCTGCATTCCAGCTGGGAAGACAGCTCCCCTCCCTCCCTCAACCCCCTCACCCCTCCCTGTCTCGCCCCTCTCTGTTCCCTCCTCTGTCTTCTCTTCAATTTTTCCCGACTCTTGGCACACACACACAGACGTGCGCACACACATATGCACAGACACGCACACTCATGTGTATACACATGTGCACACAGATGCATGCACACAGCCCATGGCCATTGTTGCTAAGACCCTGTGGCAGAAACAGGAAGCTGCCCCAGGCTTAGCAGTGAAGGGCACGAAGAGGCCCCTTGGCTCTCCTCCAGGGGCCAGCATCCTAGTCCCAGAGCTGGGGAAAGGTGCTGTGGTTTGACACAGAGCCAGGCTGTGCTCAGAGCCACAGATCCAAGCCTTGCTCTCTGCAGGGGACACCCATGGGAGTGCCTGGTAGGTGTCCAGGTGCCCTGGGGCTGCACTCCCTGCTCAGCCATCATGAGGCTCCCCAGACATATGTAGGCTGTTTGGATGACTTGGCCAGCTCTGGCCCAGAAGCTGGTGGTCCTGCCCTGGGGGCCCAGCTAAGTCACTGACCAGCACAGTCTGGGAGGAAGGAGGCTCCCTTTTGCTCTGACAGATGCTGCTGCAGGCCTGAGGCTGGTCTGGAGAGGATAGGTTGCAAATGCAGAAGTGAAGATGGACTCTTGTCACCTCTGGGGTGAGCAAAGCCCCACCTGCAGCACCAGCCACATCCTTCTGGGGGCTTCCTAGTGAGGAGCTGGACAAGGGGATGTCTGGCAGGACAAAGGGGACAGGGCCACATGCCTAGGAGAAAGGACCAGGGCTCCTTGGGGTCAAAGCTGCCTGGGCCGACCTGGGGCTACCTCTGTCCCACAGCCACTGCCCCCAGGCTGGAATGTCAGAGGCCAGGAGAAAAGTGACCACACCTGGTCCCTTTGCTCAGCTTCCCTGAGTGGTGATCCAGGCCTTCCTCTGAGGCCACCAGGCCTGCAGAGACAGTTCTACCTCTCAGGGCTACATGCCACCACATTTTATTACCTCAGCGTCAAAAAATAAGTGAGACTCAGTCCCGCCTGCTGCTTCTGTGGGAGAGAACAATGCTCACAGACACTGCAATGCTCACAGGCACGGCCGGCGGCCGCTTCTGGCTACAGCATCAGGCAGCAGGTGGTGTCACGGTCTGGGGTTAGGGGGTTGTGGGAAGGGTGGAGCCCACAGTGGGCCCAAGGGTTGCTCTGGCAGATCCAGAGTGACCTGTGAAGACAGTCCCATGCGCCCCGTGTGTGTGTGAGAAAGTGTCACTATGTATGTTTGTGTGACTGTGTGTGACCGTGTGTCCATCAGTGACTCTGCTTGCGTCCCTGCGTGACTATGTCTGTGTGTCCCTCTGTGTGTGTCTGTGTGTGCATGACTCTAAGTATGTCAGGGTGTCTGTGTCTGTGTGTCCATGTGTGTCGGGGGTGCAGGGAGAGGTTCAGTGAAGTGTGAGCTGAGGCCCTGGGAATTGTGGGGTGGTGGCTGCAGCCTTTTGGGGTCCTGCCGAGTGGGGCCCAGAGTCCTCTGCTGAGGAGCTGGGAGGCTGGATGTGTGTGGCTTGGTGGCATGGACAGTACGCTGGGAAAGGGAATAATCAGACCTTGCAGGTCAGCTGGCTGCTGGCTCCAAGCTGCCTGATTCCTGTAACCTCAGTGCGGCCCTCCAGCCACAGTGGGACTCATGGAGGCCAGAGGGGTTTGGCTCAGGTCCATTGCTTGTTCCAGCCACCCCAGCTCCATGCTGTGGGTATTTCCCAGTCCCGAGTAGACCTATGGTGCACCTGGCAGGGTCCCCAGGGCTTCGTGTAGTCAGAGGTGGTGGGAGCATCGCAGACCTCCCTCTCAGCCCCTCTGCCCACTCGTTGGCCCGAGGACTCACAGGGACCTCAGCCTAGGGGCCTTGTAGGGCTCCCCACAGGTCCCTACCCAGAGCCCCTGTCCTAAGTCCCTCACATACTCCTGCTCCTCTGAGAGAATCCTTCCTGGGAGGAAAATTATCTCCGGCTGCACAACAGAGCATCCCAAACTCGGCGGCTGAACACCGTCATTGTCTTTTGCTCAGGGTTTTGAGGGTTTGTCTCTGACTCCGTGGGGTCAGCAGAGGTGGCCCACCTCCTCCCTCAGGAGGAGACTCGTGCTGGCAGGGGTGGGGGGCATCTACAGCCATCCCTGGAGCGTGTGCACCCCACAGAGCCTCTCCCTCTGTGGGCTCAGCGAATGTTAGTGCCAGGCGTCCTGGCAATTGAGAGCAAAGTCACCTTTCTTTACATCATTATGGATGGGGAAATGGGACCCCCCCAAGGCTTGCGCACTGAGCCCCGACCACCCACTTGGAGACACCCCTGAGACGGGAGCGTCAAGTGCGTTCCACTGCTTGGCGACGTCTCAGTCTAGGGCAGAGCAGGTGATCCATGTTGAGAAATTAGATGCACAGCACAGGACTCAGAGCTAAGATCTGAGATTTAAGAGTGGAACTCTCCAGGGGCGGGGGGAGCTGCCATTTGGTGACATGTCCGGAGGACGGTGCTCCCGGGATATGCAGAGGGTTGGGGCTGAGGTTGTGAAGAACTGAAGCCAGATGGCCCGGGGGTAGGAGGGGCAGCTTGGATGGGATATGAAGTATGGAGTTTAGTGTGTGGGGGAGGAGATCCTGAGGACGATCAGACACCACATCACATCTTACAGGAGAGGAGTCTGAAATCTGCGTGTCGAGGGTCCCTTAGAGACCCCTCCAATTCTCAGGCCCCACAGGTAACCTAATCCATCCATGGAGACTTTGAGCCTGGCAGAGCCCAGGCTGCAGGCCCCAGGGAAGGGACTGACTTCCCCCCAAACCACCCCTGGATGTGAGCCCCCTGTCTATCCCACCTGTCAGCAACTCAGACTTCAAAAACTCCAGGACCAAAATAATAAAAAATCAATAAACCAAAACAAAATTGAAAATGATACCTTCCTACCAATATTGAGTGAATGGGCAGGAAGCTATTTTCTAACTTCTAATTTAGTTGTGCCAAAAAAATTTACTTATAGAAAAGGGACAGATGCAGTGATTGGATGGCTTGCTGTCACTGGCCTGCCTGGGGACCTGCACAGGCCCTCGACCAGCACTCTGGTGTGTTGCTGGGTGGGGAGGCTCCCTCGGGCTCCCTACAACCCCTCACCTCTGGGTCTCAGCTCCAGGGAAGAGAGGACAGTGGTCCCTGTGCCTGGGAGACAACGTCCTTCTTGAAGTCCCGGCTCCCCAGGGGGCTGCCCCACCCTCCTGTCAGGGCCAAATTAGGTCCTGGTGCCACAGTCTGGTGTCCTCCTAAGGAGAGCTGATGGTGACAGGGACACCCACAGAGGCCAACCCTGCGAGGACGCAGGCAGGAGGCGCCATCTGCATCTGCAGAGAGCGGCTGTGGAGGAGCCACAGCAGCCGGCACCAGGCTCTCCCCCTCCCCCCGGAAGAGAGAATGAATCATCTGTGTATCGGCCACAGTGGCTGAGCTGCTGCTGGGGCTGGAGCAGAGGCCCCTAGCTAAGCCTCCAGGCCAGGGTCACCATCAGTCATGGTTAGCAGTGTCCCCCACGCTCGTTGCCGGGACATGGAGGCATTTGCCCCACTCACCTGCAAGCTGCCTGAGCATCTCCTGAGCGCCCAGCCTGCATCTGTTGGCTGTGAAGGGTCCGGGTCAAATAAGCCTCATTTCTCTGCCTTCGGGGGTTCATCCGCCACTGGGGCCCTGCTGAGGCCTGCGCCCCACCATGGAGACCATGTCAATGTGTCAGGAACAAGCAGTGGGGGCAGATTCTGCCTGGGGCTGCTGTGGGGAGGTCTGGGAGCTGAGAGGGGCAGGTGTGTTAGCCCCCTACTCACAGCCGTCCCTGTGTCCACATGGGAAGAAAGGCTGGTCCTTCAACCTGCTGGCGTGTCCCTCCCTTTCCCTGGGCCATGCAGAGTCCTTCAGGGCTCTTCCCAGAGGACACCTCCTGTTGGAAGGGGACGCAGGCTGGCCTGAGGCCAGTGTGTCACTGGGGAGCAGAGACGAGGGCCTGGGCCTAATGGCCACACATTTTCTAGGGGAGAGCAGCACCCTTCTACCCAGGGAGGCAGACTGGTAAGAAGAGGCCCTCTTTGCCCTTTTCCCTTCTCTTCAGATTCAGTTCACTGAGGTAGGACGGGGGTCCTGGGTAATTCCCAGTGGGGACTGGGGTCTTACAGCCCTGATGAGGGACAGGGCCCCAAAGGCAGCACTGGCTGGGAATACAGTGGCTTTAGCAAAGGTTTAAACAAATGGATGGGTGACAGATGCATGATTGGTTACCAAGGGCAACCATGATATTTTTGGGGACATCTTTGCTTGGTAAGGGTGACTTCCAGGGAGAGAACAGAGCCTGATGTCAGGGCCCAAGGGAGACAGCAGCCTGCGCCTGGGAGCCATGCATGGGATTGGCCCTCAGATGCCCCAGCTCGGCCTGGGCCTGCTCGGACCTGCCAGGCCAGATGGACACAGTTTGCTCCAGGGCATGGTAGCGTGTGTATAACCCTGGACAAGTCCTCCTCTGAGCCACAGGGGCACGTGGCTTCTCTCTCACGCACAGCACAAGGCTGCACATCCCACAGAGGCCAGGCTGGCACCATTAGACACGGGGCAGGGAAAGGGCCTCAGGGCCTCGGCGGGTGAGACTGCCATCATCTCTGAAGCTGAGAAGCCCTGAGGGGGCCAGGGTAGCTCTAGAGTGGGTGTCAGGGACTTGTCACTCACCCTCACATACAGACTGAGCACCGACTGTATGCTGTCCTAGTGCCTGGGGTCACATGTCAGAGGGAGAGACAGAGGAGCCAGCGGGGTACCAGGGCCAATGCAGAGGAGCAGAGACAGGGACGTCAGAAGGGAAGGGTCCCCATGAGAGGTGGCTTTGTGAGGTGCAGGAAGATGAGAGAGGTTTGGGAGGGAAGCCTGGCTGAGGGGACCATGCTGTGGATGGAGCCCGCTCTGTGCAGACAGGCAAGAGAGGCTAGGGAAGCTTAGGGAGAGTGGGCCTGGCTAAGGTGAGTGTGCCGTGGACCGTACCTGCTCTGTGCCTCTCCAATCGTCCCCCTGCTGAAAGGTAATTGTCCCTGGGGGGATGTGGCTTTGTGACCGTGGACAGAATATTGTGTGTCTCTCAGGCCAACTTGCCGCTATGCCCAGGGGGCACCACTCCCTTATGGCCGTGTGGTGGGGGCTACTCCAGCCTCCCAGGCCCCTCTCACATCCCCAGGGGGGAGCAGTTGTTTAGAGACTGGTGAGCACCTGGCCACCTGCTAATTTAAGAGGGGACAGAGATTTGAAGATTTGAGGGTATCAACCTCAAACCCCCAAATCTGGTGCTCTGGACCTTTTATCCTAAGAAAATATGTCTATTTCCATAGGAGTGTGACCCTGCTGTGTCCAGTGCGGGTTGGGGACAGGATGGGGACGCTTGGCCTGCTGGGCACCCGCATGACGGCTTTTTATCCTACCAGGCGATGGCAGCTGAGATGCCCTCATCCACGGGAGGGATCTGCCTTATAAAGCAGAGTGTACTTTAGGAAGGCAGAGTTGGGGCAGCCATCCCTGGACCTGGTCTCGGGAAAGCAGAGCCCACGGCCTTGCTCACATGCAGGGCCTCAGAGATGGCCCAGCTATGTGCCACTGGGCATCAGGGGCCTTGGGAGGAAGAGAGGCAGGACCCCACTGGGGAGCAGCCTTTTCGGGACAACTTGGCGGCAGTGGGAGGAACAACAGTGTTTGCTCCTTTTAAGGGAAGGAAGCTGGTTTGGGGTGTGCAGGTGCAGCCCAGGCCTGGCGGGCAGCTTGGGGTCAGCCTCTCAGGCTGCATCTGCACATGGCCAAGGGGCCACGGGGGCCACTGCAAAGGGCCTGGCCCTGGGTCCAGGGGCTTTCCACGGGGCTGAACCACAAATGTGTGGTCTCTAGCTACTCCCAGGAGGCAGGACCTTGAGCTGAGAAATCCCACAGAAAGGGGCAGCAAGACCAGCCGGAGAGATGAGAGGGAACAGTGCTCACGGGAGTGTAGGACGGTGTCGCCGGACAGCGAGATGCCGGCTTCTGAGCATCGGAGGTAGGGGCGTTCTCTCTGATCTGTAGAAGGTGCCCTTAGAGCAGATGCCCAGCTCAGGAGTTCTCTCTCGCTGTGGGACCTCAGGTTGTGGTGTGGACATCTGGCAAAGGTGACCCTGAAAGCAGAGCTGAGAAGGGTTTCCCGTCCCTGCCTTTCCTCAGGTCCCCCAGGTCTGTTGAGACTGCGGCAGCTCTAATCCTAGGTTCTGGGAAGATAATTTTGCTGGCATAACTGCTGGTGGGGCCACAACTTGGCTGGGTTCTAAACGTGGTGGGTCCTCCGCCTGACCGTAAGACGTTGTCTGCTTGTTACCACAGGGAGCCCTTGACCATTGTACTAAGGAGACACTTCACTGGGCTGACGCCACTCTGAGTAATAGACGGCCCCAGGCTAGAGCCAGAGCCTAACGGAGCTTCAGGTTGTCCCTGACACCAAGAAGCAACCTGGCTGAGAATTAGCAGAAAAAGACATTGCAGATGATGAATTTTTGAATGTTTATTAACAGGGGCAAAGGGACTCTGATCCCTTGGGGCTTTAATGTCTTTGAACTTTTACTTGCAAGAAGATTTAATCTTTAGAATTTAATTATTCCCCTAGGATGTTCATAATTGTGGAAGGTTTATGTTCATATGAAGTGTCTTGCTAAATTTTTGGCATTTTATTATGGAGTATTACTATGACTCTCTCTTCACATTAACTAGGGAAATATCTTCAGATTATCTTAAGTTCCATTGCAGAACCACTGATGGCTGTACTGGATTCCAGGCAGGACTTAGTTTGGGGATGGCAGCTTAGCTATGAATGGCTAAATGACTCATCACCTCACAATTTAGCAGCTAAAACAACAGCCTTTGCCAGCTTTTGTGAGTCAGGAGTCCAGGTGTGGCTGGCGATATTGATTTCAGCTTCCAACTGTGGCCACAGTCTCATCTGAAGGCTCAACTGGGAAACTATCTGGGTTTGTGCTCACTTATGTGGTGGGCGGCAGAACTCAGGCCCTTGTGTGCTCAGACCTCCCTCATCCCTTGCTACATGGGCGTCTCCCTTGGATGACTCGGGTGCTGGCAGCCCCAGGCGTGGAAGTGAGAGAGCAGCAGGGAAGCCCCAGGGTGGGAGACATAGCCTTTTTGGATCCTGATATTAAAAGTGACACCCTAGCACTTTTGTCACAGTCTGTAGGTCCAGTCCAGCCCCAAGGGGAGGGCCTGAGCCTCACTCAGTAGTCAAGGCTGTTGGGGGCCACCTCAGAAGTCACCGCACCACATGTGGGAAATAATCAAAGGGGTGTGGGTTTAGCTTTGGGAAGAGCTTGCATAGATTTAATTCAATACACTTTGGAGCTTTTCTAGGGCCTCCTGGGGCAGAATCCACAGTGCCCACCAGTGGCCTCAGGGAATGCCCAAAGAGAGAAACCCTCTCCTGACAGCGGTAGTGGGTGTCTCCATGTTCAGCCCTGGCTCCCTGCAGCCTGAATGGCCGTCCCCAAAGGCTAGGAGTAGGTAGAAAGCAGAGGCTGTGGGGACAATGCTGAGTCCCCCTCCAGATGCTCGCTGCCTGCTCCCTCCTGGGGACCTCACGTGTTGTTGAGTTTGGAGAAACGGCAGAGGCTACTCCAGTTATCAAATGCTATGTGCCATGTTACTCAATACTCACAAGCTTAAAACAACAGAGATGATTCATTCTCTCATGATTTCTCTTAGCCAGGGATTCTGGAAGGTCTCGGCTGAGCAGTTCTCTCCTGGAATCTCTCAGGGGATCTCAGCTATGTGTTTGCTGGGGCTGCTGTCATCTGATGGCTTGAGGAGTGATGTCATGTGGGGAGTCCTCATGCGGCTCAGACACAAGCCGAGCCCTGGGGGTGGGAGTGTGCAGCCCGAGTGGGGCAGGGCAGGAGGGGCTCTCCTGGTGGCATTGACTTCTCCTCGGGCCTGAGGTCAGGTAACCCCAAAGAGAACCAGTGTGTCATAACTGACAGCCCTGAAAGAGTGAGTCTTAGGGCTGGTTCTCTGACGTGTGAGTGTGAATGTGCGTGCATGCCTATGTGTGACATGACGGTACATGTGTATGTGTGTGTGTGTGAACATAGTTGTGTGTGCGACTGTGTGTGGGGGGGGAAGGAGGTCACAGAAGGCTTTACCGAGGATGTGATACTTAGGCCAAAATCTGAACCTGAGGGGCCAGCTGAAGGGAAGATGGATGAAAGAATATTCCAGAAGTGAGTGAGTGTGCACAGGAGAGAGCTCTGTCCTGGGTCACTGCAGAATCAGTGAGGCAGACTCTCTGGCTCTGGGCGCTGGCCGGATGAGCAGGATGAGGGAGAAGGCAGGGAGGACCCTGCTTCTCAGTGACTTGGCTCTAGCAACTGTGAAAAAGTTCCAGAACCTGAAGCCAGGAAAGGACCCAGGAGTGCAGGAAACAGATAGAGAACACCTGTGCCCAGGTGTGAGGCAGGTGTGAGAGCTGGGCTGAGTCAGGGAAGAGGGAAGGGGCTGGAGAGACAGGGCGGGCATGGGAGGTCCTGCTGCAGACTGTGTTTGTGCCCAGGGAGCTCCAGGAGCCAATAAATCCAGGGTGTGTGGAGTCCAGGTGGGTGTGGGGAGGTGACACAGTGGGCAGTGTGGCCATGGCACCCATGGGCAGGACAGTGCAGTGAGGAACTGCAGTTTCTTAACACACTCTGCCCTCCCCACATTCTTTATTCATGCTTAAGTATTTCTGGTCTAAATTAGAACCTAAATATGAAAACCTATTTTGCAAGTAGAGGTACAGTGTCCCCCCCCACCCCAATTTCACTTATTGTGGTTTCAGTTACCTACAGTCAATTGTGTAATATTTAGAGGGCAGACCAGTCACAGACCACAGTCACAGACCACTTTTATTAGTGTGGCCATGTGGCTGTGGCACCCATGAGCAGTGTGGCTCTAACAACAGAGCCATTACAGTTTTTAATGGCTCTAGTATTAGCCATTGTTACTGTCTTACTGCGCCTTATTTATAAACTAACCTTTGTGGTAGAGATGCTTGTATAAGAACAAACAGCTCACAGAAGGTTTGCTGCTATCTGGAGTCTCCGGCATCTACCAGGGTCTTGGAACGTGCCTCCTGCAGATGCGGGGACTATTGTATTACAGAGGTCATGGTCTGCTTTGCAAAAGGAGTCACAGTGAAGGTTTCTAAAATAGAGGCTGCTTCTGCAGCATTTACCTGGCTTCGGTTTATAAAAATTTAAATGCACAAACTCTGTTAGCACTACAGGCAGCCATGTCCTTGGGCACCACCCACTAAGTGCAACTGACCTCAGAGGAGCTAGATGCAGTTTCCTCTTAAAGAGCTCCACCTGGGGACTGGTCACTCATTTCTGACTAATACGTATGACCCTCCATCCACTTGGGATACTACCAAGGAGAAATCTGTTTTCACATCCCTGGCAGGGGCAGTGAGGGTGCAAATCCAATCTCCCTTTTCAAAGACAGTGTTCTATTATATTAAACCTGACCTTGGTCACCCCGTGGGTGCACAACAGAAGGTTTCTGCAAAATTACATAATGGTAGCTAAATACAAAGTTCTGAGAAGGAAATCCAAACTATTTCATCTCCAGGAAGAAAAGAGAAGCCTTCCAATGAGGAGGGAAGTCAGACCCCATCTGGCCTGTGGGTGAGAAGATAGGGCTGGCTGTCCAGGGAGCATCTGGCCAGAGCCCTCCTCTGTGACTCTGGGCAGGTGAAGGCCAGGGAGGGCTGGGTCTCTCCAGGGAGGAGGTGCACTCGAGACAGCCCCAGGCCCATGGAGGCGCTGCGCCTTCCTCACCGGGCTATGGTTCCCTGTCCTGAACTTGTGCTCCCCACCCCACATTTTTGTTTCCTTGGGAAGTGTGAACTTTCTGAGTCAGGGAAGGATGGTGTGTGCATGTCTGGTGGCTGCTGTTACGATGTCCACGGATGTGAGCTCCCAGATGTCCACGGATGTGTGGTCCCAGATGTCCACAGACGTGTGGTCCCAGATGTCCACGGACGTGAGCTCCCAGATGTCCACGGATGTGAGCTCCCAGATGTCCACAGACGTGTGGTCCCAGATGTCCACGGATGTGTGGTCCCAGATGTCCACAGACATGTGGTCCCAGATGTCCACGGATGTGAGCTCCCAGATGTCCACAGACGTGTGGTCCCAGATGTCCACGGATGTGTGGTCCCAGATGTCCACACACGTGTGGTCCCAGATGTCCACGGATGTGAGCTCCCAGATGTCCACAGACGTGTGGTCCCAGATGTCCATGGATGTGTGGTCCCAGATGTCCATGGATGTGTGGTCCCAGATGTCCACAGACGTGTGGTCCCAGATGTCCACGGATGTGTGGTCCCAGATGTCCACACACGTGTGGTCCCAGATGTCCACGGATGTGTGGTCCCAGATGTCCACAGACGTGTGGTCCCAGATGTCCACAGACGTGTGGTCCCAGATGTCCACGGATGTGTGGTCCCAGATGTCCACAGACGTGTGGTCCCAGATGTCCACAGACGTGTGGTCCCAGATGTCCATGGACGTGTGGTCCCAGATGTCCACGGATGTGTGGTCCCAGATGTCCACAGACGTGTGGTCCCAGATGTCCATGGACGTGTGGTCCCAGATGTCCATGGATGTGTGGTCCCAGATGTCCACACACGTGTGGTCCCAGATGTCCACGGATGTGTGGTCCCAGATGTCCACAGACGTGTGGTCCCAGATGTCCACAGACGTGTGGTCCCAGATGTCCAGGGATGTGTGGTCCCAGATGTCCACAGACGTGTGGTCCCAGATGTCCACAGACGTGTGGTCCCAGATGTCCATGGACGTGTGGTCCCAGATGTCCACGGATGTGTGGTCCCAGATGTCCACAGACGTGTGGTCCCAGATGTCCATGGACGTGTGGTCCCAGATGTCCACAGATGTGTGGTCCCAGATGTCCATGGACATGTGGTCCCAGATGTCCACAGACATGTGGTCCCAGATGTCCACAGATGTGTGGTCCCAGGTGTCCATGGACGTGTGGTCCCAGATGTCCACGGACGTGTGGTCCCAGATGTCCACAGATGTGTGGTCCCAGGTGTCCATGGACGTGTGGTCCCAGGTGTCCATTGACGTGTGGTCCCAGATGTCCACAGACGTGTGGTCCCAGATGTCCACAGATGTGTGGTCCCAGGTGTCCATGGACGTGTGGTCCCAGATGTCCACAGACGTGTGGTCCCAGATGTCCACAGATGTGTGGTCCCAGGTGTCTATGGATGTGTGGCCCCAGATTTCCACGGGGGCGTGGTCCCAGATGTTCAAGGAGGTGTGGTCACAGATGTCCATGGACGTGTGGTCCCGGATGGCCACAGAGGTGTGGCCCCAGATGTCCATGGGGGTGTGCTCCCAGATGTTGATGGATGTGTGGTCCCAGATGTCCCTGGACATGTGGTCTCAGGTGTCCACAGAGGTGTGGTCCCAGATGTCCACAGATGTGTGCTCCCAGACGTTCATGGAGTTGTGGCCCCAGATGTCCACGGGGGTATGCTCCCAGGTGTCCATGGATGTGTGGTCCCAGATGTCACTGGAGTTGTGGCTCCAGATGCCAGGGGGGTATGCTCCCAGGTGTCCATGGATGTGTGGTCCCAGATGTCACTGGATGTGTGGTCCCAGATGTCCATGGACGTCTGCTCCTGGACAGTTCTGGGGGCTGGAAGTCTGAAGCTGAGATGTTACAGGACTGGGACCCCTGCAGGCTCCAGGGAAGGGTCCCTGCCTCTGCTGGCCTCCAGAGGCTCCTGGAGTTCCAGTCTCTGCCTCTGTCTTCACATGGTCACCTTCTTTCTGTGTGTTCCACGTGTCTCTAGCCACCTGTCACCCATCTAGGGCCCACGTGGCTGACACAGGATGATCTCCTCTGTAGATCCCTGACCTAACTCCATCTTCAAAGACACTGTTTCCAAATCAGGTCACATTCGCAGTTTCCAGAGGTCAGTGTGTGGGAGTATCTTTTGGGGGACCGCCATTCAACCCACAGATTGTAACTGTAATGGGCTATGTGTCCCTGCAAAGTTCATAGGTCGAAATCCCAACCCCAACCACCTCAGAATGTGCTGTATTTAGAGATAAGATGTTTGGGGATTGGTTAAGTTAAAATAAGACCATAAGGGTGGACTCTAGGCCAGCAGGACCTGTGTCCACCCAGTGGGTGTGTGCACAGAGAAATGCTGCATGGCGCCTCTGAGAGGCTTTAGGGAACCAACCTGCTGAGACCTTGACCCTGAACTTCCAGTCTTCAGGAGTGTGAGACAGTGAAGTCCTGTGGTTTAAGCCTCCCAGCCTGTGGTATTTTCTGTGTAAGCCTCCCAGCCTGTGGTATTCTCTGTGTAAACCTCCCAGGCTGTGGTATTTTCTGTGTGAACTGCCCAGCCTGTGGTATTTTATTATGGCTGTTCGCACAAACACACAGTGACCCTGCCTATTCTGGGGACTTGACATGTGTTACATGCCAGCCATTTTGCTCCCTGCATTAAAATGTCACGTGGTGGAAGAAAGCCTGGTCTGTGTCTCAGGAAGCACGGGGTGTCCCAGATCTATCGCCTGACTTTGGGCCAGTTGTCTAATTGACTTAGATGTCAGTGATTTTGCCTGGATAAAGGAGAAACTAGTACCTACCTACAGCCTCATCAGGAGTCAGCACGACAACCTCACTAGTGCCTGATACCTGGCAAGAACTCAGTAATTAGCATCTACTGTTACGGCTATTTCCCGAATATGTTCAATCCTTGCCCCCAGCTGCCTCTGGTTGACAGCCCTTTCTAGGTAAATAGGCTTTTCGGCCCAGAGGTGTGAGGTCACCTGCTCAAGGTTAAATATCTGGTAAGCAGCAGAGGCAGGGATTATCATCTCCAGTTAGTCCCTAGAATCTGATGATTGAATTTTAATTTATTTACCAGGTGTTGGCCTCAAGGATCCTGTAGCCACTATCACTCCTGAGCATTCCTGGAGGGAAATGATAGGAATGCAGGTGTGGGACAAGCTAAATGTGGAGTTTATTTGTGGAATGAGGCTTGACTATTTTAGAAAAGAAAAAAAAAGCCTTCGAGGAAAAGAAAAATGATAATTTTGCTTGCCACTTAGAACAAGTATTGAGTGATTGGTACCCTCAGAGAGCCACTCTGTCACCCTGGGTAGAGTTCTGTGGCATCACCGCTCACAGCAGCCTCCAGCTCTTGGTCTCAAGTGATCCTCCTGCCCCAGCCTCTCAAGTAGCTGGGACTATAGGCACCGGCCACAACACCTGGTTAGTTTTTCAATTTTTAGTAAAAACAGGGTCTTACTCTTGCTCAGGCTGGTCTTAATCTTCTGAGCTCCAGCAATTACCTGCCTTAGCCTCCCAGAGTGCTGGGATTATAGGCATGAGCCCCACACCCATTTCCTTCAAAAGATTTCTTGTCCTTTCCATGTAAGGAGGAGACATTCCACAGATGAAAAATGGCAATTGTTTTTCCGAGTTTTCAGATCTCCTCTCAGATACCCCGGTGGGAATAGGTGCCTGGCAGTGCCCCCACAGCCCCTGAGCTCTCTGTGCTCAAAGAGGGCAGGGATCCTATGGCTCTGCCGTGTCAGGTTCCCAGCCTGATGTTGACAGGACAGCGAGGCAGGCAGAAGCAGTGAAGCAGGAGCAGTGGAGCTGGAGGGCAGCGGGGCACACCTGTGGGCTCAGGGTCCCGGGGCCCACAGTGAGGTCTACATGGGGACAGCGCCGAGACCCCCAGAGTAGGCCAAGGTGACTGGCCCTCCCTGAATCCCGCCTGTACAAGTGTTCAGTCTCCTGCTCCAGGATAGGACAGGAGTTATTACTGATGACCAGCCATCAGCGTGTCAGCCAATTATTACCAAGTAGAAGCTTACATGTGTACCCTGCAATGAAGGATACTCGAAAGGCATACGGGAAAACTACTGGATTTGCCAAATGGTTTAGAATGTCCAGTGTTGAAAACTGTTGCAATATTGCAGAGTAATACGCACTTAGAGATTAAATTTATAAATCATTGCAAAGGACAGAACACTATTTTCATATAGTGTTCTATATGAAACTATATAGCTTTAGATAATCTACTTATTAATGAGAAAGACAATTTTTAAAATAAATTTTCCTCATACTGGAAGATACAGAATTAAAATTCAGAAACAGGTGTTTGAACCATACGCAGAGTGCGAAGCCCCTTCTGATTGCTTGTGTAACTGCTTAGATCACGGGAGCTGCGGAGGACACACCACCCGCCCTCCTGTCAGAATCACACGTGATGGATTTATACCAAGAGTTCAATCCTTTTAGAAAAATTATTCTGTAAGGATTTTCAGTTATAGATGCACTAAAATTTACATTTCACAATAACTTACCAGAATTTTTCCTGACTGTGTCAGGACCTGTAAATATAATAAACAGCTCCAGGAACTGTTGGGACAGCAGAAAATGTCTTTCAAAATTAAAAATTATGAAAACTTTCAAAAAATTATGGTATTTGCCAAGAGTGAATGACATTTCTTTTCAATTATATTGATGAAAAATGAAGTTGCTGGGAAATACATATTTTGATGACCTAATAATTAGTTTGTGGTAGGGAGAGATCATGATCCACCAAGACATTGTGGTAATAAAGCATCATTATTTATTATCTTGCATAAAATTATGATTTCAAAAACATTATTTTGCAATTTACAAATGCCAGTTGTTACTCACATGTCACTACTATGCCTGTTGCGTTTTAGAAGTAACAAAATTTTAAAAGGAAAATTCTTCATGTTTAAGATCTTTATCAGCACTTGCTGCTTTTCTATTTTATTTTTAGATAAAAGTCATATAAAATTGATTAATGTGCACGTGTGGAGCAAAAAACACATTTGCATTTTTGCTATCCTGATACGTCACCTACCTGGCCCTGGTTATAAACCTACCCGGGAGATAAGATTCCTGTGAGCTCAGAATAATAACAGACAACTGAACCAGAAAACAAGAAGGCAATAGAATGGCACCCCGAGTTCTGAGCACAGGGATCCAGGCTCCCCCCACCCCAGGCCAGACTCTGGGGCTCAGCCAGTCTTAGTCTCCTCTGTCCTTCAGACCCAGAACCTGGTCACCAGCTCTGAGCTGTCTCTGGTGCCCTAGCCTCTGTGGCCTGGGGCAGCCTCCGCCCCGTCTGTCTTTCTGCTCCCTGCCCAGAAAAGTGGGCATTTCCCCCCTGCTCAGCTCATCCTCAGAAGCATATTGAGATCCAACCTGAATCAGGTATGAGTGGGCGGCAGGCTTTGAAAGCCGTCATCCAGAGAGCAAAAGTCCTCAAAAGGGTCCAGAATATCAAACAAAGAAAAAATAAAGGCAGACCGTGGAGGAGGTCCACCTAAGAATTTGTTAAGCTTACACCATCTTGAAGATTGTGTGTGTGTGTGTGTGTGTACTGCTGATGAATATCAGCTGTTTTCTACTCCTTACATAAGCCTAACGAATGGGACAAAATCTGCTGAGTGCATCAAAGACCCATTTTTAATTCATAGTGGGTTGGAGAAATAAAACTTACTTTTTTGAGAGAGAAATCTACAAGGAGTTTTTGGAAGCCAACCAGTTTAATAAACACAGCTTCTAAGTAAATAGCATAAAGAATTTATGAACACCGCTTTCTGCATTTATGTCAGCTTGCTGTGTGGGGTCCGGGAACAGAACAAATCACACTTTGCATTCTTCCCAGGATATGCAGACGGAGTTCTTACCCTGCGTGGCCTAGAGTGGCCCAGCTGTGAGAAGCCATCGTGAGGAGTAATGTTTGTTTAATAGAGAGTGTGCTGGCATCAAATTGTCCGCAGGCCGAACCCCTGGGGAAGAGAGGAAAGAAAGCCCTGGGACTTCAGGCTCAGTCTTTAAAACTTGTTCTGGGCGAGAATGTTTTGCAGTTTCTAGAAGCAGCGGGGGCTGGTGCGGGGGCTTTGCAGTCTCCGCGGCCTGCTGCATCCTCTAGCTCCCTCTGCCCTGACGGTCTCCAACCATGCCTGATGCCAGCTGCCCCCCTACTGGCACCTCCTGGACCTGCCTCCGGGTCTGGGCTTGGAGACCAGGAGCACCATGTTCTGGAGGACACAGATGGTCCCCGGAGACTGGTGAGCCCTTCCCCTCCCCCCTCGGCTTCAAAACACGCTGGGACCAGATCCCGTACAGATGGAACCAACTCTAAACCAGCCTGTTTTGACCCTTGGGCCCTCTGGGGTCACTCTCTTGACTCTGTGGTCACTGCTGGTCTGAAGTCCCAAGAGAACTGTTGAAGGAGATGGCATCAGGGCCAGCTTAGGAGGACAGCAGACATCTCCCCAGGAGAGAAGGGGACAGGGAGAGCATCTCTGACAGCTCGAAGGTGGAGGTGCTTATGGGCCGGGGTGATGCTGGGAAGTCAACAGTTGGCATCAAAGAAATATTGTCTTATTGTGGGAAAATATACATAATGTAAAATTCGCCACTCTAGCCACTGAGTGCACAGTCCATGACTAGCAATTCACGTCACTGTGCAAAGGTCGCCACCACCTGTCCCCACAGCATTTTCATCTTCCCAAGGTGACCCTGGCCCCAGGGAACCCCAGTTCCAGTCCCCTCCTGAGATGGGAGGGTTGGTCCCCCAGACAGGGCCAGGGTCTCGCTCTCTGTCTTGGGAGCCGGGCAGGGTGAGGTGTCTGGCCTTGCAGGCATCATCTGGGTTCCCTGCTGCCCTGTCCCTGTGTGGCCAGAGCCACGCCTGGCCCATGAACCAGAAAGGAAAAGTAAGTAACCAGCCTGTGTTCATTTCAAGCCCCATTACAAGCACATTAAAAACAAATCGATACCCGCCTTGTCCCTGGGAGGAGTGTGAACTCACCCAGCAGCTGGGCTCACTGCGGGCTCCCATGTCTGCTAAACACAGCAGCAGCTCAGCCCGGCCGTGGCTGCCTCTGCCCCTCTACGGAGCCAGGGAGGGCTGGTCAGAGCCTGCCCTATGTGCCCTTCAGATCCCATCTGAGGCAGGAGCCCTATCCACAGTGGCAGAGAGAGAATTTGAAGGCCCCCAGCCAGGGGGAGAGAGCTCCAGAGGCAGCCCCCAGCCCAGTTGCTGGGCAGGGTCATTTGGCAGAGGAGGCGACCTTGGGATCCAGCTTGGCAGGTGGACTGCAGGGTCAGTTCCTGAGCTGTGCCCCCTTCCAAGAGCCTATTTGAGACCCCCATGAAACATAGCTCATCTTCATAGGCAGGAGGGTTTGTTTTGTTAAAGGACGGCTCTCAGGCAGACGTGACTGATCATCCTGTGGTCAGGCCCTAATCCCAGTTGTCCATTTGTTGGGAAGTGGAGGTGGCCACACACATAGCCCCCCAGGCTTACTGGGGGCCCTTTGCTGGGCTGGGCTGGGTGGCACAGCTGTATGAGGTGCTGGTATGAACCCGAGTCTGTCTGACTTGGCCTAGATGGGCCTCCAGGACACACACCTCTGACACGGTCACCTGGTACCCTTGAGGTTACCCACCAGCCAAGGGAAGATTGAGCAGCTGGCCAGGGGTGGTCACCATGGCAGAGGGAGGCTCTCCAGTGGAGCTTGTGGGGCAGTTAGCAGTGTGCAGCTCACTTGGGCTTCCTTCAACAGACCTCTGTGGACCCCTGTTGGGCACTGGGCTGGGGGCTGGGGGCTGGGCACCAAGAGGACCAGCTTCCGAGTTCTGCACACTGCAAGGCAAGCTCTGGTGCCTCATGAGAGCGGGAGGGACCGTCCTGGGGCCCTGGGGCATCTGGGCTAAAAGATGGAACCAATGGGGCCCATGGCCCAGCACCCCACAGCTGGGTCGAATCCTGAAAAGCTGAAAGCAGGGCTGGGATTGGGGCTGGCATGGCCAAAGGTTGGCAAGCACGGTGTGACCCCTCTGTGCAAAGGGGTCTCATTCAGCACAGAAAGAAGGAAATTCTGATGCCTGCTGCAACGTGAAGGAACCCCCAGGACTTACACTCAGTGAAACAAGCCAGTCACAAGAAGACAAATACTGTCCCATTCCAGACATACGAGCTGCTGGAGGGGTCAGATTCATCCGGACGGCAGAATGGTGGGAACCGGGGGCTGGGGCAGAGGTGGGGCATGAGCATTACCAAGGACAGCCAGGGGCTGGGGAACGGGTGGGGCGTCAGCATTACCGAGGGCAGCGTTTGTGTTCAGGAGGATGGGAATGTTCTGGTGCTGGAGGGGGGTGACGGTGGCTCAGTGATGTGGACACAATTAATGCACCGAGCTGTGCACTGAGTGAGGGTGTTAGAGTTTACGTGATATGTACTTTATCACAATTAAGAAAAAAAGAAGAATGAAGTGATCTGAACCACGTCCTGGGAGAGAAAGAGAGGACCTGGGCTGTTTAGTCTGAAAGGAAGGGACAAGTGAAGAAGGAATGAAAAACAAGCAGACCGAACCCTAGAGACTCTGAGGACTGTCCCCAGTCCACTGGAGTGAGTGAGTCTCGTGAGTGTCCAGAGCTGGATGAGGCACCCAGTGCGGGAGTGTCTAGCCCTGGCCATGGGCGCAGGCACAAGCTGGGTGCCCCAAGAGGGGGTCTTGTCAGATGCGGCCTTGGCTCTGGTGACCTTCAGGCCCCTCCTAGCCTTGAAATGTTCTAGGACATCCATGAGTCCCCTCATCTCTTGGAGAAACCAGAAGGCTCCAGGCAGAGAGCCCCATCCAAGGCTCCTGGGACGTGATCAGTAGGAGCTGGGCCTGGTGTGGGGTGAGCATTGCAGAGGGGGAAGACTTCCAGAATGTTCTTGCACCTGTCACTTCCTGTCCCTCAGCCTCTTCCATTCATTGTCATTTATCCCGTTTGTCTGCAATGTCCGCTCTGCCCCTACCAGGTGGGGGCTCTAGACATGAGCCCCCCAGTTCTGAGGGGAGGTGGGCCCAGAAGCCAAGGACAATGCTTTGGAGGGACCGAGGCAGGGGGGCCGTGCGGTTAAAGCCAGGGGAGAAAAAAAATCAATTTTCCAATACTTCTCTTCAAGTAATCTCTTGAAGCTGATTGGAAAATAATATCGTCTGACATTCAGAGAGGGCGGCTCACAATTTCCCAAGCACTTTTACGGTGTTACTTTCAAGCCTCAGGACAATCTTGCTGGAGAGATCCTCACCCGACGGGGGTGAGATGAAAACCTGGCCACGTGGCTCCTTCGGGCTCAGGACTCAGCAGGTAGGAGGGTGAGCCAAGGGTGCCCACCCCCAGCCCCCACAGGAGGGTCAGCCTCCCGCACCCCTGTCCCTGGCACTGGGTATGGTGGGGCCTGCTTGGATCTGTGCCTGCACCTCTGCTGTGGGCCCCTCCTGGCCTCTGACCCCAGACCCTCTGCAGAGCACTCATCTCACTCTGGCTCTTCACCCCACTCCAGCTCTGCCTGCTCCTGGGCCAGCTATGGTGCTACTTCAGTCACTTGGAGCCACCTGTGCCAGCCACCTGCTTTCTGTGTTCTGAGGTCCTAGATTGGGGCCAGGCTGCAGGACAGGGGCCGATGCCCACCTGTGGGAGAGTGGAGGGCTGTGGGGACCCTGGCTCCATCCATAAGCCTGATGTTGCCACACACCGTGTCCCCCAGTGGGACCCCGATCATGGGCCTCTGAGCCCCTTCTCCTCCCAGGCCTTCCCCACAGAGCCGTCCGCAGCCCTCCCTTCCTCAGCCCTCCCTTCCTCCCTGCCACCTCCTTCCCAGCCAGGCCCCTCCTCCCACTCTCTCTGCAAAGATCCTGCCAGGGAACTCACCTTGCGGCTGGCGTGGGACCCACCGTACCTTCCTAGACACGTCTGTGTCTCCTCTGCAGCTGCTGTGCTGTGAGGCCAGAGCGAGGGTGGTGGCTCAGCCTTGCAGGCACAGGTCAGGATGGAGCCTGGGATTTGTTCCCAGCAGCCACCGGCCCTGTCACACCTCGTGGCTACCAGTCCTTGAAGCCAGGCTGACAAGAGTCACCTTGTCCTGCCTGATTGATTGGTGGCAGGAGCCTACCTTGGACCATTAGAAACTGCTAATTAAACCTAGATCCAGGCTCCTGGAGATGGTGAGTCCAGCGTGCAGCCCTGGGCCCCATCCCTGCAGGACCCGGGTTCAGCACATCTGTGTCCACACAGGCTTTCCCAGCCAGCAAGATGCCAGAACCCCTGCTGCCCTGCTGGAGGGCAGTGTGGGTCCAGCAGGGCCCTGAGACCGGCTCCGGCCCTGAAGCAGCCCGCCTCGCTGCCCAGGCCACCTGCTCTACTCCCCCTTCCAACAGCACGTGCCCACTGCTTGTTTCAGAGCGTGCCATGTGGGCCAGGAGCACAGACAATATGGAATCTGCCAGAAAAACAGGCTCTGCGGGGCTCAGCAAAGGAAGCAGAAGGTGATATTAATCAAGGCTGGACCTGACCTCAGTTCCAGAGCCCCATTACCCCAGTCCGTCTGCTCCTGCCAATTAGTCAGTGAGCTACAGCCTGCGGAGTGCGGGCTGCCTCTGGCTGTGGGCACAGAGAAGGGATGTACTGGAAAAGGGAACAAATCCCTCCCAGCCTGGTGGGCCCCGCGCCTGCTGCACATCCACAGGCCATTTGGAGACACATTTACATGACTCCCGTACAGAACTGCACACTCGAGGCCAGCCAGCTGCAGCAGGAGGCGCAGAACCGCATGCTCACAGCCAGCCAGCTGGGGTAGGGGGTGCGTTTGCAGCGTCCACACTGCCTGGTTCAGTTGAGGTGACCAGCAGGTGCACACATGCCAGGGTCCCCATGCGTGTGGCATGGGGGTAGGGATGGGGCTGCTCACACAGCTCCCTTCTCCATCTAGGCTCCAAGACAGGGTGTGGACTCAGACAAAGGGAACAGAGGACTTCAGCATGCTGCATGCAGGGTGAGAGGTCTGGAGGGCACCCCAGCTAGTCCATGGAAGGGAGGTGTGGGCCGAGCAGGGTTATCCTCTTTTGTAGAGCTGGGGCTCAGACCATGGACACAGGGTGTGGCTTGGGGAGAGCAGGGCTCAACTCTGATGCCCAGTGCTGTGTCCACGGCCACAGTCCCTGGGTGATGGAGGGGCAACTCTTGGTTCTGGTCTTGCTGACGTGGCCACTTGGTGCTTCAGGTGGCTTTGCAGGGAGGCCTCTGCAGGGCAGCTGCGGGTGCTCACACTGAACTCTGCTTTGCTCAAGTGAGTCATAAAACACACCCAGAGAAACTGGAGCCCTGGTGCACTGCTGACGGGGGTGAAGACGGCAAAGATGACAGTGTGCCGGTTCCTCAAAAGCTAAACAGAATTACCGTACAATCAGCGGTTCTACCTCTGAGTGTATAATCAGAAGAACTGAAAACGGAGGCTCACAGAGATATTTGCACATGGCAGCTTCATTCACAAGGGTGCTAAGGGGAAGGCAGCCAGAGGGTCTGTCAGTGGGTGAACGGAGGAAGAAAACATGGGTCAGCCGTATGGGGAACATCATTCACCCCTAAAAAGGGAAGGGAATTCTGACACCTGGTCCAACACGGGCGAGCCCAGAAGACACTGCTCTGTGACATCAGCCAGTCACAGGAGGACAAACTCCATGTGATTCCACTTGGGTGGGGTCCCTCAGAGTCATCACATTCTCAGAGACAGAAAGCAAGGTGACGGTTACTAGGGGCTGGAGAGTGGGGAATGGGGAGAGGCTGCTAAGGGTGTGCAGGTTCCGTTTTGTAAGAGGCAAACATTTCTGCAGGTGGGTGCTGGTGACCATCGCACATCAGTATGAATATACTTAACACTACTGATCTGCACACTAAAAAATGGTAAACTGTGCACTATTTATCACAATTAAAACAACCACAATCAAATGCACATTGGGGACACCCCGTCCTCGGCTCAGCTGGGGTTGACACAGAGCTACTCTGGAAGATGCTCTGTCACTGTGTTTTAGTCACAGATGCCGCTCAGACCTGGAATTCCTAATGCATTATAAAAAAGCCATCCGATGAGACTTCTAAACACCACATCTATTACGAAAATTATGCAACTGAGAGAGATATTTTGTATGTGTAATCCCCTCTCTCTAAGATTGTTTTCATCTGCAATTAGGGAAAAACGTATTTTTTACACTTAAATAGTTTTCTTAAAAATAACGCATTTCCTTTCCTCTCTCCTATGAGCCCAATGTTTATGCCTTTTACCAGATGGCACTGCCTGCTCCCCTTTTTGAGACGTTCTTCCTTTTCTGGAAGGCCCCATCCCAAGAATTTGGTCCCCTCATGCCAGAACAGAAATTGTATCATTGGCCCAACCAGAGTCGCAATGGAAGAGCCAGATATCTGTAAATGACATACAATTTGTCCTTTCCCACCCAATAAAATTTAAAGTTAAAAGAATGGGGATTAATTTGGCAGAAACACTGTTAAGTCTACCATGAAAATTAGAGTCCTTTGGAAGTTTGCAGTGTTAAATGTGACAAACGAGAAACCAATGGTGAGTGATCACTTTGGGCACAGAAACCAAGGCTGCCGAGCTGGGGAGGGGATGGTAGAGTTAAATCAATCAGTCGGCTGGACAGAGAGGTCTGTGGCCAGAGAGGCCTTCCTGACCCATCGGGGGAGACCAAAGGGTCCCTGTGTTTTATAGGTCATCGGAGATAAGAGACGGGAACCTCTGAAGGTCTCCACGTCAAACCCAGAGATGGTCGCAGAGATAAATAACACGTCTTTAACGACACTGGAAACACAGTCTGCTGTCAGGTGGGGCTTCGACTGTGACCAGATGGTGGCTGGAACCCACAAATATTTCATGCTTCCATCTGCTCCCATCACAGCATCTGCTCGATGGGCACCAGAAAGGTGGGTTTTCCTCCAGATTTTGTCATTAGCTTCGCATTGAATCGCTTGGCTTGATTCATGGGCCGTTAGTGGGCTGTGGGGGTGGCAGGGCCCAGCTGGAGGCCATAGCACAAGGGCACTTGGGCAGCTCCTTGGGATAAACCCCATCAGGGACGCCCACCACCCTGCACAGCACAGAGGGACAGTGAGAAGGGCTTCACTCGCACCAGAGAGGACCTATGCTCCGACTGCGGAGGGAACAATTTCTCTTGTGTTGTCTGCTGAGGAAAACAGCCCTTCTGTCCTTCATTTCTTTATTCCTTCATCTGTTTTGTCACCTGCTCTTACATAGTTCCTAATCCACCTACTGTTGCTGGTGCTGAGATCCCCAAACTATTGACACATCAGGAACTTTGCAGG
This sequence comes from Nycticebus coucang, assembly GCF_027406575.1. Classification (NCBI taxonomy): domain Eukaryota; kingdom Metazoa; phylum Chordata; class Mammalia; order Primates; family Lorisidae; genus Nycticebus; species Nycticebus coucang. Next base: position 1,972,693 of record NC_069782.1, read on the forward strand.
GCCCTACTCACATGAAGCCACAGATTTCCTTCATGTTTATCTAACGATCTTATCAAAGATGCCCCGCACTCCTGTGTGGGAGGCTGTTGGGGACCTGCAGGGCAGAGCTTACAGGACACTGTGGCCTCGTGGTTCAGGTTACTGCGAGGAATCTTGGGATTAGCTCCTCATTCCAGGGAGCAGGACCCTAAGTCCCAGGGAGGGCTGGTGACCTGCTCAAGGTTTGCAGACGATGCCTGGCAGGACCGGGACGTGAACCCAGCTCTTCTGGGTGCTGTTGTTGAGGTCACCGCTTGGCACACTGAGCAGACTGCTGTGAGGGCCACTGAGGGCCCATCTCAGGTGGTGGAGACAGTGTGACCAGACTCTAGGGGCAGGGCCTGGCAGGGTGTCTGCGCAGAGGAGAGGGGCTGCCAACAGTCTCCTGAGCCTTCTTCATGGCACTTCCCACACTGATGTGTTATAGCCGCTGGACCTGGACTGATGTCCTGCTGGACAGCCTCTCTCTCACCCCCCAGCTGGCGTGTGAACACCTGGGATTGGGCAGAGTCCTCCCCATTGGGGCTCTCACAGCCCCTGAAGAGCTGCTCCTCGGGGCTGGAGGCCAGGGGGAGACAGAGCAGGAGGGCAGGTGTGACAGGGCATCAGAGAGGCTCACTTATCCCCAGGCCCTCCCTTGGGGAGGAACTGCCACACAACCTCGGGGTGGCCAGCTGACACCGTGTACCCCAGTAGCACGGAATCAGCTCAGCTGGTGTGGAGCAGTGCTCAGCACGAGGGGGCACAGCCTAGTGGTTTCTGTCCAGTGCTGGACTCTCTGGGGCCAACTTGGATTGGCTGAGACCTGGTTGGGTCTGTGTCATGGCTGAAGGCTGAGCTGCCTCAATTCTGCTCCTACCCCTCACTCAGCATCTCGGTAGGGGCTGCCCTGGGAGAGCCCAATTCACAGAGTACTTTGTTAAAAGATACATGTACACGTGAGAAAAACACAACTAGGAACTTAACTACTGAACAGTGTCACAGCTGCAGAGGCCGGAGGAGGCAGGTCCAAGAGCAGTGGACAGTGAGCAGTGAGGGTCGCGCACAAACAGGAGGCCAGGAGGGAGGCGCCCCCAGTTACTCATGCTCAGCAATGCTGGGGACAGTCCCAGAGGCAGAGAAGAAAGTCCTGAGAAGAGGGCGAGAACGGGGACTGCCATCCATGTAACAGACCCAACAGCACATGGGCAGGAAGTCTCACAGGGATTTACCCCCCCCCCAGAAAGGGATAAACTATCAGAAAAACTGACAGAGAAACAGCACCACACCCTGTCTTGGTTAAGTTACTGGACTTAAACATAATAAAATAATTATTTGGATATTCAGGCAAAAAAAAAACTTGCCCATGAGATGGAAACTGCAGGCTGACCTGGGGCTTCCTGGTAGGTGTGCTGAGGGAACCTTGCAGAATTTATAGAGGACAAGTTTACCATCTGCCCCTTTCTCCTGCTGGCCCTGGCCCTGCTCTGCTTTATAACCATGGTACAGGATCTTCCATCCTTTCAGAGAAGGATTCTATGATCCATGAATTTTTTCATTTAAATATAAAATTAATATTACTATATTATCATTTAAATATAAATGTAAAACCCAGACTGTTTACTCAGGAAACAATGTAGGGAATAGATCAGGTATAAATACTTCTTGAAAAAACTGCATAATCTGGGAAAATTAAGAGATGAAATATAGAGACAACACCACAACAGTTAATATCAAGATGGAAAAAAATGAATCTATTGAATTTTTGAGGAAAGAAAGTATTGACCAGAAATTTTATACCCAGATCAACTGCCTTTCAGTTTACAACCAACCAGCACAGTTTCTCTAGCCTGCAGGGGCCAGGAAACACAGACCTTTGAGCTCTTCAGAAAAATGAAAAACAGACAAACAAACCTCATTAGTAAATCATAATAAATAACATGGCAGGAAAACAGAGTTCTGAGGACAAGCGGTGACCACAGTCCTGTAACCACTAGCCTGCAACGGAAACTGCTGGGAGAAGATTGCTCAGACTCCTGGCCATGCAGACGTGGGAGTAATATAATTAACAAGTCTGGACATCTGGAGAGGGTGGGTTCTGGGTCCAAGCATATTAAATTATCCATCTTCTGCTGCGGTGGATGGTCAGATGTGATACAAAATAAAAACTTCTGAGGAACAAATAATGACAGCAACCTAACTTTTAATACAATTAAGTTCCTTAGATTCAGAGAGAATTTTCAGAATGATATTGCTGATGATTCAGAAACAGCTGAAATACTGCAATTCCTCTAATTTCATTGCACTTTTTTATAACCTTTTTTGGGGGAGGGGATAGAGGAGAGGCTCTTGTTCTGTCACCCAGGCTGAAGTTCAGCGGCATCATCACAGCTCACTGCAGCCTCCAACTCCTGGGCTCAGTGATCCTCCTGCTTCCACCTCCTGAGCAGCTGGACTATAGGTATGTGCCACTGAGCACAGCTAATCTTTCTATTTTTGGTCTAGACGGGGTCCTGCTTTTGCTCAGACTGGTGGAACTCCTGGGCTCCAGAAATCCTCCTCCTCAGCCTCCCAGAGGGTTGGAATTACATGCGAGTCCCACACCTTACCTATCTTTTTATCAAATGGGAGTAAAATTAAATTTGAATTTTTGTTCTAGGCAGCACGTATAACACGATCTCATCTTACACAATTATTCCTGCTGTTTATCTCTCACGGACTCACCTCCATCTGTACCCTGTTCATTTATCTGTTTATCAAAAGGTCTAGATACCTCTTTATATAATGCTCTTTATGTGTGATAAGATGGGTTTGGGTGTTTTGTTCCTTTCTGCTTGGCACTTCTGGAATACCTGTAGCTCTTTTCATGCACATACACTGTATTTGCAAAGGCAATAATATAAAAAGAAGGAGGCTGTTTTTTTCTTGTCATCCTAGCGCATTTGGGGAAGGAGGACTGTGGCTGTGATGTCACAGGACCTGGGGTTCAGGGCATTTGCCCACTAAGCTTTGGACACAGAGACAGATGACTATAACCAAAAGTGTATCCTCCACTTCATGTCCCCAGCTCAGAGGATGAGTTGTGACACTGGGCCCTAGGCACCTGGCTCATGGACTCTTCTTTCCCCAGTTTGCAGCCCCTGGTCAGGGAGCTTCAGAGCCTCAGAGTGGAGTGGGGAGGCAAAAGAGATGAACAGAGGGCCAGGGAGGCAGCAGCTGAGGGGGAAACATGCCCCCTGCTCTCCCGCCATCCTCTGGCTGTTCATGTGGAGGTCTCCACCCAGACTGCTGGTCTCCCAAGGCCAGCAGCTGGCTTTGTCCCTGCCCAGGGCCTAGGGCAGAGTAGGTGCTCAGAGCAGGGCCCTGGTGTGGATAAATGGTTTAATTTGGTTCCACCTGCCATTTGTAGGCCCCTGAATTCTCGTCTCCAATACACAGGGCTCCTGAGAGCGATGCCCTTGCTGGAACCTCAGCCCCTCGCAATTAAATTGCTTTCATTTCCCTTTATGAACCGCAGCGGTTTCAATGACCTGATTTCCGTGCCAAGTTCAAAAGGCACCTTTTCAGGGGCATCATTTTTCCCACATTTTTCTCCCTCTCCCGGGTTAACGAAAACATCAGGAAAATGACAACTTGAATGGTATTTACTACTTGGAAGAGCTCAGGTTGCCTTTGCAAAGGGGGGAAATGGGAGCTTCCCGAGATCTTGCTCCCAATAAAACTGCTGAAGCAAGGTCAAACATTTCCACGAGGAGATAAAATGTTAATAAATGGTGGCCATTGTCCCACATTGGTGAATTTATGCAGTACATCTATGCGGCGTCGCTCTCTCCTTGGTTAAACTCAGTGAGTAATTTCTGACTGTATTCATTGCCGGAGGATATATTTCTTTAGAGCTAAATATCACTGGCTGTGCATTTTGATATGAGAAATGCAGGCTGCAATTTATAACCGACAAGATCATAAGTGAGTCGTGGCTGTGCTGAGAAGCAGGGCACAGGAAATGCGGGCCGGCTCCAGAGTGTTTATTTTAGAATTCATTTGCGGGGAAACATCATTTCTAATTCCACTGTCAAATTCTAATCCAGGATTGTTCATTTCACCACAGACATCCATGGCCTTGGGGCTCTGCCGTGGGCCCGCTGGCCATGCTGGTACCTTTGGGGGCAGAAGGCTCTGGGCAGTGGCTGGACGGAGGATGGGCATCAGGCAGTGTCCTGTGAGGGTGACCTCAGAACCAGGCTAGGTGAGGAGGGAGACCTGAACCCCGAGGTCTCACGGCCCAGGGTTGCTCTGTGCTCCCCACCATCCAAACTGGGCTGGGGCCTGGCAGCCTTGGTGTGTTCCCGAGCTCAGGAAGGAATCAATGGCTTCCCCCAGGCCTTCCCCTGGGAGACTGTGTGGCCCAAAGCAGAAGCAGTCAGAGGAGCTGGGGAGAGGATGCAATGCCCCAGTAGGCCAGTGCTGGGCGTGGGGGTCCCACCTATGGGCTGCAGGGGCTGACCAGGCTTCCAAGGGGCCCAGGAACCAGGCGGGCAGGGTGGTTCCTCAGCAAAAGAGCTCTTCCAGTCCCGCTCCTCCTCAGTCCCACCTCCTTTCCCCTCACTCCCAGCCATCCTCTGCAGGCCGTGCTGCCGGGTACTCTTCCTCCACTTCCCGTGTTCCTGAGCTCCCAGTTGTCTTCACAGGCTTGGGATGCTGTGTAGAAGCCAAAACCCATCCCAGAAATGGAAGCCTGGCCTCTCGTGAGCCAGGTGCCGCTCAGGCTGGCCTGCTGGAGTCCCTGTGCCCCTACCTGGCTGCTGGGTGGGCACAGGGCCTCCAGCAGGCCAGCCTGAGCAGCACCTGGCTCACGAGAGGTAGCCTAACCTCTCTGAGACTCAGCATTCCTCACTTACAAAAAGACTGGTACTCCCAATGTTGGAGGCTCTCTGTGGGAGCCAGGCCCAGATCGTCTGCCCTGCCGTGCCTCAGTTTGTCGTGTCTGAGATGGTTTGCACTCTCTTCCTGGGTGCTGACACATGGCCGCTGGCAGGTGCCTGGTCTCTGACCCCCTGGTCTGCAGGGTCACTCTCTGCTATCGGCCATACTGGGCTCCAGGCCCACCCAAGCAGCAGGCGAGGGCCCTCCCTCTGCCCACCCACTAATGCCACTGTAATGACCCTTGTGTGGACCCTTGCGTGGGGTGGGGCTCCCTGCTGCTTCTGGGATGTATGACCTGGGCCCGGTGACCTGGCCTCTCTGAGCCTCAGGCCCCTTGTCCCCAGTGATAACCTTTTCCAGGGCACAGATCTTAACTCAGGTGATACGTTTTAGCTTTTCCTTTCTCATCAGGTGGGCAGGTCACAGGCCCTGAGACATCAGGCTGGGTAGTCAACAACTGACCGCTAGTCCCTGTGTGGACTAGGGACTGCCTGAGTTAGCAGCTGGGAGATACCATATGCTCTAAGCACGCCCCGATGTGTGCTGTTTGAAAATAGCACAATTCTGAGGCCTACTGACAATTTCATGGGTTTTTCTCTCTTGCTAATTTATGGAAACATAGCTCTTAACCATTTACCCACAAAAGGGCTGCCTGAGTCCTGCCTGTAAAAATCCCAGCAGGATGGTTCCTCTTTAAATGGCTGTCAGTGACATGCACACACCCTGGGAGAGTGCATCCCTGTCCAAGGCCACCCAAGGGGCCGCCTCTTCCTCCTGAGGTGGCCAGAGCATCTCAGAACTCAGGACCAGAGGTCCTGTGATGGGATTACCTGACAGGGGGACGGGGTCCTATTGGGGTTGTGCAGCACATGTAGGACCACAGCGCTAAGCTCACGGTGTACCTTACTCACTCACAGTTGGGGAAACATGGGCCAAAAGCATGGGAGGGGCCTCCTTCCTCTCCAGTCCCCACAGACCCACAGAGGTGCTGAACCCGCACTGTAAACCTCAGTGGTTCCTCCGGGTCACCCAGCCACTCCCCCTCCACGGGGTGGCCCAGGACAGATCTGAGACCTTTACTTTCCTTCTCAGCATCTGTGTAAGGGGTGCATGTGGCAATGCTCAGAGAACTGAGGCAGAGCCGAAGCAAGCCTGGGCCGAGAAGCGGGCCCACTGGGAGAGGGATCCAGGCCCACAGCCCACGCGGAGGCAGAGGGGACGCAGAGCTGACACCTGGGGACTGTGCCTGTCTGCTAGGAGCCTTGAGATGGCGACTGCTGCTGTCCTGACTCACAGAGGGGCCCTGTGGTAGGGGCAGACAGCAGCCAGCCCACCTTCTGAGCCAAGCTGCTGCAATATCCAGGCCCGGGGAGGAAAAACTCAGGACTGACCTGCCCCACTGGGCTTCAGTTGCCCCATTTGTAAAATGGAGACAAAAATACCTCCCTCCACTTGCTGCCAGGAACATTCCAGGAAAGGATGGGGGCTGGGGGACTGCCTTGTGCTGAGCTCCTAAAGGAACTGAGCAGTGCCAGCCCCTCCTCTGCCCCTGGAGGTCCCAGCATCCACGGCCGGGCAGGTGAGAAGTCTGTGGACTTCTGAGAGATGGGCAGTGAGGCTGACCAGGAGTCCCTCCTCCAGCACCCTTGTGCCCTGGACACCACCTCCTTTGTCCCACTGAAGCCCACCCATTCACTCCCTCTCATTCACAGCAGAGCATTGAGGATGGGAAGGACGCCAGAACAGCCATGCTCCATCCCATCCAGGCTGTCCTCATCCACCTCACTTCATGAGCCTGTCCCCTTCCCATCCAACCTGTCCTCATCCCATCCAGCCTGTCCCCATCCCATCCAGCCTGTCCCCTTCCCATCCAGCCTGTCCTCATCCCATCCAGCCTGTCCCCTTCACATCCAGCCTGTCCTCATCCCATCCAGCCTGTCCCCTTCCCATCCAGCCTGTCCTCATCCCATCCAGCCTGTCCCCTTCCCATCCAGCCTGTCCTCATCCCATCCAGCCTGTCCCCTTCCCATCCAGCCTGTCCTCATCCCATCCAGCCCGTCCTCATCCCATCAAGCCTGTCCCCTTCCCATCCAGCCTGTCCTCATCCCATCCAGCCCGTCCTTATCCCATCAAGCCTGTCCCCTTCCCATCCAGCCTGTCCCCTTCCCATCCAGCCCGTCCTCATCCCATCCAGCCTGTCCCCTTCCCATCCAGCCTGTCCTCATCCCATCCAGCCTGTTCCCTTCCCATCCAGCCTGTCTTCATCCCATCCAGCCTGTCCTCATCCCATCCAGCCTGTCCCCTTCCCATCCAGCCTGTCCCCTTCCCATCCAGCCTGTCCTCATCCCATCCAGCCTGTCCTCATCCCATCCAGACTGTTCCCTTCCCATCCAGCCTGTCTTCATCCCATCCAGCCTGTCCTCATCCCATCCAGCCTGTCCCCTTCCCATCCAGCCTGTCCTCATCCCATCCAGCCTGTCCCCTTCCCATCCAGCCTGTCCTCATCCCATCCAGCCTGTCCTCATCCCATCCAGCCTGTCCCCTTCCCATCCAGCCTGTCCTCATCCCATCCAGCCTGTCCTCATCCCATCCAGCCTGTCCCCTTCCCATCCAGCCTGTCCTCATCCCATCCAATCTGTCCTCATCCCATCCAGCCTGTCCCCTTCCCATCCAGCCTGTCCTCATCCCATCCAGCCTGTCCTCATCCCATCCAGCCTGTCCCCTTCCCATCCAGCCTGTCCCCTTCCCATCCAGCCTGTCCTCATCCCATCCAGCCTGTCCCCTTCCCATCCAGCCTGTCCTCATCCCATCCAGCCTGTCCTCATCCCATCCAGCCTGTCCCCTTCCCATCCAGCCTGTCCTCATCCCATCCAGCCTGTCCTCATCCCATCCAGCCTGTCCCCTTCCCATACAGCCTGTCCTCATCCCATCCAGCCTGTCCCCTTCCCATCCAGCCTGTCCTCATCCCATCCAATCTGTCCTCATCCCATCCAGCCTGTCCCCTTCCCATCCAGCCTGTCCCCTTCCCATCCAGCCTGTCCTCATCCCATCCAGCCTGTCCTCATCCCATCCAGCCTGTCCTCATCCCATCCAGCCTGTCCCCTTCCCATCCAGCCTGTCCCCTTCCCATCCAGCCTGTCCTCATCCCATCCAGCCTGTCCTCATCCCATCCAGCCTGTCCCCTTCCCATCCAGCCTGTCCCCTTCCCATCCAGCCTGTCCTCATCCCATCCAGCCTGTCCCCTTCCCATCCAGCCTGTCCTCATCCCATCCAGCCTGTCCTCATCCCATCCAGCCTGTCCCCTTCCCATCCAGCCTGTCCTCATCCCATCCAGCCTGTCCTCATCCCATCCAGCCTGTCCCCTTCCCATCCAGCCTGTCCTCATCCCATCCAATCTGTCCTCATCCCATCCAGCCTGTCCCCTTCCCATCCAGCCTGTCCTCATCCCATCCAGCCTGTCTTCATCCCATCCAGCCTGTCCCCTTCCCATCCAGCCTGTCCCCTTCCCATCCAGCCTGTCCCCTTCCCATCCAGCCTGTCCTCATCCCATCCAGCCTGTCCCCTTCCCATCCAGCCTGTCCTCATCCCATCCAGCCTGTCCTCATCCCATCCAGCCTGTCCCCTTCCCATCCAGCCTGTCCTCATCCCATCCAGCCTGTCCTCATCCCATCCAGCCTGTCCCCTTCCCATCCAGCCTGTCCTCATCCCATCCAGCCTGTCCCCTTCCCATCCAGCCTGTCCTCATCCCATCCAATCTGTCCTCATCCCATCCAGCCTGTCCCCTTCCCATCCAGCCTGTCCTCATCCCATCCAGCCTGTCCTCATCCCATCCAGCTTGTCCCCTTCCCATCCAGCCTGTCCCCTTCCCATCCAGCCTGTCCTCATCCCATCCAGCCTGTCCCCTTCCCATCCAGCCTGTCCTCATCCCATCCAGCCTGTCCTCATCCCATCCAGCTTGTCCCCTTCCCATCCAGCCTGTCCCCTTCCCATCCAGCCTGTCCTCATCCCATCCAGCCTGTCCCCTTCCCATCCAGCCTGTCCTCATCCCATCCAGCCTGTCCTCATCCCATCCAGCCTGTCCCCTTCCCATCCAGCCTGTCCTCATCCCATCCAGCCTGTCCTCATCCCATCCTTCCTGTTCCCTTCCCATCCAGCCTGTCCTCATCCCATCCAGCCTGTCCTCATCCCATCCAGCCTGTCCCCTTCCCATCCAGCCTGTCTTCATCCCATCCAGCCTGTCCTCATCCCATCCAGCCTGTCCCCTTCCCATCCAGCCTGTCCTCATCCCATCCAGCCTGTCCCCTTCCCATCCAGCCTGTCCTCATCCCATCCAGCCTGACCCCTTCCCATCCAACCTGTCCTCATCCCATCCAGCCTGTCCTCATCCCATCCAGCCTGTTCTCATCCCATCCAGCCTGTCCCCTTCCCATCCAGCCTGTCCTCATCCCATCCAGCCTGTCCCCTTCCCATCCAGCCTGTCCTCATCCCATCCAGCCTGTCCTCATCCCATCCTTTCTGTTCCCTTCCCATCCTGCTGTCCCCTTCTCATCCAGCCTGTTCCCTGCAGGTGCTGCGCTGGAATCCCTCCCCCAGATCCTCCTCTGACCATCTCCAGAGCCCCACAGGCTACAGGGCCACCTTGTTCTGCTTTTCTGAGAAGTGTGGGCTTGTGAACAATGAGCCCATGAGTGTCCCTGGACTGTCTCTGACCCCTCACGTGAAGAAAGGGTCTCGGGGCACTGCAGGCTCTCAGCTGGGGGAGCCCAGGAGGCAGTTGTGGACGCCGGACTGTCCAGGGTCCTGGTGTGATGTGTGATCATATCCACACACCTGCTGCCAGCCCCGTGGGCCCACTATGGGGGCCCTAATGAGGAAGGGGATGCTCCCCTCTGCAGGGCCTCCCACTGCCTTTCTGCCTTGCCGGGGGGCGGGGCGGCTCCCTGGACTGCTCTGACACCTGTGGAGAAGTGCTTCCTGATGACGGCCAGCAGTGCCAGGGCCAGCCAGGGCGCCCCTTGTCCGAAAAGTGCTCACCTTCCTCCTCCTCTGTCCAGCTTCCCCTTCTTGGTGGCCCAGCTTGAGGTCACCGGCCATCCCTGAGAACACCCAGTGCCCACCTGGTCCACGCTCAGCCTCTCTCTGCTCTGCACTTGGAATTGCTGGAGCCCCAAGAAAGTGCTTTCAGGACGCTCAGAGTGAACACCCCAAGCAACGTGTGGCTTTTGCAGGCTTGTACTCCTAGTGGGGAATACCCTCCCCCATTCTCCATCTGCTTGTCTCTGGGTCTAGGCCTGGCTGACCTCTGCCACTGACCGTGGCGGCAGTCCCAGGAGGGACCCACTAGAGGACTCCTAGAGGTGACCCAGCTGCAGGTTATGGCCTGGATTCGGTCCATGTCCCTGAGAGTCCCCGTCCCCCATGTCTCTGCCTGGGTGGCTCAGCAGGCAGGGCCGGGCTGAGCTGCTGCTGCTGTCCTGGGGCAGGGGGCCTGGTGTAGTCCAGTGTAGAGGAGACGCGAGCTGAGGATGCAGTGACCTCCAGCCGGCTGTGTCTGCACAGCCAAGTGATGATTGGGGGAGGACTCCTGGGGGAGGTGGACCCCCATGCAGAGCTGGCAGGGTCCCTGCATTTACTGGCTGACGGCCATCCCCCTGTCCTCCCTACAGAGAGGACAGTTTGACGGGGGGCAGGGATGGAGGAGCACTTAGACTTGGTCAGCGCTGCCTAAGCCCCTTCTAAGCATATCCTCACCCCACACAGGACGACAGGTGGAGGAGGGGTGAGGCCCAGGGAGAGGTCATGGTCATTCCTGCCACAGAGCTGAGACTCTGCTGTGTCTTGGTCCCCTCACAGTGCCTCCTGCCAGAACAGCTACAATGGAGACCACAGACAAGCTCCCTCCAGAGGTGTCAAGCTGGGCAGCAGGGGCTCGGGGGAGGGAGCCCAGGGGTGGCCGAGGCCCCAGCTGGTGTGTGACCATTCGACCCTGGGCTTTGTGCTGGCTTGAGGCACCAGCCCTCCCCATCCAGGCTCACAGCTGTGCTGCTCTCCATTTTCAGTTAAAACTATTTAAGAAATATGTAATAAAGATGATAAACACACCCGGCTTCACTCTGTGCACCCTGGGCCATGTTTGTTTCAGATGCTTGCTTTTTGAAAATATAAACAAAGAGTCAGAAGCAGGGAGCCCCCACCCCAGCTGCTGCCTCTGCCTCACAGAGCCTGTACCCGAGGGGACCGTCTTCCGCCTCCAACCCTGCTCCCTCTCCTAGCTGGGCACTAGGGGTGCCCTGTAACATCACAGGTGTGTGTTAGCCCAACTGGCGTCACGCTGTCCCTACTTTTTCTAACTTCATTTTGGACTTGAAATCCTGTTTTCAAGGGTCATCCTGCCCAGGAAAGATCCTTCCTCTCTTCTGACTGTCCCCTCTGACCTGGCCCAGTCCCTGGGCCTGCCCCCTGCACCGAGAGGCTCTGCTGCCAGCCAGCCTGGGAAGGGCTGTGGAGGCATGGGCTGAGGTGGGCCTTTGGGGGCTGTAGCTGTGTCCAGAGTCTTTCAGCTCCTGGAGCCTCTGGATCCTGAGAAGGCTGGAGAGGGGTCTGTAGCCTTGCTGTGCCCTGACCTGGGGTGTCCCTCAGAGATGCTGACAGCGTGGCTCCCCGGGCTAAAGGAGACGCACTGTGGTTGGGTTGCCCACCTGTTCGCCTCCTTGGACCGCTCCAACATCTTCCAGCCTACTGGCATCCTGGCCTGTCTCCTCCAACATCAGCTGTATAGGCCTGGGCTGCTGCCGTCCCCTCATCTCTCTGGGTGGACAGAAGAATGAATGCTCCTGCGTCCTCTTCGTCAGCCGCTGGCCTTGCCTGGGTGTGGGGTAAAGATGCTTCAATAGCCAGAGTGGAGACCACTGTGGGGCCTGGTGAGGAAGCCCCCAGGACAGAGATGTTTTCTGGATTCACAAGGTGGATGGTGACTTTCAGACCTGAGGAGACACTGGCTGGCCCTGGGGTGTCCCAGACAGGCTCCCACCTAGGACACAACTGACTTCCAACTTCTGGAAACTCCTGGACCATTAAAAATCATCTATAGCACATGGAAAGGGTGTAAATATTGTGTGAATCATCAGAATCTGCTTCTAAAAGCACAGGGAGAGAAACATCGGCCCAGTGGCCCACTTCTGCCCCAGACGCGAGCCCCCCCAGCACTTCCAGGCCAGGACGTGTGACGCAGTCAGGGCACAGCCCCTGCCTGCTTCACGTGGGACTCAGGGGCTCTCATGCACCCATCCGTGCACCTGCAGAGAAGGAGGATGGCGAGAGGAACGGTGCTGGGCCCCGCCGCCCGGGGAAGCTGAGCAGTGATGATCTAAAGGGGGTGATGTCTGTGGATGGCGACCTTGTCAGGCTTAAGGAAGAAAAGAAGAGGAGAGAGAAAGAGAGAGAGAGGGAGAGAGAGAGGGAAAGAGGAGGGGAGAGAGAGGCGGAGAGAGAGAGGAAGAGAGAGAGGGAGAGAGAGAGGGAAAGAGGAGGGGAGAGAGAGGCGGGGGGGGGACAGAGAGAGGGAGAGAGAGAGAGGGAGAGAGAGGAGAGAGACTCAGCTGTGCCAAATGGGCAGTGTGTTTGTTCTAGAAGGTTTTACAGGGCCCTGGCAAGTCCTCAGGGCTCGATCTCACCTGCAGTCAGACCTCAGTGAGGGGTGAAGTGCCTTGCAGTGGATGTAGCTGAAGCGAGGGACGCCAGGAAGGCAGTGGGGAGGCGGCTCTGAGGACGAGGCCCCCGCAGTCCCCTCCCGTTCGGCCGGGCTGCAGCCCTGAGCACTTTCACAAGCCAGTCCTGGCTTGACTTTGGGCACATGAGATGCTCACTATGGAAAGATGAGGTTAAAAGAAATACCTAATCTAGCCATTCAAGCAAAAAATGATTACTATTCTTTTCCTATATTTCTTTCTAGACCATTTCTTTGGTCTTAAAAAGTACAAGAGTTAACTGTGCCAAAGGCCAGGCCTCATTCTGGGTATTTTGTGGGTAGCATGTGCCCAATGCCCAGACGGATCCCAAGAAGCAGGTACCAATATTTCATGATGAGAAACCAGAGGCTTGGGAAGTTAGGTGGCTGCCCAGAGCCACAGGGAGAGGGGCATGGCTAAGAGCAGGATGGAGGTGCCAGCTGCAGAGACGTCCTGTGAGTGGTCACACTGTGGTCTGGCCACACTCTCCCAGGTAGACCCGCCTGCACCTGCTGCTCTGAGACCCCAGGTACAGACTTTGCGTCCCGTGTTCTCATTTGTTGTGCTTTAGGCACAAATCATGCGTGTTAGTGATGTGGACACACAAGAAGTGGCTGACCACCCCTTGGTGATGGCCTCTTAGGGCCTTTTAGGTCCTGTCTGTGATCAGCGAGTCTGTGACAGTTATGTGAGCACCTCCCCTTTCAGCGCTTAACATCATTTACCTGAAGTGGGATTCAGCGGTCACATGACAGCAGTGACAGCAGTGCCCTGTAGCTGAGCATGGTTGGGGACACTGTGTCTGTGTGTGTGGAGGGGCGTGTGTGACCACAGGCTGTAAGGAATGAGTTGGACCCTGTGTGAGTGCGCTGGGGACACAGTGCCAGCGTGCCGTGCCGGGTGGCTGGAGGGGGAGTTTGGCCCTACACTGGGTGGTCTGGGAAGCTGTGTCTCCAGCAGAAGACCCTTCATTCTAGCAAACCTGCCCCAGTAGTGTGGAAGCTGAACTCTGGGAGCAGGACAGGGATGGGTGTCGTCTTCTCTGGCACCCAGGGACTGCCATGGGCCAGGCACCCCCAGTGATGCCCAGTGCTGCTTTTCTGAGAAGACAGAAAGAGGAATGATTCTGTCCACAGACATCCCGGGATCTGCTGGTTCTGGCCTGAGCCCAAGAGAAGGTCCTGTGTGAGCCCTGGTGGGACCCTAGAATCCTGAAAGAAGGAAGAGAAGTCCCCAGGCAGGAAGGGCCCAGTGATGCCAGAGATGGTCACCAGAACCAGGCTGGCCATGACCAATGGCAGGACAGACAGCTGCTCTGGGAGGCCTGGGAGGGAGACTGGTCCCGGGCTGCCCATGCTCACCACCTACCAGGGCTCTTGGAGTCTGTGGTCTGCTGGAGGCACCATCTGCCCATGGCAGGGAGCCCACATGAAGATGGGCAGTGCAGGCTGGCAGGTGGGAGCTGTCTCTGGCTGTACTGAGGGCTGTAGGATGGCCTGCCCGCTGGGCCCCTCTCCGGGGAAGGGATGCTGTTGCCTACGCACTCCTCCCTGAGTGTCAGTGCCCACATGGGGCTGAGCAGATGCTGCAGACCCCAGCTCAGGGGTTCGAGGGGTCCTCCCTGAGTGTCAGCACCCACATGGACTGAGCAGATGCTGCAGACCCCACCTCAGGGGGTCTGAGGGGTCCTCCCTGAGTGTTGGCGCCCACATAGGGCTGAGCACATCAGGGGACATGAGGCGCTCTTCCATCCCTTGGGCATGTGAAGCCCCTGTGGACACCAGAGGGGACCCCTTGGCCTGTAAAATCATACCTGGGGCAGAGAGTCCAAAAGTCTGGGTGCTGGACACACTCCCTGCATCTCCCACCCATGGATACTGGCTGAGCCCCAACATCGCCATCATTTCCGCGTGAAATCATAAAACCCACTCACGGCCGTCCATGGGAGCTGGGGCTGCCCCAGCAACATGTCAGGGCCCCTGGGCGTACACCCCAGCCGTTCCCACTGGGCACATCCCCACTTTGTGCAGTGAGCTCCCCCTGGCTTCACCCTTGGATTCACCTCCTTGGTTTCAGGTACTGGGGGACGGAAGGGTACTGTCTTGGCACCCAGCACCATGGTGGACACAGGCTCCCTGCTGCAACAGCTCACACACACCAGGCAAGGCCTGACTGCATGTGACCCCCCGGCCTCTGACCTTGTCCTGCCATAACCACCTGTCCCCAACCTGCACCTCATTCACATTTCCCACGCTCAGCACATCCCTCTGTCTACTCGCTCCTCAATATCCACTTAGCCACCATGTTCTGTTGATTTTGCAAATAAATCTGAAAAGCTCCATCTTCCCTTCCTCCCTGCAGTCACCATGTGTTGGAAACCAGTGCCAGGTCTGGCCCTTCTGCAGGTAAGAGCCCAGCTCAGCAGCTCCCCGGCTCATCCTGCTTCCTGGTTCTTAGATGAGCACCAGGGTCTCTAACGCAGCTGTCAGGCCGTGGCCCGGCCTGATGCCCCTGCCTGCTTCTCCTGCCTGGTGGGCACCTCCACTTCCCCCTGCCTGCCCTCTGGCCTCTCCGGCCCCCTATCACTTCTGGAAGGCTGGGCTCCGTTTGCCTCACCTCTCAGAGCTCATTGTAATTTAATACCCTTCTCTCCCACCCTCTCTTCACTTCTCCACTCCCTCTGATATGAATGTAATCAGCTCAACCCAAGTCAGTTCACTAGACACAACAACGCACACTTTGTGTAAGAAGGACAGGAGCCTTTCCCAACGGACTGTCTCCAAAGCAGCTCTGTCCTGGCCACCTCAACTCAGGACAAAATTCAAGCCTTAACCCCACTAGTTGTAATGAGAAGGAACCAGCATCCTGCCTCCAGAAGCTCAGACACGTGATTCAGCAAGAAAACTTGTATTTATGTATTGCAGCCACAACACAAAATTAAAAAGATATTATCTCATAACTTACTTATTTAATGAGCACCGGCTAAGTACCAAGTGCTTCATCATATGCTGCAGACTGAGAGCTCAGTGAAGGCAGGACCACAGCTGGCTTACGGGTCACATGCTGCAGACTGAGAGCTCAGAGAATCTATGTCTTGTCTTGTGGTATTTTGTTTCTTCAAACTGCATTTTTATTGCCTTTGAGATGCCTTGGCATTTTTTGTTGAATGTTAGACAAATTGGATCAAATAATAGTAACTGAGGTAGTTTGGCCTTTTATCTGAGAATTTATATTAATCTGGCTGAGAGTTAGTCTCTGCCTCTTATTTGCCGTAGCTATAGCTATGAGAACTCTCCAATTCCTCGAACATCCTCGTTTGTCTATCCAGCTGTGAAAGCTTTTCGATTCCTTGAACATCCTTGTTTGTGTATCCTCTCTGTGCTCTGAGCGCCCCTGAATAATCCTCTTTAGAGAATGTCTTATTTATCTCCTTTGTCTTTTGGTTTCCCTAAGTACTCCTTCTTAAAGAGAGACTTAATGTGCTGGCATTACATCAGAGCCCTGTCGTTTTGGTGACGGGGTGACCTTTAAGCTTCCATGTGAAGAATGCTGGTGTCTTAGTGGCCTTGTGTCCTGGACCTGTGGTCAGCCCACTACTCCTCTTCTAAGATGCAGATTTTGAAACTACTTCCTTGAAATCCTGACTTTTGTTCACTATATTTTTCCTCTTAGATGAGACAGAAGCCTTGAGGGCCTGGAATGGGGTGCAATTTCTTTCCCCAGCTGGGATGAGGCTTTATTTAGTATTAAGCTTAGGCAAAGTCATTTTTCTTGAAGAGGAAGGTTTTATTATGAAGAAGAAGCTAGAAATATTTTACAATAATCATTTTCCCTTTTCCTGATAGAGTCACCAGGGATCTTTCTTAGGCCTTCACCATGAGAATGGGGGTGGGGTACTGGGAGGTAAGTCCATAAAAGTTGGGGACCCTCAAGGCTATAGCCCATAGGAGTTTCTTAACTTCATGCAAGTCCAAACTCAGCTTCCAACAATACATTAAAATGACCAGTTAAGTGTTGTGGATCCAGCAGGTTCTGCTATAGATAAGCAAATCACAGTTGCTCGGTGTTGTGGCCAGAACCTGTAGTCCCAGCTAGTTGGGAGACTGAGGCAGGAGGTTAAGTAAGTAAGATACTAAGAAATGCTGGTGAGGAAGTGGGGTAAGAGGAACTCTCCTTCATTAACTGCTGGTGAAATGGTATTATACCCCTTTGGAGACAGTTGACAGTCGTTCACAAAGACACATATACATTAAACATCCTCTTATCATGTGATTAATAACATGATTAGTAACTGTGTCTTAGAAAAAGAAAGCTTTACATGACTACCTGGACCAGTTTTCTTCATAATTACCCCAAACTGGAAGCAACTGAGGTGTCCCCAGGTATCTCCCCAGGAGCTGGAGATCGCAATGAGCTATGATGATGCCACTACACTCTAGCCCTGTCTAGACTCTGTCTCAAAACAAAACAAAAACATAAACAAAAAGAGAGGGTCAGACAGGAAGCCCAGAACATGGTGAACTTAAACCTAAATATATCAGTTTTCATATTAGTGTAACTGAACTAAATGTTTCAGTTCAAAGAATGTGATTATAAAATAAAGATGAGCAAATAATTTACGTTACTAAGAGAAGACACAT